>NC_084648.1:1231500-1545500 GCF_019802595.1 Syngnathoides biaculeatus | reverse complement strand
CTGACATGAAGATAAATGAAAATGGTGTCATTGTCAGTGTCCTTGTTTTTTTTTGTTGTTTTTGGTCCCGTCCCCCCGCCCCCCGATCTCTGAAAGCTTTGTTCTGCTTCCGCAAGCATATTGGCATGCTACTGAACGCTAAACTTTGAAATGTATCCTTTGGCTAAAGACATCCATCCACTTGAGTGTCTGATTTAATCTCTGTCATCATCTTTATATGGCTCTCTGCTGGCAGCTGTCTGCAATCCTATTATCCCCCAGGTGCAGTCAGAGATGCTGAAAAAGTGGAAGCGGTGGAAGTTGGGTCAGGACATTGACGAGGAGTACCGCCACACCCACAGCCAGACGCCACACATCAAAAGCGGCAGCATCGCCACAGGAAACCTGCCTGATCTCCAGGAAAACAACCCCAGTGACCCCAGTCGGGGATCACGGGGGGATACGCCAGAACACAGAAAAGCTGGAACAGGCTCATCCAGCTCCCCCGCGCCTCATGAAACCCACCATTTGTTTGTGTCCCACAGCAACGGAATCGGGAATGTCAACAAACACACCTTTCACCTCTCCTTCTTGTCACAGCGAGCCTCCACCAGTCACGAAAACACCGCCTCAGAGGATGCGTGTCTGGAAGAGATGGTGCACTCTGACCCAATGGAAGGAGAAGAAACTGATATCTGAGTCCTCCATCAATGTGTCAATGCTTTTAACCTGTTTAAAGGAACATTTCATGACTTGACGGGGGCTTGAGCACAACAACCACAAAAAAGACCAGACATCTGAATGAAATAATGACAGTACAATTTAACAAAAGTCACGTGCTGTGATTGTGTTTGTGACTGTGTACTTTTAACGTTGTTGCGAAGTATGTTTCTGCTGTTTTAATGGGTGCACATTTGTGGTACTGTCCAAGATGACTCATTGAGTTTCAATGCCTTTAAAAAATAAAAACATGTACAGTATATCTTATAGAACTGAATGTGAACTGCATCATGCATCACCTGAAAGCATCTTCATTTTAAAGACCTTAAAAACAATGTAACAAATTGTTATCTTGTGTTATGATAGATTGATGCTGCTTTGGCTCACCGTCATCACCCTATTCTGCCATCCCTCACATTTTGACCTCTATATTTTCGAAAAAGGATGCATGCACCTACGCACATAATCATACAGTATGTGTATTTTGTGTACACAAAGGTTCTTGCACAATGACATCTGTAAAGGGAAGGTGATACATTTTGTTACTGCTGCATTTGCAGTTCTTTTGAAAGAGTAGCACAGTCCCCGACTTGATCTTTTTTAACAGGTTATTAGATTTTCTCCTTCCACTGAAGGAGAATGTGCCACACATCATGTAGCCAATTTCTTCCTTTGTTGCTTTATTAAAGTGCGTAACAATGTTATTTATCTTACGTTTTTGTTTGATGAATTTGTTGCACTGGAGTGTGACAAAATAGAATTTATACTGCAAATGTACTGTTGGTAAAATAGAATATGAAGAAATGCAGGTCAATTGAATTAAAATCCCCAAAATATTTATTATCAAAAGGACAGGTGAGGGTCGAGACTAATGGCAAAACAGGAGCAAGTAGTACAAGAAAGTCAATTCTTGTGTTGTGATATGTCTGTTTGAATGCAATTAAAGAAATTCTGGTCAATCCAACAAGTGCATTTTTTTCCTAAATAACAAGAAATTGTTATGGAATGATTATACGGTAGTTATTTTCACAACATCTTAAGCCTTGCTATTATTTATTTATTTATTTTATATTTGTTTGTTTGTTATTATTGTTATTATTAGTTTTTTTTTCATGGATCTCAGCAGTCCCTGCACATTTGATCACATTTAAATGGCGATGGCAAAGTTAGTCCATATGCTGGACACCATAACAAATTAGATCATTTATGAGCTGACACGTGTTTTCTTTGAAGAACACTGCAGCATGAAAGATGAATAATGCATTAATTACAGGTGGAAAACAATGTTTTCACGTTGGCATTAACATATTACACAACAAAACACTAAAGCCATTTCTCTGTGTGATGAATTGATAGAAAGTTTGTCTAAAATTACCTTCTAGATTGATATCTTTAGTTTAACTGCACTGGCAGGGATTGATAGGCACGGCAAATATGGACACTCACTATGCAAGACCCTATTGGTGAAAAAAAACATGTCAAAGGTCTTGTAAGGTTTGCTGAATAACATTTGTACAAGCCCATTAAATACTGAGAGAATGTACTGAGCTCTGATCTGATGAGAGCAAAATTAAACTCTTTGGGTGCCATAATGCAGCGCAGGTTTGTACGTGAAATGGCACTGCCTTAAAAACACAAAAAAAGTGAAGTTTGGAGGTGGAAACATGATGGTATGGGCTGCTTTTCAGCAAATGCTCCTGGTAAACATCACATGATTGATGGAACGATAAATGGCCAAATGTACAAAGGGATACGTGACAAAAATCTGGTACCATGTACAAGGATGATGAAAACAAAACAAGGGTGGACATTTCAATAAAATAATGAGCCAAGGAAACTCTCATTTGACTTCAAAGAAAAATAAAGCTTCTCGAATGTCCCATCATGAATGCAATTAAAAATCTTTGGAAAAAATTAAAACTCACTGTCCATAAAGGAAGCCCACAGAACCTTCAAGATTCGAAAACTGCTTGTGTGGATTGCAGACTGCTAATATTGTTTTCTGCTTTGCTACTGTTGTACACATTTCACCGTTGTTACTTACACTATGGTGGTTCCCATTTTTAAGTACAAAGGGGATGTTCAGAGCTGTGGGAACTATAGAGGAATAAAGTTGCTGAGCCACACAATGAAGTTATGGGAAAGAGTAGTGGAGGCTAGACTCAGGACAGAAGTAAGTATCTACGAGCAACAGTATGGTTTCATGCCTAGAAAGAGTACCACTGATGCATTATTTGTCTTGAGGATGCTAGTGGAAAAGTCCAGAGAAGGTCAGAAGGAGCTACATTGTGTCTTTGTGGATCTAGAGAAAGCCTATGACAGAGTACCAAGAAAGGAACTGTGGTACTGCATGCGTAAGTCTGGCATGGCAGAGAAGTATGTTAAAATAGTACAGGACATGTATGATGGCAGCAGAACAATGGTGAGGTGTGCCTTAGGTGTGACAGAGGAATTTAAGGTGGAGGGGGGACTGCATCAGGGATCAGCTCTGACCCCCTTCCTGTTTGCAGTGGTAATGGATAGGCTGACAGATGAGGTTAGACTGGAATCCCCTTGGACCATGATGTTCCCAGATGATATTGTGATATGCAGTGAAAGCAGGGAGCATGCAGAGGAACAATTAGAAAGATGGAGAGATGCACTGGAAAGGAGAGGAATGAAGATTAGCCGAAGTAAAACAGAATAAATGTGCGTGAATGAGAAAGGTGGAGGGGGAAGAGTGAGGGTACTGGGAGAAGAGATAGCGAGGGTGGACGACTTCAAATATTTAGGGTCACAATCCAGAGCAATGGTGAGTGTGGTAAGGAAGTGAAGAAAAAGGTCCAAACAGGTTGGAACAGCTGGCGAAAGGTGTCTGATGTTTTACAAAACAGTGGTGAGGCCGGCCATGATGTACGGATTAGAGACGGTGGCACTGAAGGAACAACAGGAAGCAGAACTGGAGGTGGCAGAAATGAAGATGTTGAGGTTCTCGCTCGGAGTGAGCAGGTTGGATAGGATTAGAAATGAGCTCATTAGAGGGACAGCCAAAGTTGGATGTTTTGGAGACAAGATTCGAGAGAGCAGACTTCAATGGTTTGGACATGTTCAGAGACGAGAGAGTGAGTATATCGGTAGAAGGATGCTGAGGATGGAGCTCCCAGGCAAAAGAGCAAGAGGAAGACCAAAGAGAAGGTTTATGGATGTGGTGAGGGAAGACATGAGGGCAGTTGGGGTTAGAGAGGAAGATGCAGGAGATGGGCTAAGACGGCAAAAGATGACATGCTGTGGCGACCCCTAAAGGGAAACAAGCCGAAAGGAAAAGAAGAAGAAGACTTACAGTATGGTGGTCAGCAATTGGATCATGCTGGGACCAATACCAGCTGACTTTGGTTGAAAGACAGACTTCACCCTAAAATGGTCTCCAGTTAGTCCATCCATTTTCTGAGCCACTTATCCTCTCAAGGGTCAGCGGAGTGCTGAAGCCTCTACCAGCTGTCATCGGACAGGAAGGGGTGTACACCCTGAACTAGTTGCCATCCATTCGCAGGGCACATAGAGACAGACAACAATCGCCATTACAATCACAAAGAAGGCCAATTAAGAGCCAAAGGCTCAGATAAACCCTCACACCATCAGTGGGAACTGAATAAACGCTGCCTGCACTGGATCCCAGTGAATGTTCTTGTACACCATCAGCGTGTAGATGTTCAGTTCCATTTGGATTTTGCTGCCCTTTCATTTGGAAGCATTAAATAACAGCCAGATCCTATTACAAATGGCAACTTGAACGCATGTGTTCGCAACAGGTGTGAACGTGAGTATACAATGCATGGATTCCAATACACTTACCAGGAGAGAAAAGGCAGACGTATTCAGAACCGCTCCGCTCAGCTGAGTATATTGAACCAATATTTCTGTCTTTTATGCACTGTATTCCAGCCTCCCTAGTGGTTGTGCCCTTTCTATTTTCATAGTGTATAAAAACACCACTGAATTACAATCCATTCGGTATTGATCACAAATGTGACAGAGGAGCGCATGGCTTGTCTTTTAAGTTTGTTTTCAACTTGCTTTAAATAGCAACGTACAGAATACTGTAATCCTGCGGACAGACATTCATAAATACAAACCGAGGAAATTCATTACATACCATAGGTCAATGCAATTGAGATACAACAGAGAAGATCAAAATTACATGAGGCTCCATCTTCAACAAAATGCCTCTTCTCAATAATTAATGAATGCATAACCAAACATGCATTAGTGATTCATGAATAATTATATGATGGTTCAATCCATTTTATCCACAATGGGTTCTTCATCGAACACAGCTGAAATTGTGGTTTGTTCTGAATTCCCATTTCCATCTCTTTGTGTTGGTGCACAAGGGTTGATGTGGTTTGAGTCAAAGACGAAAAGGAACCCCGAGCACTCGCAGCACAAAGTCAGGAAGAGTTATTTTTGGAGCAGGAGAGCAACAATGACATAATGACACTGAAGCCATCTTGGGAAGACATCCATCACAATGTTAGCTTTACACTTCACAAAGAAGGAAAAAACACTTTACCGTGGTTTGTCTTGTGGGTGTGAGAGCCAGACTGAGTGAGAGGTGATCGCGTGTGTGTGTGTGTGTGTGTGTATGTGTGTTTAGTAACCTTCCAGTGGGTATTTTAAAGCATGAAGCTTTACTGCAATGGGCTGTAATGTTACAGCAGATTGAACCCTTAGAACTTCCCCAAAAGCTGTTCAACCTTCAGTTTGATTCGATTTCAAATCAAGTAAAAGAAATGGCCTGATTTACTAAGATCCCAAATAGCAGGTGCTTCATTGCTTATTGCATATTAAATCTATCAGACTGTGTGTATTATTAGGGGCCAGTGGAGTCATCTCATGGATTTCAAATTGTAACATTGGGGAGAGCACTGTAAATTCAAAAAGAAATTGGCAGTGATGGAACAGGAAGTGATCTTAAAAGAAGCAAAAACAAATTACTGAGTGACAAAAAAGAAATCTATCACGCAGATAAATTTGGGGAAGCCAGCAACTGCATCACAAAGCCATGTTCTGTGTGATTTTTCAAGCGTCCGGTTGGATACCGTGCATGTGCCATTCTGCAAAACATTGCATTTAGACTGTGAGACGCCACACTCTGAAAATTGCTCTGGGAGACCCTAGCCAATTGTCAAAGCGTGCTGAAATGACCCGTATGTGAGCCAATCCAGAGCGTTGTTTGTCTGAATATTTCTTCAACCCCGAGGAATGGAGGGTACTGGACTGTGGCTTTAGCGGACGGACGTACTCTCGCAATGTGAGGTGCCGCATAAACTCTTCTACAACTTGATGACCTTCATTCTCTCAAGCCGCCACTCTGTGGGAGACGGTCAGAAATATGTCAAGTGGACCCTAAATTAATGAGCAGGTCCCCTCAAAATCTTGGTTTACAGTCATCAAGACTCATTTTCTTCATTTGAACTGTCGAAGCACCCAAATGGTGGGACGATGCTCTACCCAAATAGGAATAATTGCCATTTTGGAGTTATTGCAATGTGGACTGAATGGATTTCTTTTATTAACTGAAGATAAAAATGCCCGTTGTGATATTGGAGAAACCACGCAGACATTCTAAATCCATGCATAGATGTCTGTTTCATCGTGTCAACTTACAGGTCCAGTTTAAGATTTGGAGACCTTATCTTGATTTGAAGCCAAACAGCATGAAATGTGATTGAACGATAAGCAATCGATCTGCCATGAGTAAAATTTAAATAAACATTCTATGTGCTATAAATAGGAGTAAGAGTACAAGGCTTGGAATGTTTTGGATTCATGATTTTTTAAACCATTTTATGGATCGAACTTGAAGAGTAAAAGTGATCTGTGTGGACTTCCTCCAATCTCTACGTCCCTTAGAAACAGCCCTGGGTAGTTAACTTTGGCATCCCACCTCTTCTGGTGCTCTTGTTTTTTTTTTCTTTTTTTTTTTGCTGCTTCTCTGCTGTCCTGGCCGGCTCATCCCGCCAGTCATGACACGGTTTCGGACCTTCCTTTTCCGTTGTCCTCTGGTGCCACCACGTACCCGAGCAAGCTCAAACCTAGCAAACAGAGCTATTGATCAAAGAAGCTTGCTGTGAGGACTTCGATCACTTTTGCTAGCTGCGATCAGTTGACGGAGCCTCTGCAAGCGATAGGGGGCTCCCATACTGATCGGTGGGAAACTTACGAGGGCATCTGGATGGAAGAACTTCTTTACTTTTTTCCAGCTGTTTTAACTTTATTGTTTGTGCATATTCTTCTTCTTTAACCAAAACCCGCGTCATTTTCCTCCTAAGGAGATGGACCACGCCAAAGACCAGCTGATCTATAGTCGTCAGTAGGATATTGCAAGTGTTGACGGCATGTGCAAAATGAGTGCCTAATAATTTGATTAGACACAAAATCCCAACTTTGTTCTCTATCACTCTGACTCAATAAACCAGCAACTTTAGCCCCATAACACATGATGTCCTGTCTTCATTTTTGTACGCCTGTTTTTCTTTCTTTCCCCATTATTCATGACAGTTACGGGTCAAATCACACCAAACCAGCAATGCAGGCGTCACCCTTTTGATTAATTTGTTTCTTAGATAAATTACGTTTCTCCAAAATGGATGAATATTCCAAATAACAGAATTCACATTATTCAGAAAAAGGAACACAATTTTTTAAAAGAAATCTGAAGGGTATTATTTTGAACAAATGCAATAATCTTGAATACTTTTTCAACGGTGTTCTTTTTTTTAGTTTGATCATTTCTAAATGTTGATTACCATATATTTTTGCATGGTTATTACCCTCCTGGACAGCAACGTGAGAAGGCGGCGCCATCGCCGCCCCCTCCTGGACAGCAACGTGAGAAGGCGGCGCCATCGCCGCCCCCTCCTGGACAGCAACGTGAGAAGGCAGCGCCATCGCCGCCCCCTCCTGGACAGGAACGTGAGAAGGCGGCGCCATCGCCGCCCCCTCCTGGACAGGAACGTGAGAAGGCGGCGCCATCGCTGCCCCCTCCTGGACAGGAACGTGAGGGCGTGCCCGTCGCCGACAGAGCAGGAGTGTGGAGCGTCCGCGGGCCGGTCGCCACTGCCACTCCAGAGCACGGACGAGAAGCGGCTGTGGAGACGTCGCCACCTTCTGGACAGCAACGTGAGGCGGCATCGGGTCGGTCCCCACTGTCACGTGAGCTTGCAGTGCATCCGTAGAAACAGCAACGTGGGCGTGGCGCGGTGGCGAATCCGTTTCCAGGGCAACGTGAACCTGAGTAGGCGGAGAGTCAGTCGAAACTGACACGTGGGCGTGTCTTGGGAGCGGGTCAGTTCCAACTGCCGCGTGAGCTCTGCTCGGAACCGCCAACACTGCGACGTGCACTTGAGGTGGCGAGTCTGTTCCCACTGTGGCGTGCACTTGGCAAGGGGACGAGTCGGTTTCCACGGCAACGTGAACCTGAGCAGGCTGAGAGTCAGTCGAAACTGACACGTGGGCGTGTCTCGGGAGTGGGTCAGTTCCAACTGCCACGTGAACCTGAGTCAGCAGCGAGTCCGTCGCCGTTGCGACGTCAGCGTAGGTCGGCTGGTTCGCCAATCCTTGCCGGACCTGGGCCGTGAGAGCCGCCAATTCAGCGCTCTGCCTCTCTAACTGCGCCCGCATTTCGCGACAGAACGCCTCGTGGTTTGGCGGCTCCTCCTCCCTCTGGGCTTGAGGCTTCGCCACCAGCTGCGGGTCTGCCGGTCTCACCGTTGCCGGCGAGGAGTGGGAGGACGGTGTCTTCGTTGCCGCGCAGCGAGAGACACCAGGGAGCGCCCGGCCGGGGCGTCTCCTCTGTCCGCCAGGCGGAGGTCCCGGGTAGATGGCCAATCGGGTTCCCTCGTACCGATTAGTGTACTTGGATCTACCGGGCGAAGTCGCTCGGGTGCTGGAAACGCGGGGAGGCGGCGCAAACTGACTGGGGTGAAAGATCGGACGAGCAGATTCATATTCAAATTCGTCGGAGTCGTACTCGGGCAGCCGGTCATACAAATCGTGGTCCTCCTCATATTCCGAAAAGTCAGAGTCCAGAAGAATATGAGGAGCCGGACGGGTCGTGTTCGGGACGTATTCATACCTCGCTGGCGGAGCGTAAGACACGGAAGTGGAGGACATCAGGGAGCCTACCCGGATTGGGCAGGCTTGGTCCTCCGGCAGACGGTCTACCTTGCGTCGGTCCCGGCGACGCCGGGTCTTTCCTGCTGGGTCCTGTGATGGCCAGTTCGTTCTGTCACGTCCCATCGGAACGAGAGGTAGGACCCAAATGCAGGAACTCGGAAGACGCAAGGTAGTTCAAGAAGAGACACGTTTATTATATGCCGAGGTCGGGGATCGAGCAGGCAGTCCGGTGCAGCAGCGGTTGTTGGGGCGTCGGGCGAAGAGAGCAGATGAGTGGGCAGGCAGTAGTCGGTACACGAGGAAACAATCAACGCAGGCAGGAGTGTCAAGGATTCAGGCTTACAGGGTTGGTCGGAGAACGGACGAAGGTCGATACACACAGGTTCAGTCAGGAATACGAGGGTGCTGGAACGGGACATAAAGCTCAACGAACTGGCGCCGGCCAGTCGTCACCGGGTCCTATATATACGGGGGATGATCAGGCCGCATGAGGCACAGGTGTGTGCCTCCCAATCACCACAGCCGCACAGCTCGCGCTGAAGCGGCAGGATCATGACAGTTACGGGTCAAATCACACCAAACCAGCAATGCAGGCGTCACCCTTTTGATTAATTTGTTTCTTAGATAAATTACGTTTCTCCAAAATGGATGAATATTCCAAATAACAGAATACACATTATTCAGAAAAAGGAACACCATTTTTTAAAAGAAATCTGAAGGGTATTATTTTGAACAAATGCAATAATCTTGAATACTTTTTCAACGGTGTTCTTTTTTTTAGTTTGATCATTTCTAAATGTTGATTACCATATATTTTTGCATGGTTATTACATATGTAGTTTTTCAAACGATTGTGATCTGTGGGATTTTTTAAACTTTCTTTACTTTCACAGAATTAGTTGAATCAAGTTGTTCGGCCATTAATGCTTTGAATATATGATTGATGTTGTGTAGAACCAAAAATCTAAATGAAAGGTAGCTTTGACTTTCAACATATATCTGAGATGGCATGCGAAACATGTTGAAGCACAAATAAAGAGGCCCGATGATTACTATACATTGGCCGAGTGCACGTGTTTGCTCAATATTTGTATTGGAAATAATTTTAATCTCTATTATTCATCAGGGATCCTTAAGGCAATTGCCATCTTGCGGTTTCCAGATCAAGTGCTTCTCCTCTGTGGGCAAATCTACCAGCTGTGCATATTTTGTGATTAGATTAATTCAACTCATCTGTATTCAAAGCAACTGTGTATGCGTGCATGTGTGCAGTGATCTGGGCTGCAAACCGACACCATTCTTGTAAAACTAGGACATTTTCAATCGCTGTCCTGTTAATTTTGTGAGTTTCCAATGTCACGAGAATGTTAGCATTGATGCAACGAGTTCAGGAATCTGCAGAAATGAGGCGGGCCTGACTGAATAGGAAAGGGGAACGAAAAGGGACGAGTGAGTGCTGCTTCAAGACGTGGTTGCCTACACTTGCAGAGGTCTGCTCCTCGTCATCAGGTCTACATCCTCACTTTCATGTTTTGAACACATCAGCTCGCAGTGTGGAAAAGAAAAACAAAAATTTTCGATTGTGGTAGAGTGTTAACAAAAACAGTACAGTGAACGTCGTGGTTAGCACTGTTGTGGCTTGCAGCAAGGAGGTGGAGGATGCCAATCACTTTTTGTGTGGAGTTTGCATCCCTCTACTTAAACTTGTGTGTGTTCTCCCCACTTTAGTATGGAAAGCCATTTGAGCATTTACTTGATGTCATCGACAACCACTTGAAGGTCTGTACACTATGTTCTTTGTTCTTTCACTTTTTGTACTCACAAGAATGACAATTTTGGCCGTGACATTTTAACAGTTAACATCGAGGACTTCACAGGTATTACAAGGAGCTTGGTGTCAGCTAGAGTACACTTTTTACTTACTTGAGTATAATATTTGGCTACATTACCCAACTCTGTTACTTGTGAGATACAGTCATTGTATTTGTACATTGAATTGTCTTACGTATGAGGCAAATAAAAGCATAGTAGTACTGTAAATGGAACTTAACTTGGAAATCAAAGACATCAAATATTGGTAGATACTTAACGAGCTTTCCATCCTCACGCTTCCAGGCCCTTTTAACACCTCAACCTCAAAATTTACAATTTTTGCTGATTTTGATGATGAAAAGGTCAGAAAATGTCCTGTGAAAAATTGCTTTTGCCCCTTCCCCAGAAAATTTGGGTTAGTTAATATCTAGCAGTAATTCGCAATTCACTAAGTCACAAGAGTTTAATGATAGTTTAAAATGAAGAAAAACAGAAAATGTAAATTTGATTTTCAAGTGTTCCTAGGAAAAAGCAATGCAATTGAACATGGACAAACTGGTTGACCCTCAGTGGGAGAGCGACTCCATCATCAGGCTCTCCATCCGTCTTCTGCCATATTAGGACATTCATTCACTTATATTTATTTATTTTTTATTTTATAGCCCGCACGATTCATCACTTTAAAGTGCTCGCTTTGCACAATTGTCATTCCACTATAACGGGAACCGCAAACGGGTAACTCTGTTCAAGCTTTACGCAATGTGGAACCTGAACAGACTTGTCTCTTACCTCTTAAATGAAGAGGTTTTTCCATCTTGCACGTCTTTTAAGGAATGGTTCATATAAGTAGAAATGTCTCTTGTTCTATGTTCTGAATGTCTTACCAGGGCAACACCGACTGCCGGAGAAAAATTCCTTGTGTGTTTTTACACACTTGGCCATTAAAGTTGATTCTGATTCTGATTCGACGTTCAGTCTCTGAACACATTACCAAAAGCTCCAGCATAACCACATCCCTCCACCACTATATAAAAACTTGCCTATGTTCATATCGAGCACAATTGTGTGCATCCTTTTTTAACGTATTATTTACTAACACTGTGCACCAACTAAAGAAAATGCATCCATCCATTTCCAAGACCACTTAAACTGCTCAGGGTCATGGATGGCTGGAGCCTATCCAAGCTGACTTTGGGCGAAAGCCGAACTGCACCCTGAACTGGTCGCCAATCAGTCGCAGGGCACATGCGGACACGAACAACCACTCTCACTCACATTCCAAACATCACCAAGTGGGAAAAGTCAACTGAGTGTATCACTGCAGCATTAGTGACACAAAATGAAATGAAAATTATATAATCCATTAAAACTAAGAGCAACGGGTTTGAGTTACTCTTGTGAGGCTGCTCCAGGTTCAACTACTGGTCAATGACATAGTAATTACAGTGGCACTGGAAATAATAATTTTCCCAACGGATTAAAATAATGATTATTCTTTTCCAAAAGAAAAAGACATGCAAACTGCTCTACTGAACCACACCAATCACCTCGGTGAAAATAGGCTCGACTACATTGAGCAATGAAAAACATATTTTAGAAATTCAAAATAGAAACTTTTTCTTTTGATGTATGAACTTTTTGGAGCTTTGTTGAAAGTAGCAAACGCAGGCCAAGTCATAGCTCACTGCTAAGGATTATTGAAAAGAGATGCTCCCATCTTTAAAGTCACTCCTTCTCATCTTTTTTTGCTGTTGTTGTTTTTGCTTCTAGCCTTGATTCTTTGTTTCCATAAACGCAATTGACTGAAAAAACAATCACATTGAGGAGAGGAAAGAATTCAGTGCACAATACAGCCTTTCAAGACAATTTCATGAAATAGTGACACGCTTCTTCACGGAGACAGGAAAGATGCCATCACTATTAATGATGGGAACAGCTTGGGAGGAGAATGCAGGAAAGAGAACATTTACAGTAGTACATACTTTGTCATAAGGATGTGAACAGACGGTAGTTTCATTAAGACCCCTAACATTGTAAAAAGAATCCATTGTGAGCAAACAACATCTGCTTAGATTTTTCTCCCTGCCGGTGTCAAGGGCCATAAGAAGAAATTTCTTTCTTCCCTTCCCTTTCTTGGGGGAGGCAAGCTCATTATAAATTCAATGTGTCTTGATTAAAGGCCCCCGTTTATAAACTGGCCTGTTCAATCAAAATTGCAAGGGTGTTTTTCAACATGTGGGTCGTGTGCTGTTCAGTGGGTGCTATTAGCAGACAAATTAAGAACAACAAAACCGCAGAAGAAGCACAATTGTCCAGTGTATGTTGTGTTTGTGTCAAATCTTACCTCCAGGTTACAAACGGTTGCTTTTGTCTCTCCCACCCATTGATTTGTTCTGATCTTTTTTCTAAAATCTTGTTACTGTGCACAACTTAAAATTCTACCAATGGCTTAGTACATTGCGACATTTCACTCTGTTTTCTATTAACCCTAGAGAACCCAAGACATTTAAATCATCTTTTAAATATGTGACTCCACGGGTTCTCTAGGGTTAATGGAAACAGAAGAGCATCATTTTGTATTTTAACAGTAATGTAACAGATCATGATCTGTGTTTTTCTTTTTGTTTTAATTTATATATATATATTGATGTTGTGTCGTGATTGGCTGACAACCAGTTCGGGGTGTACACTGCCCCTCACTGAAGAAAGGTAGGATAGGCTCCAGTGTCTCTATCTAGTCTGGAGAACCAGTAGAGAAAATGGATGGATGGATGTTATGTCACATTTTCCTGTGTCCCTTTTTCATGTCATGTCTTGTGAGGCGTTTGTCTCCAACTTCTCATTAGGCCTGCTTCTTGTGTCTTGTCCAAGTGTGCCTGGTTGTCACTTTGCTTGTATCAATTGATTAACCTGGTTTCTGTCAATCCCAGTGTTTGTTTTTTCTGACTTTGAAATGTTATTTCTTTATTTTTTTTGACTTTGTTAATTAACTATCTTGGTTATGAAACCTGGCTTCTTTGCCTTTATTGTTTTTTTTTTTTTTTTTTGTGGTAATAACACAGACTCAACTCGTATTGTTTCACTGCATTTTGGTCCATTTTTTGCCACCATCACCACAATTCAAATGCTTGAAACAGGTTCACGTTTAGTCATTTTCATAACTGCTGGTGAAAAAGAATAGGTTTAAACAAATTCATTGGATTTAAGGTTGAGTTTGGAGGGACCAGGTTAGAGTGCCTCACAGTTCTGAGGACCGAGGTTCAAATCCCGGCCCCGCCTGTGTGGAGTTTGCATGCTCTCCCTGTGCCTGGGTGGGTTTTCTCCAAGTACTCGAGTTTCCTCCCGCATCCCAAAAACATGCATGGTAGGTTAATTTACGATTCTAATTGGCCCCCAAATGGTTGTTTGTTTATATGTGCTTTGCAATTGGCTGGCAATGAGTTCAGGTTGTGCCCCACCTCCTGGCTGAAGATATCTGGCAAAGGTTCCAGTTCTCCCGTGACCCTCGTGAGAATAATCGGGTGAGATAATGGATGGAGGGATGAATAAGATCCGGATGTGGTTAATATTTGATTATTTGATGCAAACAATGGGAAATTTAGTATTCAATTAACCTACCCTGCATGTTTTTCGAATATGGAAGAAAGCCGGAGTGCCTGGAGAAAACCTATGCAGGCCTGCAAACTCCACACAGGCGGGGCTGGGATTTGAACTCTAGCCCTCAGAACTATGAGGCAGACGGTCCACCGTGCCGGCTGACGCAAACCAGTGTGATGAAATTTGATAATATAACATCCATCCATCCATTTTTACTGCTTAGCCTCACGAGGGTCGCGGGGAGTGCTGGAGCCTATCCCAGCTGTCAACGGGCAGGAGGCGGAGTAGACCCTGAACTGGAGACCAGCCAATTGCAGAGCACATCAAGAAAAAAATATTGACTCACATGCTCATTAGGTCAATCTATGTGACCTCAAGCAAACGCGTACATGTATGACATTAAGTTGTCTATCCCATCCATTTTCTTAGCCTCTTATCCTGACAAGGGTCGCAGAAGTGCTGGAGCCTATCCCAGCTGTCAACGGGCAGGAGGCAGGGTACACCCTCAACTGGTTGCCAGCCAATCACAGGGCATGTAGAGACAAACAGCCATGCTCACAATCACACGTAGGGGCCATTTAGACTGTCCAGTTATGTTTTTGGAATGTGGGAGGAAACCGGAGTGCCCGGAGGAAACCCATGCAGGCACAGGGAGAACTTGCAAACTCCACATAGGCGGGTCCGGGATTGAACCCGGTACCAACGCTTTACCTGCTGCCCCACCGTGCCGCCCCCTACTATAACATTTGCTAATTAATCTTAGCAAATACAAATGTATCATGTTTTGAAATTTATAGTAAAATACTTAATATTTCAGGAAATGCAATACATAACAACTCACCTGAGAAGCTATTGCTTCAGATGAAACTGTTTTGCAGCTAAGCATGTGTTCTTATCGGTGGCCAAAAATTGACCTTTTGTCCACACGTTAAACTGCATCTACGTTGTGACCATAATTCATTTGTTCTCGATGACATGTCTGGGCCTCTGTAGTTAACACAATAATGTAAAAAAAAAGAAAGAAAAAAAGAAAAAAAAAACAACTAACAGGCAACGACAAAATAAGAAATACAATCCATCAGGTGACCCATTTGTCCGGGTGTTCGGTGTCAGGGAATCAGCTACTTATTGATTTTGTCTGTGCGTGCGTGTGTGTATGTGAATAATTTATGTCATATAAAAAAAAAAAAACATTTTAATGCTATTTTTATGCATGACTAATGGACATGTTCACATCTGTCCTCAGCAATTCCAGGTACAGATTTCTTTCATTTCTAAGCTCAAGAAGCTATGCATCCTCGGTTTTAGACTTTCCTGTGGGAACAGAAACTATGCCATAGTGCAGTTGTAAGGTTTATAGATTACCCTGTGACCTTAGATGTACACCATATTGCAGTTTTGTGTCCGTTATGCCTCAATGAAACATGGGAGAGTCATACTTTGTCTAATTAGATGATGAGATTAGACTTCGTTTGGTCTTACACTTTAATTTGTGTGTTTTTTACTCTGGGGCCCTTGAAATGTTTTGGTGCGTTAACATGTGCTGGATCTGGAGGCATAAGACCTCCTCTTGGGCAGATATAGCTACAATGCTTGACAATGATAAGCTGGCATCTTTGCAAATAAAACCGAGATGTTTATTATTGGTTTTCTCCCTGTTCCAATGTCTTGTTTTCAATATTCCATTATTATTCTCCATAATAATCAGAAATCACCTACTCCTGCCTCGTAGTCCAGAAATACATCTCATAATTTGAACTCTTTGTTTATACTTTGTAACTCTCCAATAGCTATAATTATGATAATGGGCTAAAAGAAGATGATCTCGAGATCTTTCGGGGGTTTCCTTGGTGGTTTGCCATTATCCATCCATCCACTTTCAGAGCCGCTTATCCTCACTAAGGGTCACAGGAGTGCTGGATCCTATCCCAGCTGTCATCAGGCAGGAGGCAGGGTACACCCTGACCTGGTTGCCAGCCAATCGCAGGGCACGTGGAGACGGACAACAGCCACATTCACAATCACACCTAGGGGCAATTTAGAGTCTTCAATAAATGGATGTTTTCGGCATGTGGGAGAAAGCAGAGCACCTGGAAAAATCGTACGCATGCACGGAGACAACTTGCAAACTCCACACAGGTGGGACCAGGATTGACCCCTCCATACAGGGCACTTAACCACGCCTCCTGAAGTTACCTCACTCCACGTGTGCTAACCTCAGACAAACAATTAGCAAAAATATCAGCGCAGCAAGAAAAGAATAGAGCGAAACTGTCCGATTTACCAGCTGATTTCTCACTCGCATTCTTAGCTAACAGTAAAATATCGTTGAAAAGCAGACAGCAGGGCTTCAAGTATTTCAGCGAGCGGTATTTCAATGATATTTACATGCACATCGACGGAGAAACCATTGATATTAGCGCGAGATCTTTCCAGAGTCAGAGGAAGACTATATAACATATATAATATATTATAACCCAAAGACGAATTCGTCATTGACAGTTTCCTATTTTCGTGTTACCTATCACACTTGTGTGCAGAATCTGTATGTGTATCTGTATAGCCGTTTGTGAACCGCCGTATGAAGGAAAAGAAGGCGAGGCTTGATTTACGAGTTGTTTCTCTCGTTTTCTTTGTGTAACGTCATGCGCTCCCCTCAATAATTATTCTTGAATTAGTGCTGAACCTCCGTAAGTCCCGACCGAGTACGACAATCACTACTTTAGTGTCCTCACACATCCTTCCTTCAGTCTTGGTGTCTCGGTGCACGTCGAAGGCTTTTAGGACTGCTAGTCCGGTTTAGCTTAGCTCACCCCCAACAAAGAGACACGTTTGTGGAGTCAGATCATCGCAAAATATCGCTCAACACAGATCAAGTGTGTCAATCATTCACACGTACCTATGTTATGCAAGCGAAGAACTGCTAATTCATTTATATGAGACATGTATTGAAAATCAAATATACGGCATACCTTCGTGCAAACAAAGTCCGGTTTAGTTTAACTCGGGAGCGCCGAACAGAGACACGTTTGTGCAGTCAGATCATCGCAAAATATCGCTCAACACAGATCAAGTGTGTCAATCATTCACACGTAGCTATGTTATGCAAGCGAAGAACTTCTAATTCATTTATATGAGACATGTATTGAAAATCAAATATAGGGCTTACATTCGTGAAAACATATCTGTTCCGGTTGATGGATTCAGTTGATCATGCGGTCTTTTTTTTTTTTTTTCTTTTGGAAAGGGTACGAATTGAACTCCACCAACTAACCTTTCAGGATACCTGTCGTCATTATTATAAAGTCCGTGACTACACCTCTTAACCATATCTATTTTTAAAGAACCAAAATACGTGATAAAACGCCAATAGAAGCTATACTGGACCATCCAGCGTTGTCTGAGGGAACTGCGGGTCCAAAAAGGGGCGTGGTTTATGCAGATCTCTGGCCTCTGATTGATCAGCGACGCGGATTACGCAATTTCTACGGAGGGGTCAATTGAATCCTGGTCCTCGGAACTGTGAGGGCAATGCTTTACAGCTGTTCCAACGTGCCACCCATTTACCATTGGCATGATTATTGTAACTCAACTGTGCATTGACGTTCCCACTTTGAGACTTTGAGAGGCTTTGCACTTATGGTTTGTTCTTTCCCATGCCATGTTGTTTGTCCCGTTTGTTCGTGATGCACGACTTCACTGTTCAGTTTCTGATGCACTCTTTCCTGACCTCTTCTCTTGATCTGATTGCCTGGATGTTATTGGCAACTCCAGGGCCGCTTCTTCACTCAGTCATTTAAAGCTCAAGTGTCGTCGAACGGATGATTTTTGGTATATTATTAATGAAAAACCCACAGCCAATATGGTCCCATCTGTTTTTTCACCACAAAACATGATTTTGACGGATACAGCTTTTTGTAACTCCCGCCATGAAAATCCTCTCGAGGGATTTGTTTTCGAGAAGAAGCAGGAAGTGACATACAGGACAGAGGAGCCCCCTAATGGACTCGTTTGTTTCCATTAGTTTTACCTCCGGGAAGGTAGCTCGTTGTTCCTTCGTGTTAGCCAAAATGCCGGCTCATTGCATTGCTGGACATTGCTTGAACACTCGGGAGAATGAAATTACCCTTCATAAGTTTGAAAGAGACCCTGTTCGTTGTGAAAAATGGATTTCACAGGTGAAGAGGACGAGAGCTTCGTGGGTTCCAAATAACAGGTAGCTGTGTATACAGCTCAAAAAAAATGAAAATTAGTGTGGGGCGGACGACGTAATCGGTCGCTCTCATAAGGTAACAAAAGATCCGCGTATAAAATGTGTCGATGTGCACATCGCCCAGCCAACAATGTCTCGATAGTGTTCATCGAGTACTGCGGTGACTTTGAACCTACCCCTAAAAGCAACATAGCTAGGCTCCACCTCATCCTTATATGCCACCACTGGCACCGAAACCCAGCCACACCAGCTGAGGCGCTGCATTTGGCGGTCACAGCTTCTGCGAAGGCTGCGCGTCGGGCTTTGCGACGGCGGCGGCTCTGAAGAACCCATCCGAGAATGCGTTACTCAGTCGCATGCGCGCATAAATCGCCCCGGCTTGACTCTGACTATAGCAGCACCGCTCGGCTCTGTCATAAGC
This sequence comes from Syngnathoides biaculeatus, assembly GCF_019802595.1. Classification (NCBI taxonomy): domain Eukaryota; kingdom Metazoa; phylum Chordata; class Actinopteri; order Syngnathiformes; family Syngnathidae; genus Syngnathoides; species Syngnathoides biaculeatus. Next base: position 1,526,601 of record NC_084648.1, on the reverse strand, counting down.
CGCACCGGCCGGCTGCGATGAGCCGGAATGGCTCATCTCTGCCGCGGGAGTGGATCGGTCGGGATCTGGTCTGGCCGTGATCGGATAACATCTGAATATGGCTCAAAACAATAGTGTAATATTGCCCTGAGGGCTCGAAACAATAGTGTAAAATTGCCCCGGTTACTTCATTCGGTTGTGTGGTGTTGTCCTTTTTGAAAAGAACTTCGGTGTCAGAAGAGGCGTCGGAAAAATGCGAATATCTCTGTTGTTCGGCTTCCATAGTAGCAGGCACTGCGCGTTTTCAATGGAGGAAGAGACGATGACGTCAAGGACAGATGACGCGACTAATATGGCAACCACTTGGATGTCGAGGGACACTCAATTGCGCAACTTTGTGCATGGATGACGCTCTCTCCCCTCACTTTTTTTTTCCGTATAGACATTGAAGTGAATACTTTTATATGTATTATTCATTACAATATCTATTTTAGAATGTTTATAGGGATGACACCCAGGCTTTAAGCAAACAATGTACATGTAAGCCCCACTGCATGTGCTGTTGGTTTTTGGGCAGTTAAAAATGTAAATGTTTGTAAGTGTGTGTTGACTGCTACATAATTATTATCAGCATGTTTAAAACTGGACAAGGACAGGAGAAGAAGCACGCAAAACAAGAATCGTGAACCTGGTTGTACCACTGAAGGGTGGTGGGATTCATTAAATGGATTATAGAAGTCCGCTAAAAAAAACTTTTCTCTGCAGCTCCATTTTCAATGAAGAGAATCATTAAAAAATTGAAATTAAGCAGAGGGAGTATTTCAAACTCCCGCTGCACAGCAAAACTGTTCCAGCACAAAAGGCATACAGAGTTACCATTCTGCAAGGCCATGCACCTGAAAAGGAGAGGTTAAAAAAAGAAGGAAAAAATGAGATGTAGCAAAGGAGAGAACATTACACAGTTGTGCTCAAATGTCTCATTACCCGGGCAGGATATGTCAGATGTGCACAGTTCTTTAAAGAAAATTTGAAGGATCAGGTGGAATGCCTTTAATTGTATTTTTAATTTTTAAATTTAATTCAAATTAAACGATCAGGCATGGCAGCACGATGGCGCAGCTGTTAAGCATTGGCTGGAAACCAGTTCAGGGTGCCCCCCACCTCCTGCCTGTTGACAGCTGGGCTACAGCACACCTGTGACCCTTGTAAGGATAAGTGGCTAAGAAAATGCATGGATGGCTAAATAAATAAATAAGAAGAATACAGATAGAAATGTGTTGCCTGGTGCCAGTAATGTGCGAAATAGATGAAAAGAATACTTTGACAAGTTGATGATTGAAGAAAATGAGAGAGAAGGAAGAGTATAAGAGGCAAATGTGAAGGACCAGGAAGTGACAATTATTAGTAAGGGGGAAGTTAGAAAGGCACTGAACAGAATGAAAAATGGAAAGACAGTTGGCTGTGGAGATTTTGACCAACTTATTCAACAGAATACTAGGAGGAGAGAAGATGCCAGAACAAAGGCGGAAAAGTGTGCTACTCCCCATTTATAAGAACAAAGGCGATGTGCAGAGCTCTGGGAACTATAGAGAAATAAAGTTGATGAGCCACACAATGAAGTTATGGGAAAGAGTAGTGGAGGCTAGACTCAGGACAGAAGTAAGCATCTGGAAGCAACAGTATGGTTTCATGCCTAGAAAGAGTACCAATGATGCATTATTTGCCTTGAGGATGCTAATTGAAAAGTACAGAGAAGGTCAGAAGGAGCTACATTGCGTCTTTGTGGATCTAGAGAAAGCCTATGACAGAGTACCAAGAGAGGAACTGTGGTCATGCATGCGTAAGTCTGGTGTGGCAGAGAAGTATGTTAAAATAGTACAGGACATGTATGATGGCAGCAGAACAATGGTGAGGTGTGCCTTAGGTGTGACAGAGGAATTTAAGGTGGAGGTGGGACTGCATCAGGGATTAGCTCTGAATACCTTCCTCTTTGCTGTGGTAATGGATAGGCTGACAGATGAGGTTGGACTAGAATCCCCTTGGACCATTGCAGATGATATCACAATATGCAGTGAAAGCAGGGAGAAAGTGGAGGAACAATTAAAAAGATGGAGGCATGCACTGGAAAGGAGAGGAATGAAGATTAGTCAAAGTAAAACAGAGTATATGTGCGTGAATGAGGTGGTGGGGAGTGGGGAGTGGGGAGTGAGGCTCCAGGCAGAAGAGATGGTGAGGGTGGACTGCATGAAATACTTTGGGGTCAATAATCCAGAGCAATGGTGAGTGTGGTAAGGAAGTGAAGAAACGGGTCCAAGCAGGTTATAACAGCTGGCAGAAGGTGTCTCGTGTGTTATGTGACAGAAGAGTCTCCGCTAGGATTAAGGCCAAGTTTATGAAACAGTGGTGGGGCCGGGCATGATGTATGAATTAGAGACGGTGGCACTGAAGGAACAACAGGGAACAGAACTGGAAGTGGCAGAAATGAAGATGCTGGTAGTGAGCTGGTTGGATAGGATTAGAAATGAGCTCATTAGAGGAAAGCCAAAGTCAATGTTTTGGAGACAAGGGAAGAGAGAGCAGACTTCAATGGTTTGGACAATTCCAAAGGCAAGAGAGTGAGTACATTGTTACAGTGGTGCTGAAGATGAAGCTGTCGAGTATATTGGTAGAAGGGTGCTGAGAATGGAGCTGGCAGGCAAAAGAGCGAGAGGAAGACCAAAGAAAAGGTTTATGGATGTGGTGAGGGAAGACATGAGGGCAGTTGGTATTAGAGAGGAAGGTGAAGGAGATAGGCTTAGATGGAAAAAGATGATACGCTGTGGCGATCCCTAACAGGACAAGCCAAAAAGAAAAGCAAAAGACTCCTGGCCTACATGAAGACACACACTAAACTAATAAATACTGTAACTGTCATGGTCCTGCCGGTCACAGCCCTGGCTGTGCAGGTCCCCTACCCACCTGGGTTGATTAGGAGGTGCACACCTACGCCTCATCGTTGATAATTAACCCCAGTATATATCAAAACCAGCAGACGGTCTGTCTTTGCGAGATCGTTGCCATCCATGCCTCGTTCCCCCACTTCCTCGTTTCCTGATCCTGAACCCTTGTGTACCGACCGCCGCCTGTCCTCCGACCAACCCCGTAAGCTTGGCATCCTTGAGAATGCTGCTCTCTCCGACTGATCTCCGGTGTACCGATCCCTGCTTGCCCGCTGACCTGCCTTCTACAACTGACGTCCTGGTTACCGGTGCTCCAGTTGACTGTCTGCCTGATCCCCGACCTTGGAACAAATAAACGCTTTTCCCAAACTGCCTCTGCATCTCCGGAGTCCTGCATTTGCGTACTCTCCCGCATCGATGGGTCGTGACAGTAACAATGTAAATGTTTATCAGACACTCAAAAAGAGTAATCCCTCATATATTGTTGAAGCTTACAGTTTTACGACAATTCCACTGAACTGGTTTGCGTCCACAAGAAATAAAACATTCTGTATAAATCCACCTCACAATTCCATGAAAATATTATCAAGTATATTGCACATTGATCTACAATTTACTTATTGTTTCATTTAATTTCATTTCACTTATTTACTAAGATTATGTATATGGCCGACAAGGCTGGTAGCCTGTGCTGGACTCCATGAGGATATATTTGACCTTTTGTGACACAGAGTTCTGGAACTTCTCTAATACGTTTACTTTCTACTGCATAGTACTGTCTAAATCCATCAAACATCATACTGACTGGAGGAACAATGCGCACAACCAAATTCACGCATATAATCCTTTTCAGCCATTTAAAACAATAACAAGATACTTCTAAGGGCTTCTAACTCAGTAAAGTCATCAATTCTGAATTGGAAGAATCTAAATTACCCCAGTAAAACCCCCATTGATTTTTATGATACTGTTTGAATAAATCACAATTTTTTATCACTACCAAGAGAACCTATTGAAATTGTTTCATTTTGTCTTTATAGTGCCTTATTTTTAATTCAACGTTTTCTGTAATGCAATCTGTTGGTCATTCTGTTCCTCAGTAAGTAAGTACAGTACTGCATATGTATGTCATTGTGATACACCAACGCTCCTCTTCAATGATCACTGTTTTTACAAGCCTTGCGGTTTTTTTTTTTCTCATTAATGTAAAGGAGTCGATCCGCTTGTGCATAAATACACAGGCACTGGTCCATAGCTCATCTTACCACAACTCAATGCCTGTAAAATGAAAATTGGTAGGAACTGTAAAGTCTTGCTTTTGTCACTAATTGGAAAAAGTTGAGCTGCAGGACAATGATGACAGTCCCAGTGGTGAAGTGGGAAGCTAAGATCCAAACAATGGCACGTTCCCACTGGGACCACCAGTTTATTGTTGTTGTTCTTAGTGGACTCAATACTGTATGTGATGGGTCACCAACCTTTTTGAAAGTGAGAGCTTGTTCTGGGTTACAGATTAATGCAAAAGGGTAACAGTTTGATGCACACATTTGAGATAACAAATTGGCTCAAATTACCTTTCAGCACACAATAATATGTCATTACAGTCTGCGATTGGCTGGCAACCAGTTCAGGGTGTACACTGCCTCCTGCCTGTTGACAGCTGGGATTGGCTCCAGCACTTTCGTGACCCTCGTGAGGGTAAGCAGCTAAGAAAATGGATGGATTTCATTTCAGTATATGCATCTAGACTACAGCTCAAAAATGTAACTAGAATGCATTAGAAAGTGTGTTCAAATTTTTTTATCAAAGACTATGATTACTATTTTATTATCAACAAGTGTTCTGCAATTGTTTCAAGTTTGCAAAGATTACTTCAACTACATTCTGAGGAAACCACAATGTCCCGTCACTGCTTACCTAAATATAGAACAGGCCCATGGGGAACGTGGTCCTTCTGGGTTACTTCGTGCCAGCAGGTACCATGTTGGCGCTTGGTACGTTTTACGTTGAACAGGCTTGGTTCATGTCTTTCCTGTTTCTGGGTAGTTCTTCTTTCCGTGCTTTAAGTACTTTGTCAAATTCCTTTTATTCATTCTTGTATGACTTGCCAATTACCTTTGTCCCTTACTCCTGTCGTACAGTACTTGTGTATTATCAAGTAATTGATGTAGGTTTAACTTCAGATGAATTTTGTCACTTTTATTGTTGTCAGAGGTCCCACTTGATTGTATTGTATTAAGTTACAGTCAAATCATGTAAAATTCATATTATTTTTCATTTTCTTGGTTACACCCCTAACTAAACGGGCAAATGTAATAAAACTGTGATATGTACGGTGGCATGGCACATGAAAAAGTATTTGCCTTTTAGTCACTGCTGCATTTTGTATGTTTTAATCATCTGTTTTCCATACCACTTATCCTCACTAGGGTTGCAGGCTTGCTGTAGTCTATCCCAGCTAACTTCGGGCAAGGGCAGGGTACACCCTGAACTGGTCACCAGCGAAGGGCAGGGTACAAACAAGCCGTCGCACTCACAGTCCTACCTAGGGGCAATTTAGAGTTCCTAATTAACCTACCGTGCATGTTTTTCGGAAGGTGGGAGGAAACCCGAGTGCCCGGAGAAAACTCATGCAGATAGGGGGAGAACATGCAAACTCCACACAGGTGGAGGCAGCCTTTGAACCACAGTCCTCAGAAATGTGAGGCAGAGGTAAAAACAGTCATCCACCATGCCACCCTTTTTGCCCAGTTATGCAACTTAAATATTTCATCTCATCACACCAATTTCAGCAGCACACAAAGACAACCAAAGCCCTCAAAATCTAAGTGAAATATGATTGCCACCATCCCCACTGAACAAGTTGTTGTGTTTCCGTTTGCTTGGTAGAAATGACAGAACGTAGCATTTGGGTTTGACAAAGCATGTAAGTTTCGTCCGTCCAACTATTTCTTCAAAACTCTCGACGATCGTTATAATTGTTTTGGGGTTTTGGTTCTTTTGAGGGCAAATCTGAGATGTAGTTTCTTGCCACAAAACTCTCCCATAGATCCTATTTCCCCCAGTCTCTCTCTTTTTTTTAATGGTTGAATGACCAATTAGATATCGCAATTTCAGGCTATTGTTCAGAGGCGATTCTGAACAACTCCTCCTGGGAAGGTTCACCACCCTTTCTATTTTTAAATACACTATTATAGGAGACTAACACATTAATTCTACTTTGAGACTGAGACAGACAGTCATACCGATCCTCTGCCCAAACGTATTTAAAATACAGTACAGTTCAAATGTAATGGTTGAGATAAGTTCATTTCTTTCCAATGTTCTTGGATGGAGGGAAGACGCTACTCCTCATATTCTTTCAGTCCTCCACACCACAAGGTAATGGCAGTTCTGGAGAATGTAGTGAGGATGCGTAGAGGCAGGTGGGCTTTCCTCATCTTTTCCAGGACATTCATCTTGATATCGTCACAGTGTTCACTGACCAGGTGAGGTTGTTTGTGATGTGCTACTCTCAGAAGTTTTTGCTACCGACCACATCCCCAGCCAAGCTGCCGATGAGAAAACTGGCACGTCTGGGCTAGTTCTTCCTGAAGCTTGAAGCAATTATCTCCAAACCCAAACTTCTCATGTTCAAAATATGTGTAATACAAAGGGAAAAAAAAGAAAATGTAATTAGAATTGTTTTCACTCTTTTACGGTTAGCTAATGCCATGTTTTGTGACTGATTTCCCAATGAAAGCAAAGCTATGGGTTTTTTTCATTTGTTTTGCATAAATGTTTGTCCAACGGTAGCTCGCTCTTAAACAACAACATGCAACATGTAATGTAATTCCCACTTCCCGTCATTTTAATATTGTATAAAATTGACAATAAAAAAATAATTATAACTCTTGAGTTACCTTAAGCACGGGAGTTCAACCAGTACTTGAATTTTTATTTTTGAAGTCTTTATTTGTTACATGTTACTTGTCAATTATTTTTTTGTAAAATAAAGTCACATTCCACACCATTTTCTTGTTTCATCTTTATCTTATTTTACATTTGCTTATTAAATCTATTTAGTTTATTTCACACTGTAACACATTCAACCGGGGATCTTTGCATCTCTAGGACTAAACAATTGAAAAAATATTGATAGGAGCCCAGCAACATACTTGTGGTAGTCCTCGCTATTGCTTTGGAACATGGAAATGGATCTTTGTTGCCTCTTTCTGGTCACACAAGGTATTATAATGTTGGCTTGAAAATATACTGCACAGCTTTAGACACCAAACTGCATCACTATGCTTGGTTGGCATAATTGAGATGAAGAACACATGTAAAAAAAAGAAAACATGGTCAATTTCTTTATTGAAACCTTTATAAAAGTCATTGTGTTCGATCAGTACTATAAATGCAATGCAGCTCTGGGAGTGCTGTTTACATCATACATACATACAATTCATTGTCAGATGGATATATCATTATCCATGTATATTTTTAATCTCAGGTTCCACATTCCATCTCCAAGAGGGTGCTGGGCTCGAGTTACACAACATTCCATAAAACATGATGTGGTATACAGAATAATCTAGCATCAGTGATAAGCAACAAGAGTGCATTGGCACCATAGTGTGTCATGAGAAAAATGATCAAGTGTGCTGTCGGAAATGATCAGTGGTGTGACAATAAAGGACAAGCGAAAATAACATCGCTTATAATTCCAATTGTACCAAATCAGTCTATTATTAAAATAAACAACCAGTTCAGGGTGTAGTTACGCTCAATGTTAGCTGGTATAGGCCCTGCCACTCCTGCAACCTTTGTGAGGATAAGTGACTTGGTCATGGACTATAACTGTCTGTAAACTTCTGACTCTGAAGTAATGAGAAATAGTCTAGAAAAATTTCTTTCATTATTCTGGTATTTAGCAAATACATAAACTGTTGCTATGTACCTTCTGCAATCTAGTGGGAGGGTATTCAACTGTATCACAGGTGAATATATGGCACTGGCATAGATATTTGGGAAAAATACATGTTACACATCATTAATAAATCATTTTGAGACCAATTTAGCAACATTGGACAATTTCCCGCTGCACCTCTGATCATCTGTCGCAGAAACCTGAATGGGAATCACTGGTATATACAGCTGCACCCCAAATCCTATCTTACTGTCAAATTCAGTTTGTGTAACACTAAAAAGTGCATGAAGTGCATTTTTATGGATTCTTCTTCATGTATGAATCCAGGACATAAGTCTGTGCCATGTTACAAAATAAAAATAACAATAAAAATAAGTCATACAAGTCCTGTCCAGCAAGTTCTTGATCCATCCTCCTTTGGGCAGGTACCCAGGTAATCATCCAGTTGTGCCAGGTTGTTGTTTCAGAAAAGATAGACGTTGCACAATCCAGGAAGTAGGAAAGTAGGACAAAGTGGGAAGGGCAGGTTGAGGCTGGAAACTAATCCACAGTCCTACGCCTTTTGTCCAACACACGGTGCACGGCACACAACCTCCAGTCGCCACTAAAGAGCAGCTCCTGGTGGACGCAGCATCCAACACAGCAACATGCGTGAGATTGTTCACCTTCAGGCCGGGCAATGTGGGAACCAGATTGGTGCAAAGGTACGCTCATGATACTTTGATTAGCAACCTGTCTTCTGTTGCTTGGCAGTCTGTGGACATGATTATGAAAAATAGTAAGTGTCTTGCACTGTTTGCAAACAGATGTGACTGATTTTCTTTTATGACTATCTTTTTGCCGTAGGTGTATATGCTGTTTCTTAGTCTTTCATGTGTTTTACATGGGTTTCTAAACCACTGGGAGCTGGTGAAAAAGAATATTGTAGTTTTCTCAAGAGGTTGTGTGGTTGTTTAAAACTATAAAAAGATGTGTTTAAAACTAATTGATCGCCATGTCTGCTGATTGAGACATAGTTCAATTCGATTTCCTGAAGCACTGGACAGGTTGTTCTGAAGATTTTGAAGATATCACGCTCGGTTGTATCAATGGACCCTACCTGTTTAAATCAGATTTTGTAACGTTTGTATAATCCTCGGTTAAACTTGCAACACACGCCACGCATCTTGTGTGTTACACCGGTGTGTTTGGATTCTTTTGCTGGGCGTAATTGTTCTATGATGGTAAATGTGATAAGGCCTAGTTCATACATTCAAATCTCAAAATTTTTTTTTTTTTTGTATCTGTGACATACCCCTCAAAGTAAAGATCAATCACAAATTAGTCATTTCACTGTTTTGGTGGTACTGCGTGTGGTGTTATTGGAAAATGTCCACACAGAAGACCACACAACAATTCTGTTCTACTGCCACTCACAAAATCTCGCATGACACAGATGAGCTCACAAAAACGAAGCTGGGAAGCCACTTCTGGTTATGCCCCGATCTTTGCCAAGTGTTGCAAGTTGTTGTTGTTGACTGTTTGGGATCAATTTGCTTCAAATTGGGAAGAGAAAAAAACAGATGGGAAATTCCTTTGTCCATTGGTTAGTGCGTTGGTCTCACAGTTCTGAGGAACCGGGTTCAATCTCGGCCCCGCCTGTGTGGAGTTTGCATGTTCTCCCTGTGCCTGTGTGGGTTATCTCTGGGTCCTCGGGTTTCCTGCCACATTCCAAAATCATGCATTAGTTGGAGGCTCAAAATTTCCCTTAGATGGGATTGAGAGTGCAGATGGTTGTTTGTTTCTATGTGCCCTGCGATTGGCCGGCAACCAGTTCAGGGTATACTGGACCTCCTCCCTGAAGATAGTCGAGATAGGCTCCAGTACTCACTCCTGTGACCTTTATGAGGATATGCGGCTCAGACAATTGATGGATGTTCACTTCAAAAAGAAGCTAGGTTGGCACACTCCCAATTTTCCACTGGTCCAGGTGTGCAGGGTGTGGCAAAATATGAGTCCTTTTGCCTTCTGTACAACTTTAGCAACAAAAGCACTTTGCCATGAAATTTGCCTCAGTTGACTAGGAATAAAAGAACATACAGTGTTTTGCGATTGACACTGAGGACTCTATTCGTAAAAACATTGCAATGCGTGGTTTTCACTTATAGAATTGAAGCCAGTAAGATCCGCAAGCAATCAAAAAGTGAATGTGTTTGCTGTATAGGTCTGGCAAAGCTTCTCCGTGGAGGAAAGAAATAGCTATACATACAATTGTGAAAATTGTTCAAATAGTTTGACCCATAGAAAATTTAGGTGCTGAGTACAAAATGTTTCTAATATCTTATAGTAAATGTCAGTTTAGTGCAACTTATTTTTGTGATCTACTCTTCAATGTCATCTTGATTCTTTCATTTCAAGTTAATGTACAACTACATTCTAGGCAAAATCATAAACTATGTTGTTCAAAAGCTTCGGTGCCAAACATTGGACCGCATTGGTAACGTGTACAGTATGTTTCCTGCGTACTGTGAATTGCTTTGTCTGTCACAGTTTTGGGAGGTGATCAGTGACGAGCATGGTATCGACCCTACCGGTACCTACCACGGTGATGATAAGCTCCAACTGGAAAGAATCAATGTCTACTATAACGAGGCTACAGGTTCGGACACCTTGAACACAACTGTAATGACTTGCATTTGTTTTAATGGAATAAAAATCCAAGTTTTAGTTGAACAATTTGATATCCAGGAGGAAAATATGTCCCAAGGGCGATCTTGGTGGATTTGGAGCCAGGCACAATGGACTCTGTCCGGTCAGGCCCATTTGGCAGGATCTTTAGACCTGACAACTTTGTCTTCGGTAAGCTACACCTTTTCATGCTCCTTCTTCATGATTGCAAATAATATAAGAAAAGACATGACTGGTTGAAATTCAACTGTAGTCTAGAAGATCATAATTAGGTCTTTCTTTCCAGGCCAGAGTGGAGCGGGAAACAATTGGGCCAAGGGTCACTACACAGAAGGAGCCGAGTTGGTGGACTCGGTTTTGGATGTCGTGAGGAAGGAGGCCGAAGGCTGTGACTGCTTACAGGGGTTCCAGCTTACTCATTCTTTGGGTGGTGGCACCGGCTCTGGGATGGGAACTCTGCTCATCAGCAAGATCCGCGAGGAATACCCTGACCGCATCATGAACACCTTTAGTGTGGTGCCCTCTCCTAAGGTACAACTCATGTCACACACACCTTTTTGAAGGGTCAGTTCAGAATTGTAGGACAGTTTGATCACCAATATTTTTGAAAGTATGACCATGTATTTTAGTCACACATGAACACACATCCATTTAGTTGAAGCAATAATGATTTGATCCCCCAGTGATTTTGCATGTTTAGCCACTGACAAAGACATGAATGGTCATTATTTTAATGTCAGAAGTATGTTAACAGGGAGGGACTGAATAGCAAAACAAAATCTAGATTTAGGTGAAGAGACTGGTGAGATCACTCTGTGACCTTCATGTGATTCTTCTTTAGCTACTCCTTGATTTCTTTGGCTGTGTGCTTTGGCTCATCATCCTGCTTGGAGCCCCATCAATAACCCATTTTTTTCTGGCTGAAAGGAAGAAGTTGTCACCCAGGAAGTCACAGTACATGGCTCCAACCATAGTTGTCTTGATACGGTGAAGTTGACCTGTACTCTTTGCAGATCAACACCTCCAAAGCATAATGCTTAAACCTCCATTCTTAACAGTGGGTTTGGTGTTCTTAAGGTCATGCTCTCCATTCTTCTTCCTCCAAACATGGCGAGTCAAATTCAGTAAGATGAGGAAAATTTGGTTTCAGATATTTTTCTTTTGTTTCCTTTTTAATTCATTGGTTGAATTTGGAGTTACTGACGGTGTCGTGGTACAGACAGCTGACTTTGGACCTTGGTGTGGGCAGCATGGGATCAGTTCCTGCTCAGTGACATTGTTGATATCTTCCCACTGTTCACTGGCAACCAGTTCAGGGTGTACCCTGCCTCCAGCCCAATGACAGCTAGGATAGGCTCCAGCACTCCTGTGACCCTCGTGAGGATAAATGGCTCAGGAAGTGCATGGTTGATTTTGGAAAACCAAACCAATGCTAGGAAAGTTCTTTTCCTTGTCTGAAAAAAAAATCTGAAAGTGGGACATAACTTTATCATTTGAAAATGTGCTGCTCATTTCTTTTATTCACGTTAATCATTTTTTGATGTTCCACAGTACATATCCATGGATTTTTCATACCGTGAATCCTGACTCAGGTCTCAGCCGTGCTAGATTCCATTCCAGCAGACTCAAAGGGAGAGGCGGGGTGCACCCTAAACTGGTAGCCAGCCAATCACAGGGCGCTTAGAGACAAACAGACACACCTATGATCACTCCTCGGGGCAATTTAGAGTCTTCAATCACCCTACCGTGCATGTTTTGGGGATGTGGGAAAAAAGTCATGCAGCCACGGGGAGAATATGTAAACTTTTTAAAAGGTCTGTGATAAAAGAAAATGCTTTAAAACTTGCAAAGAAGACTTGTTAAGATATTAATATAGTAAAAGCTGTCTCGGAATTTATTGTATCTTTTACACTTAGTATGTAAGTTGATGATCAAGGAGGAGGGACAATAGCCAAAAAAAAGGCTAATATTTAGGAATTCCTTTTACCAAAGCTACAGTTACAATGTGTCTCAGAATACTTAATATTTACACAACAAGAGCATTTTTTTTTAATTTGGTGTATTTTACAGAGGGGAATTGGTGTGGGGACAGAAAATGTGCTCTGAATTTGGAATGACTCATTTGTGAAGTTATATACTGAGATGAGTGAAATTCTGCTTTTTAATTGGAATATTTTGTCTGCAGGTGTCTGACACAGTAGTGGAGCCCTACAATGCTACACTGTCGGTCCACCAGCTTGTCGAGAACACCGATGAGACCTACTGCATTGATAACGAAGCCTTGTATGACATCTGCTTCCGTACCCTCAAGCTGACCACGCCCACTTACGGAGATCTCAATCACCTGGTTTCTGCCACCATGAGTGGTGTGACAACCTGCTTGCGTTTTCCTGGTCAGCTGAATGCAGACCTACGCAAACTAGCTGTCAACATGGTCCCCTTCCCCCGTTTGCACTTCTTCATGCCGGGGTTTGCCCCGCTCACGAGCAGGGGGAGCACACAGTACAGAGCCCTCACCGTGCCTGAACTAACCCTGCAGATGTTTGATGCCAAAAATATGATGGCTGCTTGTGACCCCCGCCACGGACGTTACCTGACCGTGGCTGCCATATTTCGCGGCCGCATGTCCATGAAGGAAGTTGATGAGCAGATGCTGAACGTGCAAAACAAAAACAGCAGCTACTTTGTCGAGTGGATCCCCAACAACGTCAAAACAGCGGTATGCGACATCCCACCCCGGGGCCTTAAGATGTCTTCCACCTTCATTGGCAACAGCACTGCCATCCAGGAGCTGTTCAAGCGCATCTCTGACCAGTTCACTGCTATGTTCCGCCGCAAGGCTTTCCTCCACTGGTACACAGGAGAGGGGATGGATGAGATGGAGTTCACTGAGGCGGAGAGTAACATGAACGACTTGGTGTCAGAGTACCAGCAGTACCAGGATGCTACTGCTGAGGAGGGAGATTTTGAAGAGGAAGCAGAAGAGGAGGAGGAAGGTGCCTAAAACCTATGCAGTTCAATGTCTCTATGCACTTACTAACCACTCACTGGGTCTGCATTAGCTGTTCTATCATTCCCGCCTATATATATTTTTCAGGTAAAGGTGTGTTAGCTTTAATATGCCTGTGACCACATGGAGGTCTGTTTTCATCTTTCTGCAAAAGTAGATTAGGGTTAGGGTTCTGTTCACAACTACACAATTCTGCATCTGGCCCAAATGTAATATGTTGTGTTTGAATTAAGTTGTTTAATTTGGTACTTTAGTTCAATAAATGTATTGTAAACATATCAATGGTGTTTTCAAAGTTTTAATAAAGTAATTCACTGCCATGGATGTTTGTATATCTCTATCCAGCTGTTTACTGGATATTGTGAATTACTGTATATTTATCAAGTATGATTTTCAATGGGAAGCAGTGTGGAAGACGGACACACCAAGTTAGTTTGTGAAATTCAGGTTTGTAAACCATTGTAATGACTAACTGAGAAATCAGCAAAGCTTTTGAGTTGAAGGTAAAAATTAGGGGTTGAACCTCTGCATGTCACACCAATTGGGTTGGAACATGGGATGTTGGACAAGTTCAGCTACCTGACCCTCAAGCAGGGTATGCATATATATTTTACAGTATTAACACACTGTGTGGGATAGTTTGTAGAAAGCGTGTGTTGCAATCATGAGATAAGATGAACCTGTTCATTTTTGCCTATGCACCAAAAAAGAGATTAGACTACCCACCCTTTTTGGAATCCTTGGAGGGTGTTCAAGAGCACTCCGTGACTGGGGACTCCCTCGTTTTACTTAAGGACCTAAATGCTCACATGGGAAATGTGAAACCTGAGAGGTGCATGATTAGGAGGAACGCTTCCATTGCGAAGGTGGCTGACTGGCGCTTTGGCTGTCGTGGCATTAATCCCTAAACCTGTTAGTGGATACCAGCCGTAAAGGATGCTGCCGAGCTAATAGTGTCCAATAAAACTGTTTTTTTCCCCCTGTCCTACCCTCTTGGGGGCTTCAGAGGAAGTTTTCACATCAGCATGGTGCTTTGGTGCCATTGTGAACACGAGAGGTTATCACGCAGACAGTCAACAGCATAGAAAATGATGGTAAGGATGGACATAGAAGAGGATGGGACAGAAGTTGTTGGTGAGGCTTTGATGATGTGCAGCCAATGACCTCACGAGATAAATCCACACATGCTTTCATTGGTCCATGTTGCGCTGGGGACCAATTACGCACCTTGTATCAATGCGTCTTTCCACAATATGCCAATATGGCTGTATTTTTCCAAAGTTTTTGGGGTTGTTTTTTTTTGGGGGGGGGAGCACTGGAGCCACAAAAACTGAAGCACGAAGTAGCGAGGGAACCCTGTATCTCTGAATTGAAAGACATGGGAAGTGGTTCCCCTTTTGAAGATGCATGGAGGATGTGTTCTAACTACAGGGGATCACACTTCTGGAGGGTTCATGGAAGCTCGCCCAACTAGTTTATATGTGCTCCGTAGTCTTGGAGAAGGCATTCAACCTTTTCCCCGAGGGGAGTCCTTTGGTGGGTGCTCCAGAAGTACAGGTATAAGACTTTGGTTAACATTGCCAGCAGCAACCCATGTAAAATTCCAATGATGGTTGGATGCTGCTCAGTCTGCCCTTTGTCATCGATTGTGATTACATTTATGGACTCAAGAGTTAAGGAGGTCTAGTTGTGTTAATTCAGGGTTACAGTCTGGATTTTACGTATGAATGGGTTTTTATGGCATTAGTGATCTTGAACTCTCACTGAAGGAATTAGCAGCTTAGTGTGAAACAGCTGGAATGGAAACCAGCACATCCAAATCTGAAGCGATGGTGGTCAGTTTGAAAAGGATTGAGTTTCCGATCTATGAAGAGTCACTGCCCCAAGTGAATGTTTTCCGGTATCTGAGGGTCTTCTTCATGGATGAATGAAGAATGAAGTGGAAGACCAACAGATGGATTGGTGCAGTATCTTTGGTGATGTAGACATTGCGATGGTACATCGTGGAGAAGGAAAAACGATTTTATGTCCATGTAATTTGCAGTGGTGTATAATTGCCCAGTACCCCTATGAGAGAGCTAATATTTTTTTCCTCTCGTGTCACTACATGAAGTATACTAAATAAAGGAAATGTAATAATATTGTAATATATGTGTAATTATGCATCTCTAAAATGATCATTCTTATCTTTTTAATGTCGACATTTTTTAAACTGTTCTCATAGGATTGTCATTAGTGTATGCATTACATCATTCAAAATAATAAAATGGGGATTTGGATTTAGTCTAGTGCTGTTTCTTTAGCAGCCATTTTTTTCAGAAGAGCGAATCTTTATCGTGAATAAACTGGACCAAATCAGTTAATGAAATGCTTCATTCCTTTGCTATGCTGCCGCCTGCCGAGTTTCCTGGGAGCAGATATGGAAGTATTGAACCATTCTGTCACTCACTTCTGAATATTTTGTGAATACCCAATGAGAAGCAAGTGTGCAGGTGAGGGCAGGACTGATTTGCAATCCACCAGCGTTGCCACTCATTTCAGCGAGTGACCAGCAGCAGCGGCTGGCAGGGGGTGGGAACTTAAGTGAACTGAGAGATTCATTCAGTGAACTGGTGTACTGAGAAACTAAAAAGTGATTCGTTCATTTGTGATCCGCTGAGGAGTCATGTACTAGTTCAATGAGTGATTCGTTTGACAACTGGAAGTCCTGACGTCCTCGCAGTAATATCGTTCACTTTCAACCGTTTCTTCAAGCTAACAGCTAATTTTGAGACATTAACAGTGAGGTAAGTAAGCAGGAATGCCGGGTGATAGATACTGGTGCCAGCGATTTTGTTCACCGGAACGCAGAAAAGTCACGCCGGCATCAGAAGACCCCTAGAATCTTCGGTAGCTGAACTCACTGAACGCTTGGTCACGACTCACAACCGAAGGCGGGTGGGTGTTCGAGATTTTCTTTAGGGAAAGAAAGGTAGGTGATCATTTTGCCAAAAGTTTTTTTTTTGGGGGGGGGGTTTTAATGTCCCTGCCTTGCCTACTTTACAATACAGTACATCACAACAATTGATATAGCGCTTCAGTGAATGTGTTGTGTGAACATGAACCTCAGGGATGGATCATTAACGGAATGAGGAAGCACTTAAGTTATTTTATGAAAAAGAATTAACGATTCAGAGAACAAATCTTTCAAACGAGTCTTTTTCAAGAACTGATTTGAGTGATTCAGTGCACTCCAAAGAACTGCTGTCCCCATCATAATTTAGTGAACATCAATTTTTTTGATATATACATGCAGACAGACAGTGACACAACACTGACATCAAGCAGGAAGTGTTCAGTCACACGCAGACAGCGCTGATTGTGCAGACTTCCACTACTCTTTCTCTCTGTCTTTGTGTACGCCATCAGAGTTCACCTGCTGAAGTTCTCAGACACATGGGCCCAGTTCCACTAAGGCAGCATGGGCTCGAGACTCAGGTAAGTTAATCACGTTACTCTTCCATCTGACAATTTATGATGTGAAAACTTCTGTGGTTGTGTGTGTGTGTGTTTTTTTTTTTCACTTCCTCTCATATCTGAAAGTTTCCTGCAACGGGTAGCTACGTACATTGCACTCAACAAGTGACCCTAACTTTGAAACGAACAAAAAGGAAAAACGAAACTGTTTGTCACAGGCAACCATCCATCATCCTTGCCTGAGAAGTGTATTCGTAAGGACATAGTGTATTTGGTGTGATGGGTCCTCTCTTGTCTTTGTTTTCACAGACAAAACCCTGATAGAGCATTCAATGTATTCTTTGAGGCAACATGTCCTATAGCCAGAGACAGAGGTAAGTCCCTTTTGGCGATCTTGCACCAAGGTCTGCCAGTGTTTCAGTTTCCATTATATAACAGAGCAACTTTATCCAATCTGCAAACAAATTTACAAGTGGAATGGTTCTGCCACAGAAATTGCTCATTAGATACATCTGCTATATATACAATTAAGATTACAGTTTTTACATACTGTATTTACAGTATGCACTGGTGAGAGTAATACAAAGTGATCTAAGATGAACAACTGCTTTACACAGTTGATACAAACACAAACCACTGTAACAAAGGGTACTTCCTGTTCTCTGGTTTGAAAACCACCCGTCCTGTTGCTTTGAACCAGAAGGAAACACAAATGTGATCTGTCTGCAGGCATGACCCTAAACAAACATTTTATTAACAGGCCGCATTAATTTATGATAGCGAGCATTTATTGTCGTTGTTGTGGTTTTGAAAATATTAAAGGTGACAGGGCAGCATGGTGACAGCTGTAAAGCCTTGGCCTCACAGTTCTGAGGTTCAGGGTTCAATCCCGGTCCGCCTGTGTGGAGTTCGCATGTTCTCCACGTGCCCGTGTGGGTTTTCTCCAGGCACGCCGGTTTCCTCCCACTTCCCAAAAACATGCAACATTAATTGGACACTCTAAATTGCCCCAAGGTGTTATTGTGAGTGTCGCCATTTGTCTCTATGTGCCCTGTGATTGGCTGGCAACCCGTTCAGGGTGTACCCTGCCTCCTGCTGGGATAGTCTCCAGCACTCCTGCGACTTTTGTGAGGATAAGCGGCTCAGAAAATGGATGGTTGGATGATGGATTAGTGCCATGATATTTTTGTAGCGTAATATGGCTTGGTTTAATAAAGGATGGAGAACAGTATTATTCAGGTATTCCTGTGCTACAGATCCTGGTGTAGGTCTTCAGTTTCCAGATGACTTCAGAGATAAGGTAGACGCTTGTTTGCATCTGCTTGACATACCTCCCTGCATGCCATTATATACTGTCAATTTTAAATGATGCTTTGATCACTAAAAGCAATGACCTGCCTTGTAGGAATCTTGTCAAACATTATCTACATTCTGCTTCCCATATGACATACAAAGGTGAGGTTTTCATCATTATTTTGCCAAAAAGGGTGCAAACAAAAACTATCCTGCATGTGCCTGGTAAATGTGATTTGTTTTGCCCATACAGTACCTCATACAATAAAGCCACCTTCTTTATCATCTTTTGTCTTACACTTACCAGACTACATGATACTAAAAGCAGAAGTTGTAGCTTATCACAGCATGATTGAGCAAACATGACTGCATTTTTGTTGTGTTCTAGTTTTTAGTTCAAACTAGCGGTGGACTACACTCTATTTCCGACAACCTCTTTTATTCAGGGTGAGCGTAGGAGGGACCGTGCAGCACTTTACTTTTGTTCTGACTGATCTTGAGGGATTTCAACGCTTTGGCTTCTGTCGCCTCACCAACAGTGCTCGAACGTGCCTTTGCATCCTCAGGTTTGAATATTTCAGGGCAAAGGCTCACGCCTAATTAAATCCCTCCTGGAGTATGATACAATGATTGTTTTTACAGTTATCTTCCATGGTTTGAGGTCTTTTATAAATTCCTCAATACTCTAGCTGACTACATTGCAAAGGGGCAGGTGAGTTTTTCATGAAGTCTAGTATTTTCCAAATAAACATGATTACACTGAACACTTTTGTGTGCTTAACAGACCAATGAGATGAAAATGGTACTTGCTACATTGTACAGGCAGCACATACCACTGACAGCTGATTCCATCACACTGCAGATGGTAAATCTCAAATTATATACATCACACTTATAAACATGATCTAAAAATATTTGCTTATTTTATTATCATGGTTTGTGTGTGCGTGCGTGTGTCAGTGTGTGTGCATGTATTTGTAGGAGTCTGTTGTGTGTACCATGTGTGTCTACATGTGTTCGTACGTGCGTTTGTGTCTACACATACACACAAGGTTGCTTCCATCATCATAAATCTAAACCCTTCAGTGAATAAGTTGTGACCCCATGACAATTTCTGACCGCACACTGCTGTATGAATAATTAATTAGTTAGTTAACTAATTAACTAACACTTAACACAGCAGTAAAATTCTATTCTGAATCTTCTTTTCCTTTCAGCTTGTCCCGTTAGGGGTTGCCACAGCGTGTCATCTTTTTATATCTAAGCCTATCTCGAGCATCTTCCTCTCTAACACTCACTGTCCTCATGTCTTCCCTCACAACATCCATCAACCTTCTTTGAGTTGCAGTCTTCCTCTCACTTTTTGACTGAAATGTGTCAAAACCATCAAAGTCTGCTCACTCTAAACTTGTCTCCAAAACATCCAACTTTGGCTGTCCCTCTAATGATCTCATTTGTAATCCTATCCAACCTGTTCACTCAAAGCAAGAACCTCAGCATCTTGATTTATGCTACCTCCAGTTCTGTTTCCTGTTGTTTCTTCAGTGCCACCGTCTCTAATCCGTACATCATGGCCGGCCTCACCACTGTTTTGTAAACTTTGCCCTTCGTCCTAGCAGAGAGTCTTCTGTCACATAGAACACCAGACACCTTTCACCAGCTGTTCCACCCTCTTTGGAACCGTTTCTTCACTTCCTTACCACACTCACCATTGCTCTGTATTGTTGACCCCAAGTATTTGAACCTAACCACCCTCGCTATCTCTTCTCCCTGTAGCCTCACACTCCCCCCTCCACCCTTCTCATTCACGCAGATATATTCTGTTTTACTTTGGCTAATCTTCATTCCTCTCCTTTCCAATGCGTGCCTCCATCTTTCTAATTGTTCCTCCACCTGCTCTCTGCTTTCACTGCATATCACAATATCATCTGCGAACATGATAGTCCAAGGGGATTCCAGTCTAACCTCATCTGTCAGCCTATCCATTACCACTGCAAACAGGAAGGGGCTCAGAGCTGATCCCTGATGCAGTCCCACCTTCACCTTAAATTCTTCTGTTAGGCCTACGCCACACCTCACCACTGTTCTACTGCCCTCATACATGTCCTGTACTATTCTAACATATTTCTCTGCCACACCAGACTTACCCATGCAGTACCACAGTTCCTCTCTTGGTACTCAGTCATAGGACTCGATTCCATTCTGGAGTTGCCTACGGTGAGAGGCGGCAAGCAGATATGGGTGTATTTATTGGACCCCGGCTCAGCACCTGTATGTAGGGGTTCACCCCAGTGGATGATACGGTAGCCTCCTTCCACCTATATGTTGTTTGTGCCTCTGCACCAAACAAGAGTTCAGACTACCGTCCCTTTTTGGAGTTCCCATGGTGAGCGCCCTCCAGCACTTCCTCTAAGGTTCTGCTGGGTAACTTCAATGCTCACATGAGAAATGACAGTGGGACCTGTAAGGGCATGATTGGGGAAACCCCCAATCAGAACCTGACTGGTGTTCTGTTACTAGAGTTCCGTGCTCATCGCAGACTGTCCATAATAAATACCATATTCCAGTATAAGGATGTCCATATGTGCACTTGGAACCCAAGTTAAATTATTGACTTTATAATAGTGTCATTGAACTTCCGACCACATGTCTTGGAGACTCAGGTGAAGAGATAGGATTAGCCAGGTAGGATCGCCATCTGGTGGTGACTTGGCTCCGATGGTGGAGGAAGATGCTGGTTCAACATGGCAGGCCTAATTGTATTGTGAGGCCCGCTGAATACGCCTGGCAGAATCCCTTGTCAGAAAGAATTTTAACTCCCACCTCCGAAAGAACTTTGCTCATGTTCCGGGGAATGCGGGGGACATTGAGTTGTTCATTGCCTCCATCAATGAGGTGGTACACCAGAGCAGTGGCCGTAAGGTGGTCATTGTCTGTTATGATGGGAATCCTCAAACCGGTTGGTGGACACCAATGGTGAGGGATGTCGTTAAGCTAAAGAAGGAGCCCTATGGGGAATTTTTGGCCTTTGGAAACCCGTGAGGCAGCTGATGGGTACCAAATGGCCAGGCAGAATGCAGATTTGGTTGTCACTGAAGCAAAGAGTCGGGCATGGCAGGAATTCAGTGAGGTCATAGAGAAAGACTTCCAGATGTATTTGAAGAAATTCTGGTCCACTATCTGCTATCTCAAGAGGGAGAACCAGTGCACTGTCAACACTGTGTGTAGTGAGGATGGGGCACTGCTGACCTTGACTTGGGACGTTGTGAGTCAGTGGGGAGAATACTTCCAAGACCACCTCAATTCCACTGATACGCCTTCCTCAGAGCCTGGGTTTCCTGAGGCGGAAACCAGAGTACCTGGAACAAACCCACACAGGCAGAGGGAGAACCTGCAAATACAACAGAGGGAAGGCCACTTTCAAACCCTAGTTCTTCAGAACTGTGAGGCAGATGTTTTTACCAGAATCACTCCCGAAGTACATTTACAAGTACATTTACAAGTACATTTTAATTTTGAGCTAGAGGCTAGCTGTACCCTGAATGTGTACATTGTACTGAGCAGCATAGGGAATGTTGCAACAGGTTCCATTTTTGGTTTCAAGGGGACTGCACAGTAATGTTGAGATCATTTTTTTTTTTTTTTTTTTTTTTTTAGACTACTTTGACAGAGCTGGTCTTTCTCTAACCAGCAATCCTCATGTGTTATGACCATTGTGGTGTTTCAATGTACCTGTAACGTCAAACTGCACATGTTTACCTTGATCATTCCTTGATTATTACCCAAAATAATGTGGATTCTTTCTGATAAGGTTCCATACTTCATTGCTCCTGATCCTAGAGGTCTCCCATCCATTCCTGAAAATGTGAGTATCTGAGTTTAAATGTAGCGTCTCAAAGTTTCTTGCTAACAGCATGACTGTATTTGGATTTACATGTGTGTAAATACCAGAGGAACTTGACAGAATTGATCGTGGCGGTAGATGTGACGAACCTTCTGCATCTCTATGCCAGCATGCTGTTTGAGAGACGCATTTTAATATTTGCTCACAAACTCAGCACTGTATGTACTGTATTCATTTCATTAGATTGCATTACATTTCATGTAATCTTTCCACATACACATATTGTGTGGTAATGTGTTTTTTGTAGCTCACATCTTGTGTACACGCACTTGAGGCTTTGTTGTACCCGATGCACTGGCAACACATCTTCATCCCAGTCCTGCCACCTCACCTTCTGGACTATTGTTGGTAAATCTGGCAGTTTGTCGTCTGCATTTCTACGAGTATATGTCACATATGTTCATACCTCTTACAGTGCACCCATGCCATACCTTATTGGGGTACACAGCAGCTTAGCTGAGGTAAGAAACTACATAAAAGTAAACTCACAATAATACTAACAAATCAATGAACACCCAACCTTAATCACAGTGTGGATTTGGCAGAAGGTGAGGAGTCAAGGGATGGAGGAAGTTGTCATTTTGAATGTGGATACAAACACATTGGAAACTCCCTTCAATGACCTGAAGAAGATACCTTCAGATGTGGTACCAGAGCATGTGTGTGTGCATACGTGTGTAATACAGTGTGTATTTTGGAAAAAATATGCACCCTACCTTGCTAGTGTAGTGGTTTACACAGGTGTCCTTCAGATGGTGGGGGGGTCATCTCTGTCATTGACTGACAACCAGTCCGGAGGGTACCTGTAGTCTGACAAAATCATCTGTCAAAGGTTTTAGTCTTTCCTGTGACCATGAACACGGCTATGGGTGTATACTGCCATCCAAAAGTCTTTGAACCGTGAGGCCAAAACTCTTGAGCTTAATATGCAAACATTTATTTAAGATAAAAGATCAACGGTTCAGCTTTTATTTGCTGGTACAAGAAGATGCCATTGTTTGTAAGGAAACCCATCCATCCATCCATGCATCCAATTTTTAAGCCGCTTACACTTACAAGGGTCGCGGGAGTGCTGGAGCCCATCCCAGATATCTACAGATAGGAGACGGAGTACACCCTGAATTGTTTTCCAGCGAATCGCAAATAACCACTCGTACTCACGATCACAAATAAGGGCAATTTAAGGTCTCCACTGAATGTGTGTTTTTGGGATGTGGGGGTAAACCAGATTCCCCAGGGAAAACCCATGCAGGCACATGGAGAACATGCAAACGCCGCACAGGTGGGGCCAGGATTTGAATCCCGGTCCTCAGAACTGCGAGGCCAGTGCTTCGCAGCTCCCCCAGCATGCCGCCTATTATTCCATCCATCCATCAATTTTCTTAGCTTCTTATCCTCACAAGCATCGTGGGAGTGCTGGTGCCTATCCCAGCTGTCTTCGGGCAGAAGGCAGGGTATACCCTGAGCTGGTTGCCAGTCAATTGCAGGGGACATCAAGACAGACAAGAGTCGCACTCACAATCACACTGTGAGGCAATTTAGAGTGTTCAATTAATGTTGCATATTTTTGGGATGGGAGGAAACTGGAGTGCCCAGAGAAAATCCATGCAGGCACAAGGAGAACATGAAACCCGCCTATTATTATTATTATAACCTGCACAACTCAATTGATTTTGTTTTAAGCTTTTCAAAAGGGTAAGTAAAAATGAACAATTGAAATGATGTGATATGAAGTGTACCCACCCTCCTAGAACTGGTGAGGGGCAGCATTGAAAATTAACCAACCACATTTACATTCTGAACACAACCTCATACCAATTATAAGAGTCTGGGCATATTTATGCAACCCCAACAAACCATCCATCCATTTTTTTAACCATACATCCTCACTTGGGTCATGGGCATGTTGGAACCAATCCCAGCTATCTTCGGGCGAGAGTCGGGTTGCACCCATAACTGATACACGGACAATTGCAGGACACTTACAAACAAACAAATATTCGTTTTCACATTCACACCTAAGGGCAATTTAGTCTTCAACTAACCTACCGTTCATGTTTTGGGGAATTGGAAGGAAAACGGAGTACCGAGAGATAACGCACGGGGAGAAGATCACAACTCCACATGGGTGAGGACAGATTTGAACCCAGGTCATTAGAATTGTGAGGCAAATGTGGTAACCAACCGGCCACCACCTCATCATTTCAGTCATTTATTTTCACTTCCCGTCTCAAATTTTTATTTTACTTTTTTTATTATTCCAATCAGTTGTTCAGGTTATACTGTGGGTCACAGTAAAAAGATTTGAAGTACACAAATACACTTTATCTATTTTTTTATTAGATCACAATTCTCTGGCATTTGAACAATTGGCTATAGCCTTATTATATCCCCTCATATAACCAGTTCTAAATTTAGTGTGTCTCTCCCCAGATGTCTGGGCTGAAGTTGTGTTTGAAGCGTCAGGCGGTGTCTTCTGGTTGTGGGGTCTCACGGGCCTTCCTCAAAGCCCAGTCTGTCCTCTTTGGAGGGTACAATGACGCGCTCCAGATTCTTAAGGTTGGTTTCTCAATAACGTGGCTTGGAATGGACTCAAATGTCTTTGGTATTTGTATCTTTTTTTTTGTTTGTTTTTTCTTTACAGTTCTGACAATGTTCTCATTCGTATTATTTTACTTTCTGCTACTTTAAATAATTGGATCCACATGTTTCTCAAGCTTAAATTCATCATTTTCATGTGCATTTTATATTACTCATATTATATATTTGTTTGTATGCTTGTTTACAGGGGGGTGAAGTATACTTCAATAAGGATCTTTTTTTAGATCACAAGTCGCCCAGTATGAGGCAGTTTCTTCAGAGTGCCATTCATTTACAGTTTTTCAAACAGGTACAAGTCTCAGTTTGCTACTCTCTATTGCACAAAATCCAATTAGACCTGTGATGGATATAATCATTGGAAAAAAAATGGAGGGGTGGGGCTGTGGGGGGACATAAAAAAATAATTACAGACCATTCTACTTATGTGACTTGCTCTGCCTGACATTTCTGAGGATTGTGTTTCAAATCCCGACCCTCCCTGTATGGAGTTTGCATGTTTTCCCCATGCCTGCGTGGCTTTTCTCCGGGCACTCTGGTTTACTCCCAGACCACAAAAACAGTCACGGTAGGTTAAATGAAGACTCTAAATTGGCCTGACAGTGAAGAAAATAAGTATTTCAACACCCTGCTATATTGCGAGTTCTCACTTAAAAATCATGGAGGGGTCTGAAATTTTCATCATAAGTGCATATCCACTGGGAGAGAGATCATCTAAAAAGAAAAATGCAGAAATCACAATGCATGATTTTTTAACGATTTATTTGTGTGATACAGATGCAAATCAGTATTTGAACACCTGTCATTCAGCTAGAATTCTGACCCTCAAAGACCTGTTTGTTCGCCATCAAAAGTCCACCTCCACTCCATGTACTATCCTAAATCAGATGCACTTGCGTGAGGTCGTTAGCTGCATAAAGACACCTGTCCACCTCAAATAATCAGTAAAACTCAAACTTGTAACATGGCCACGAAGCAAAGAGCTGTCCAAAGACACCAGAGACAAAAGTGTACAACGCCACACGGCTAGAAAGGGCTATGGAGAAATTCCCAAGCAGCTTGGTGAAAAAAAGGTCCTCTTTTGGTGCAATCGTTAGAAAATGGAAGAAGCTAAACATGACGGTCAATCTCAATCGGAGTGGAGCCCCATGCAAGATATCAGCTCGTGGGGTCTCAATGATCCGCCCAGGACAACACAACAGGACTTGGTCAATGACCTGAAAAGAGTTGGGACCACCGTTTCCAAGGTGACTGTTGGTAATACACCAAGACGTCATGGTTTGAAATCAAGCATGGCACGGAAGGTTCCCTGCTTAAACCAGCGCATGTCAAGGCCTGTCTTAAGTTTGCCAATGACCATTTGTTTTGTGGTCAGATGAGACCAAAATGGAGGTTTTTGGTCATAATTCCACTAACTGTGTTTGGAGGAAGACGAATGATGAGTTCCATCCCAAGAACACCATCCCTACTGTGAAGCATGGGGGTGGTAGCATCATGCTTTGGGGGTGTTTTTCTACACATGGGATAGGACGACTGCACTGTATTAAGAAGAGGATGACCGCAGCCACATATTGTGACAATTTAGGAACAACCTCTTTCCCTCAGTTAGGGCATTGAAGATGGGTCGTGGCTGGGTCTAAGCACACAGCCAGGGAAACCAATGAGTGACTCTCTCAGAAGCATATCCATGTTCTGGCGTGGCCTTGCCAGTCTCCAGACCTAAACCCAATAGAAAATCTTTGGAGGGAGCTGAAACTCCGTGTTTCTCAGCGACAGCCCAGAAACCTCTCTGATCTAGAGAAGATCTGTGTGGAGGAGTGAGCCAAAATCCCTCCTGCAGTGTGAGTAAACCTGGTGAACAACTACGGGAAACGTTTGACCTCTGTAAGTGAAAACAAAGGCTACTGTACCAAATATTTACATTGGTTTTCTCAGGTGTTCACATACTTATTTGTAGCTGTATCACACATATAAATGGTTAAAATAAACAATCAATTGTGATTTCTGGATTTTTCCTTTTAGATTATCTCTCTCACAGTGGACATGCACCTACGCTGAAAATTTCAGGCCCCTCCGTGATTTCTAAGTGGGAGAACTTGCAATATAGCAGGGTGTTCAAATACTTATTTTCTTCACATTAGGTGTGAATGTGAGTATGTGACTGATTGTTGATTTGTGCCCTGCAATTTCCTAAGAACCAGTTTGGAGAGTACCCCGCCTCTTGCCCGAAGATAACTGGGATAAGCTCCTGCACTCAATGACACTTGTAGGGATAAGCGGATCAAAAAATGGATGGATGAACTTGCTCATTTTTTTAATTATTTCACTGCCGTTGTTACAATATATCATTTTCACTACAATTTATATTTTGTCTTTCTTGGGCAGCACAGTGGACGAGTTGCTAGCACTTCCGAATGAGTAGTTCTTTGACTCGATCATTTTTTCAGTGTGGATATTGTTACCCACCCTCCCACCCCCGTTCTTGCAGGGGTTTTCTGTAGGTACTCTGCCTTCCTTCTCCCACAGTCCGAAGACTAATTCGTATGGTTATTTTTCTAGTCATGCCCAGGGATTGATTGAAGACCAGTCCAGGGTTCTCCAGCTGACCTTAATAAGGACAAGCAATTTCAAAATGAATAGATGCTTGCACATCTCATTTAGTGCTGCAGTATATGGATTATTACTAGTAAAAATGTGTAAAAATCTTCTGTCGGAACACCAATTGGAGTGACCAAATACTGTGATAACATTATCAGTTTTGTAGGCAAGATTTTGCTTTCAGTTGTGTTCTGCTGCTTTCTGTAAGTTACTGCCTGACACACATTGACTTACCATACCTGTTCATTTGGTTGGTTTACTGAGCAGGACAAAGGCCATGCATGTGCCCCATCTGTATCAGTAGATATTGAACATCAATATGGTAATAGAGTGTGTTTTTATTGAGGTGAACAGGTGCAAGGCAACACCAGCTCAGCACCTCGGACAAGTACATGCATGTACTTGAACAATGAACGGGCTTATTTTGTGGAGGGGCAGTCATCATATGAAATTGCTTTGAAGACAGTGCCATCCCCGAAATGATGATATATTAGTATTCATTACTATTTTGTGAAATACTTTCAGTTTATTGATGGACGCGTGGATATTCTGAACACAGGGAATTTACCCCACGACCTCTTTGAAGAGGTGATCCTTGAGTGTGAAACAACAGGTATAGTATATACTGTGTGTTACAGTGGAGAGCCATTGTGGAGGGTGGACTGTCACCTACGGTATCTCTTTGTTTGTCTTTTTTTGCAGGAAAGAGTAAAGTTTATCAACAGGCAGTTGATAATTTAAAGAAGGTAAGTTGTAATGATCCAAAAGAAAAAAATGTTGCCCTATTGTTGTGGAATTCAGAATCCCACTGTACTGTACCTTTGACAGAAAGGGAGAGGGGCCCTGATCTTCAACATAAAGTCCAAAACAAATAATATATGGGTGAGTGGAAGCTGCGGAGTGTTTACTGAAAGGAGTGTCTGCTTTAGTGGAATAACTGTGTTTACTCTGTTTTTAACCAGGCAAAAGGCATCGCAAGTTCAGGTTTGAAAAGCAGGTTGAAACATAAGGTGAGAGTTAGCAGAATGACTGCGGTGATACTTGCCTGATACATTTGTGGCTCCACCAACAAGTGTATTCTGGGTGTACTTGTGTGCAAGACAGGCCTACAATCAAACACAGGGCTTTCAAAGAGGTGGATCTGTGTCGTACCATTGTGCTCAGTCTGACTGCCTGCAAAATCGTCTACCAATTACCCAACACTTTGGAATGGTAAAAAAAAAAAAAAAAACCACATAAAATCACCAGCAAAATCTACTCTGTCTGTGGTAAGCTGTTTAAGCATTTATTCAAATTCCTCGATATCCATCTTAAAGGGACATACTTTGCCAAACCCATTTTTTCCATAATTTGGGATGTAATTTGATCTTCATGGTGCCACAGTAAATGTGAAGTATGAATTAAGTCATCCCTGCATTTCTAAATTCTAGATGTTTTTCTGTCAAGAGGACTGAAATCAGATCAATAGAATTTCTCAAGCTTATCTACATCACCAGCAAAGATCTTAAGTTGGATATGAGTGATATTGAATAAATGCTCAGTCTTTCCATACTTGCCAGTCGCTTGAAAAATAAACAATATCCAATGCTTTCTTCTAATGTCTTGTATAACTTTTGTTTTGCTTTGCAATTTCATCACTACTTTTCTGTCCATCACTGTTAATTTTTTTTTTTTTTTCGGGGTTGGTGATTTATTTATTATTTTTTTTACTCACACATTGCACATTAGCCACGTCCTCGTCGGCCTGGTTACAAACATGGCGTCGCCCGGGGCAAGGGAACCACGGCAGCTGGAGATGCACGGAATGGGTGAGAGACATATAACAGTGGCCAAGTATCGAGACTTGTTACCTGTTTGCCAATTCACTGACCGTTTAAACTTACCATGACATGTTGGACATGGAGTTTTGCTTACAACTTTGTGTTAACAGTTTGGCTGGAGCCCTGATGACATTTCACTTCACTCTTTTTCATTTTCACCTCGTGAAAGTGTAATGTGGTACATTAAATGTATGTGTATATTTGTGTGTGTCCTTCTATATGAAGGCTGATGGCTGGTCAAGTGGTCACGCCTGACTCTGAGGTTCAAAAGGGTGAAGAGGAAGATGAGGAAGAGTCATTTGTGTGTGATTCAGAGGAAATGGATCTTCTCAGCGAAATCTTTGACACACTCGGCAGCCGCAGTTCACACGACTGTGGCCTCCTTTATGGCACACGCAGCCTGGATCTGTTTGGACCTGACACTAATGACTATATTACAAAGGTAAATACACATATACATGAATAAATATACATAATACTGCAGAAACTATTAAGTATGGAGTTTAGCATATTGTACACTCAGTATGATGTGGTCCACCGCTGCTTAGTTATTAACAATTTGATAAATGAATCTCTTTTACGGTGTTTTTTGTAGTTATTGTAATTTTTTAGATCTGTTCTTTTTTTGGTCTTTGTCAAAAGTCTATCAATGTTTCAATTCTGTTATGTCTACCATTTTAGGGTGTATTATTTTTGTTTCTCATCTTTATCAGAATGAATAAAAAAAAATCTAATTTCTGGTGCACAAAATCACAGTTTTTATTTTTGGAGGTGGAATTTTCACCAAGTTTTCATCCTTTAGCCCGTTACATTGGTATCGTACTCAGTTGTGCTGGTGTACCAACTATAAATATGCTGAACTACTACTGTTGTTTTTTTAGCTTCGTCCGGTCAACTCCAGCCAGGAGAGCCTCCCTCTGTCCACGAATGGCAGTGGCAGCCTTCACAGCTGGAATCCAGATCAGTCAGAGGAGGTGCCAACACTGACTGAGAACTCAAATTATCTGAATCTTGACCCAAACAAGGCTGTCAGCTATGCATCAGCATGTGCAAGAGAGCACGAGATGATAAGAGGCATTGGAGATAAACCGGAGGAAAAGAAGGTAGCAATAAAGGGGCAGCATGCAGTAGGAATCCAAAACATAAATTGTTCAAAGGAAGCGAAGTTTGAGGCAGAAAACCCAAAGAATGAGCCAGAAAAAACAGTGACTTTTAAACAATATCCCGTGGAGGAAACACCTGAGCGGAATGAGGACGAAGGGTTGAAAAAGACGGAAGATGGTGCCAATCTGAGTAGGAATGAGAAACCTGATGAAAATAGAACACCTGAAGTACATGTAGATCCAACAGAGGAGGGAAGTGGAAAGCTAAGAGATGAAAGTGAAGAACTGGGCCTCCAGTCTCATGTATCCAGTGAAGGGGTCCTGAAGAAGACCAAGAATAAGGACTTGGTGGAGACTAACGGACCAGGAAACAGCAGTGACATTGCTCAAATATATCAGTCGTTTGATTCAACGACCCATTCAGATGTTAACAGCACCATCAATCATGCGCGAGGAGGCCCAACTCCTGTCAAGGTGTCAGAACTTAAAAAGAGGTTTGAAGCTCAATGGAGCGCCCACACTGACTGACTGGGGGAGTCGATGCGCTTCTTCTCAACGCCCCCAAAAAAATTACGTCACTGTATCTTTGGTAGAAGGGTGCTGAGGATGGCGCTCCCAGGCAAAAAAGCGAGAGGTCGACCAGAGATAAGGTTGATGGATGTTTTGAGGGAGGACATGAGGACTGTAGGTGTTAGAGAAGAAGATGCATCAGATAGGCTTGGATGGAAAGAGAGGACACGCTTTGGCGAACCCTAACGGGACGAGCCGAAAGGAAAAGAAGAAGAAGAAGTGTATCTTTTAACAAAGATTGAAACTTGGCTAAGAGAGGAAGCAGTGCTGTGCATATGTCCTTTATTTATATACACACACATTATTTACTTACAAAAGTGAGCATTGTAAAAGTGCATCATAGTGTCCAGTATCCTTCATTAGTGTAATACACGTTCAGATATTTAAATACAAAAAACAATGCAAAGTGCAGTAAAATCTAACAAACCTCTGTTCAAATATTATATTCAGTTCCAGTTCCTCCTGTGGTAAACTGAGGGCAACTCGATGGACTTTCGCATGGAGCAAAATTTCTACAGTGAAATGACATTTTCCTTTTTTCATGCAGCAAAAACTGGTAACAGAGTTTAGTCCATCATGTCAATAAAAAGGTGGCGAATAAAGATGTGTACGGTGTGTCAGAAAATTTGAGGCGCAAAGCCTAAGCATGCATCATCACCAGGAATGAGTGGGAATATTCATCCAAACAGCTGAAAGCGGTCAGTGGTGGAGTTCAATGTAATGTGCTGTAATCATATGAGGCGTTCTTCTTTGGGCAAGGGGAGAGGAAGGCCATACTTTTCAGATCCAGCTGCTCCAGCCTGTTTCCTCTCCTCTGCGCTGGGACGGTAGGTTCCCTCCATTCTCCTCTTCTTCTTTATGACACACAGCAACAGCAGCAGAGTCAAGCAAAGCAGCAAAACCAATGTGGAGATGAGTGTCGAAATGGTAGGCGGGAAGAATGCCTGTGTCGTCATTGTGATGGACAGCTGTCGAAAAGGGTGTGAAAAAGTTAGGGGTGGCGGGGGGGGGGGGGGAACATCAGTGGAAAAGGATTTTTAAACTCATATACATTTAGTTAACTTTTATCCAAGCATGGCAAATAAGAAAATATTTTCATCAGTGCATTTGAACAAAGGTTTCTTGAATTCTCATGTGCTTTGTTTAATTACATATTTGTAACAATTTTTAAAAAATCTGGGAGCTCAAGTTATCACAATGTGTAATAGTCTTTTGTTTTACTTTTTCTTTGGCTTTTTGTGTTTTTTAAATTTACACCTGGCAAAGTGTAAGTATAATTGTGACTGAAAGGAAATTAGTGCAACTATGGGGGTAATGATTCATCCACCGCTTCAATGTATGGATTTCTATTTCGACATTCAATGTATGCACTGATAAGGAAAAGTTCTCCTATCTCATTGTACAGTAGTATAATGACAAATAAATGGCATTCATTTCAAAAGATTCGTTCAGTTCCTTTTCATTCATTCCGCTAATGAGACGTCTTCTTCGGGTGTGACTCGTTGAACATGCGTGCAGAAAGGTCAGCTACCGACCATCCTTCCGCATCCCCTGACAATCCAACTAGGCTCTCTCCACCCGACCTGACTTTTCTGCATTCTGGTGGAAAGCATGCCGACACCGGCCTCTGCCACCCAGGGTTCCGACTTACTCACTTTACTGCTATTGTCATCTGATAAGTGAAAAGTGCCTTTGAGTGTTGAGAAGCGCTATATACAAACCAAATTCCAATGAAGTTGGGATGTTGTGTTAAAAATAAAAACAGAATACAATGATTTGCAAATCACGGTCAACCTGTATTTAATAGAATACACTACAAATTCATCCATTCATTCACTACAAAGACAAGATATTTCTACATCACGTTCAAAAAAAGCTGGGACAGGTGGCAAAAAAGAATGAGGAAGTTGAGGAATGCCCATCAAATACATATTTGGAACAAAAAGCTAGTTGCGAACAGGTGGGTGCCATATAAAAGGAGCTTCCCTGAATTGTTAAGTCATTCACAAGCAAAGATGGGGTGAGGTTTGCCTCTTTGTGAACAAGTGTGTGGAAAAAATAGTCTAATAGTTTAATGACAATGTTCCTCAATGTAACGTATTTTTCGCACTATTTGGCGCACCTTCAATGAATGGCCTCTTTTCAAACTTTTATCATATATAAGGCGCATAGAATAGAGCCTAGAGTAGAGGCTGGGGTTACATTATCCATCCATTAGATGGAGCTGCACGAAAGAGAATGTCAACAAAACAGACAGGTCAGTCAAACTTCATTACTAGATTACAAACCAGCGTTCTCACAACTCTGTTCACTCCCAAAATGAATAAACAGTTTTATTATTTTCCCCGAGGTAAAGTCAGTGACATAGTATTGTAGTAGTAGTGGTAATATAGTCGTCCTTTTGGGGTCTTTACACAAACACACAAATGGAAATGAAATGGTATGCGTCGCTCAGTCATATATCCCAGCATACACCGCCCCCTACTCCTTCTACAGGGCAAAATGGAGTCAGCGACTGCTTACCGAAATCAAAGCATGTAAACAGCAAGCCTGAAAACCAACATTCATTGCCCGTGACCTTCAATCTCTCAGGTGGTACTGCATCAAAAAACAACATCAATGTGAAAATGTTATCACTACATGGGCTCAGGAACACTTCAGAAAACCAATGTGAGCAAATACAGTTCGGCACTACAACAACAACAACTTCGAACTCTGCAATGCAAACCAAAAGCCATTTATCAACAACATGCACAAAAGCCGCCGGTTTCTGTGAGTTCGAGTTCATCTAAGATGGACTGCTGAGAAATGGAAAAGTGTTCTGTGGTCTGAAAAGTCCACCTTTCACATTATTTTTGTAGTTGTGGACGCAGTGTTCTCCGGACCAAAGAGGGGGAAAAAAACATCCGGACTGTTATGGACGTAAAGTGGAAAAACCAACATTGGTGATGATATGGGTCAGTGTTAGTAGCGATGGGATGGGTAATTTACACATCTGTGAAGGTACAATTAATGCTGAAAGGTACAAACAGGTTTTAGAGAAACACGTGCTGCTATCTAGGCAACGTTTTTTTTCATGGACGCGCCTGCTCCTGTCAGCGAGACAACGGCAAACCATATTCTGCGTGTGTTATCATAGTATGGCTTCATAGTAAAAGAGAGTGAGCACTAGACTGGTCAGCCTGCAGTCCAGAGCTGTTTCCCATTAAAAATGTGTGGAGCATCATGAAGCGTAAAATATTACAATGGAGACCCCGAACTGTTGAACAGCAGAAGCTGTACATCAAGCAAGAAAAGGAAAGAATTCCAACTACAAAGCTTCAACTATTAGTGTCCTCAGCACCCAAATGTTTATTGAATGTTAAAAGAACAGGTGATGTAACAGTGGTAAACATGACCCTATCCCAGCTTTTTTGGAACGTGTTGTAGACATCAAATTCCAAGTTAATGATTATTTTCAAAAAAAACAAAGTTTATCAGGTTGAACATGAAATATCTTGTCTTTGTTGTGCATTTGATTAAATTTTGGGTTAATCATTGTATTCTCTTTTTATTTAACACAACGTTTCAAGTTAATTGGAATTGGGGTTGTAAATTCGTGTGCTTGTTTTTATGTGCTTGACTGACTCAACATTAGCTGATAGCTTGAAGAAATGGCTGCTCGCGAAGGCTATGCCTGTGAGGATGTCTGGGCTTGCGGTCAAAAGCTAAGTAGGTTCACTGCGGGGTAGGTAGTTCCTTGTGCAAACGGATCACTCATCATACGAGTATATCGCATCTTAGGGGATCACAAGCAAATGAATCACTCTTCAGCTCCCTAGTGCACCAGTACAGCATTTCACTGAACGAATCACTTCGGTTCCTCAGTACAACAGTTCAATTACTCAGCTCTACTTAAGCCCCTCCCCTGAAAAAAAAAATAGAATCACTCAATTCAACTTAATTCCCTCCATTGCCTGCACGGCACTGCCTGACGCTGCCTCATTGCGCATTCGCAGAAGTGAGTGAGAACGATGGCGAATCGGAAATCACATTGCAGTACGGTTGATTAAACTCCCACCCCGAACTGCATGCTGGCTGCTCATTGGTTATTTGCCAAATAGTCAGAAGAACGCTTCAAAAGTATCATTTCCACTCCCAGGCAGATCACTTGTCTCATGGTAACGGAGGAAATTGTTTCAGAAACATATTCAGTCCAGTTTTTTCACTAAAAAGAACAGTTCTTCCTCTCAAATCATTCACAAAAGAGACAACACTACTCTGTAAGCCAGTTTTTACTAGGGGAATGTTGGAAGATTAGTTGTGAATATTTAAAGTTTGGGGATCACAGTTTGGGGTTCAGCCAGTTGACAATTAATATAGACAAATTACAAAATGTATCATGGGTGGCAGAATAGTGTTTTGGGCATTCCCAACTGAGCTTGGTCCCCAACCCCTGTGAATAGAGACCGTTCACTCTGTTTACAGTTGAGCTATGATGCTGGTCTCCAGTCCAAACTTTGGAAATGTTTCTTCAGTTATTTTACCATGGACAAAACAGAAACTGCAGACAAGAATTGTAGATGTCTACTTCGTCTTTTCTATTCGGCCAGTCCCATTAGGGGTCGCCACAGCGCGTCAACTTTTTCCATCTTAGCCTATCTCCTGCATCTTCCTCTCTAGCCCCAACTGCCCTCATGTCTTTCCTCACAACCTCCATCAACCTCTTTGGTCTTCCTCTCGCTCTTTTGCCTGACAGCTTCATCCTCAGCACCCTTCTACCAATATACTCACTCTCTCGCCGCAAATAAATCGTTTAAAAAAAATCATACATTGTGTTTTCTGGATTCTTCTTTTTAGATTATCTCTCTCACAGTGGACATGCACCTACAATGAAAATTTCAGATCCCTTCATGATTTCTAAGTGGCAGAACTTGCAATATAGCAGGGTGTTCAAATACTTATTTTCTTCACTGCATGTATGAAAAATTGGGGTAAATGTCGACTGATGGGGATGGGAAACATTATAAATTAGCATTTTTTAACCTGATATTCACATGCAATTATTCCGATTGTGAAAAGTATATACAGTATTTGGAAATGACTGATCCTATTCTCAACAGTTTTGGTGTACTTCATATGATTTTCTGATTCCAAATGGAGCCCTTGCACTATTTGAGTTTGGGAACGAGTCAAAGCATGTCAGAAAAAGGGCAAAAAAGGTTTACCACTTTTCCTAAATCCAAGGTGATATCCGTTTATATCTTGTTAAGGTTATGTTTTGCTTTCATGGATCAGGAATTCAGAGACTATCGATCTACATTGAAAGCCTGAACTTCAAAGATTTGGACTTTACAAAATCATATTTAAAAAATAGCTCACAACTTTCACATCCTTTCCATTGTGTGCGCAATGCGCTTATTGCTAATTATGTTTTACTTAATTGTCGAGTTCAGTGTCACCGTTAGGCAATTAATTATCTGGCTAATCGAGCTTTACGCTTGACCACTGCTGGATGCTGAATGGATCTTCATTTGCTCATAAAGAAATTATATCATATCAATAATGTGTATCCTCTATCTCTGAAATGGTGGCGACTCCCCTGTATGCAATCTTTTCGCCCAAATATAAGGCGTAAAATCAAGTCCGAAATAAAACTACTCCAGCACATACACAATACTTGAAAAAAATGTACTTAAGAAGTATTTGAACTTTGTTACTTCCCACGACTGCAAGACTGTATGTTGATAGACAATTTGCTGTACTGCTGACTGTCAGATCAGGACGCGGTTCCGCGCCTGTGCGGGCCAGGCAGGAATGCAGCCCGTCCTGCTGCACCTGTTCCCCCTCAGCTGACTGCTCCGAGCCGCCACGAGCAGTCAGCTGAGGGACCGACTAACTCGGACTCTTAGCGCCAGGCGACAGATTGAAAACATTCCTTGAAAGAAAATTACCTGTCCGAAAGCTGGGAGCCTGCCCATATCGTTCGTCGCTTGTAGAAGTCTCAGTTTGAAGATGATCCGTGAAAATTCAGCGGAGGAACGGAGTGCCCGCAACACAAGCGAAACTATTTTGGGTCTCGCACTACCTGGCCGCATGGAAATGAGTAGATCACGTGAAGAACATCGGCCAATCAGAAGCGTCTCACATTCTCGCTAGGTGACGTTAGATCCTCGCTCGTTTGTTTTGTCTCCTTCTACGTTTCGTTATGAAAAGTAACACGCGCATGCAGACACCATACCAGCTGTCTGGGGGGGGGGGGGGGGGGGGAGAGAGAGAGAGACAAATAATAATTTGCATTATTTAATTTTTAAACGGGCTTCATTTAGCCCTACCCACCCCCCAAAAAAACTTTTTCTAAAAAGCATCTAGCAAATAATTTTATTTCCTTAAACCCAATATTTGTTTAGTTTTGTGAGGCGTGTGGTTGCTCTCCCAGAACGTTACGGTTTATAAATGTCGTCCAGGAGGACTACTCACCGCCCCACATTCCCAAAAAAAAACTGCGTGTCAGATCCATGAAGACTCATAACCAGTGGTGTCAAATTCAGGGCCCGGGGGTCAGATTTGGCCCGCCTTATCATGACTCAATTTCCATGATTTTGTCCCAAATCTGTGCCTTTTTTAAAATAAATTGTCACAGTTAAGAAACAAAATTATTTACATAATAAGGGAATACCCATCCATTCATTATCCATTATGACTATCCAGAGTCAGATAGTTAATACAGTATTTCAAACTAGAGTTACAGATATCTATATTTCAGTTGCATGCTCGTAACTCACCTAGCAGATATCTACACCAGAATTGTTGAGGTATGTCATGATAAAAGCATGAATGGCAAAAGTTGTTGTTGTTTTTCTTGTTGTTGTTGTTTGTCCAAGGCAAAATGATATTGCAGAACTCTAAAATGACAATAAGAACAGGAATAATTTAGTTGCATGCAAAGGGGAAGGGGGCAAGTGGTGTCCCCCAGAGGGGGCTGACTTGGGGGGTGGGCAAATATTTTTAAATGATTTATTTCAGAGTACAATTGTTTAGTTCAGAAGACACAAACACACACATAGTACTGTTAATAATCTGAAAACCTCATCACGGCATGGCAATTTAGAAACATTGAGCAACAGACCCACATTTCGGAACATCCAGTAAAAATGACTCGACTACATTGAGCATGACTGCCTTAGTCTACAAGTTTTGAGGGTGAAGGTTCAAATCTCAGCTCTGACTTTCCGGCATGCAATTTGCATGTCCACCCCGTCCCTGCATGTTTGAATTTTTACTCCTGGTATTCTGGCTTCCTATTTAATGCATGTACTCAAGTGTCAAATAATTATTAAATTTGATCATTTCACCTTTTAGACAGAACCACTAGCAGGTTTTAGCAGGCTGTGACTGCTCAGAATGTCTGCCTGCTTTTCTATAAAAGGAATTGATCTGAGATTTGAATTGATACAGTATTTTAGCTTGTATAGTCTTACAAAAACAAGCTTTATGTCATATCATCTTTCGCATCCTACATTTATATAAATGCTTTAAATCCCTAAGATAAAATAATGAATTCATAGTTGGCCTTCTCAGGTGGTAGTTGGCACCTCTGGGGTTCCATGCATTTTACAGGCATGGCGGAGGGGGTGTCTACAATGGGGTGTGCTGGGTGAGGGTAAGAGGGGGGTTGCTGATCCAGTCCCCTTGCTCCTTCACTTGGGGCCTGGTCAGGGTCCTTCTATTGGGCTGGGGGAACACCTTTCAGTCTGAGGATTTGGATGCCGGCCCCCTGATTGATCCCCCCCGGGTGATGAGTGCGCGCTGCATCCAGGTGGGCGCCCACCCTTCCTCAGTGTACCTCCGTAGGCCAGTTGACTAATATGCATATTATATGATGCTTGCTCGCTGATAAATTCCACAAGACACTCTAAAAGGATTCCACCATACCACTCGTCACTACCACTGTCTTGCTCATTTCCACATCCAGGCCTACCCTGCCATTTTCTGTCCTCTCTTCCTCTCCTACTGGTTGCATGTCCTCACTAACACAACACACACACACACACACAAATAAGAACACCATTTGACTTTGTAATGTTACTTGTGTTCAAATATATACAGTCAAACTCTTGCTCTTGTTCTGTTAAATAAATAAATGATTTTTTTTTCTTTTACACAGAATTTCTGTAAGCTTTTGTACTTTATAACGTGATAATTGTCAACTTCCTCCCGCATTAGCAAGGCACGTTGCTTTCACTGAAAACTAAACTGTCCACAGGTGTGAACACAAACGTACAAGGGTGTTGGGCTCTTTGTGCCTTGTTATTAACTGGCCACCAGTCCAGGTCATAGCCCGTCCCTTGCCTGAAGTCAACAGGGAAAAGTTGTGGATGAGGACAAACATGAAAGAAAATGGATAGATGGATGATAAGTTCATATGTGAATTAAAAAGCTATTTTGTGATTTAGTCTGCGGTACAGTTCTGTGGACCAGGGTTCAAATCCCAGACCCTCCTTTGTGGAGTTTTGTGTTCACCCCATGCCTGCGTGAGTTTTTTCCAGCCATTCCGGTTCCCTCCCACATCCCAAAAAACAATGGGAGGTCAAGACTCTAAATTGCCCCTAATTGTGATTGTGAGTGTTGTGATTGCTACATATGTGCCCTGCGATTGGTTGGCAACCAGTTCAGAGTGTATCCGGCCTCCTGCCCAAAGATAGCTGGGATGGGTCCAACACTTGTGAGGATAGGCAGCTTAGATAAGGGATGGATGGATGTATAATTTTGATATAAATCATACAAATTCAATGACTAGTTTTCTATTTACATTGAGGTCGCATGTCAGCGTGATTCTAAACCTTCCCTCATCTGTATCATCAGAATTTCTGTCCCTGCTGTTATTAAACCAGTCTGTCTCTTTGACTTCCAGCAAACATTAATCTTAACCCGAACACCAAATCTAACGTTAACCTTGTGATGAAACAGTTACATAAACGAAACTGTTTATATAAGTCTTTTCTCAATTAATTGGAGTATAGTAATACCCAGTATATCCCTCTGGGAGCACGTGTATGAATTGCTAGTTGGCTGTGCTCTGGCAATTATGAGAGGCCAGTCTAAGACAAAAATGTCAGGGCAGATTGTTTGGCCCGGTCCACTCCTGCCCCTGTCCCGCTGTATTTTGCAGCTTTTTGACAGACTGGGTCAAGATTTTAACATTTTTTTAAATCAGCGGAGAGTTGCAATTTGGTTGATGAGCCACCACTTGAATGGCAATGCTGTTTTTGTTTTTTGTTGGTGTTAATTTTTTTTTTTAATCCATGCAAAGCAATTTTCATGTTATTTTCAAATTGAAACAGAAGGTTCATTAAATGATTAAAAATGTTGTTTAACATCTATGTGAAAAGGTACATTATATAGTTTTTCTGAAAAAATATTCAATATTATTGCTATGCTAGAATTAGTATTAAAATAGTTTTCATTTGAAAAAACAATGAATGAATTCCTTCATTTGAATAATGATAATCTAAAACCCTAATTGGTAAAAAAATAAATAAATACAGAGTTTTGTGAAATCGCTCGATGGCCATGTCGCTTTGCCCAACACAAGATTGTCATCAAAGAAAATTCCATGTTGTTGAAACTCCTAAAAATGTTTGTCAGGGATTACACAACTTTAACCTTGTGTCCTTGTTGATGTTTAAACGATACAACATATTGACTCACAAGCTAAGAAAATCGACAATGGCTTAAGTTTCTGTACTCCACTAAATAATATTAAAGGTGTTCCTTGGATCTGTAGCTCTCATATATATACAAAGTCACACGAAAAAAGCAGGCAATTTCAGTTCACCTCAGAGGCCTATTTTTGGGGGGTGGGAAAAGTACCTGGAGAAAACCCACGGAAACATGCAAACTCAACACATACAGCACATGTCCTCACCCAATTCATTCAACAAAACTAATGTGAAGCAGAATCAAATTTTATATTTAATTGTGTATTGTTGTCGACATTTGTCTCTTCATTTAACCTCTTCGTGAAAACGAAAGTGAGGAAAACAAGCTGATGATGATTGTGAAATGTTTATCTTTTGTAAACATTTGCCAATCACAGTAGTTTGTCAACTGCTGCTGGGAAATACTGTTGCGTTACTTATGTGGACCCTTTGGGAGGAGATTGGATGAGAGGAGCATAAAAGGGCAGCATTGCCTTGCTGGACTCTACATTGACAGCAGCTCAGAATCGAGGAGACCATGGGTGCAACTCCTCTGTGGCTGCTGGCCTCCCTGGCCATTGCCTATTTGTCTTCTGCGGCTGATGGTACTCCATTGTAAGTAGACTTGTAACTCAACTCTAACTGGGATCTCCTTCTACGATCCAACCTAATTCCCGACCGACCGACCGACCGACCGATCTATCTATCTATCTATCTATCTATCTATCTATCTATCTATCTATCTATCTATCTATCTATCTATCTATCTATCTATCTATCTATCTATCTATCTATCTATCTATATCTATCTATCTATCTATCTAATCTATCTATCTATCTATCTATCTATCTATCTATCTATCTATCTATCTATCTATCTATCTATCTATCTAGCCTTCTGTCTGTCTGTCTACCTACCTTCATGACTATTTGGTATTTATAATTGATTAATGATATTTAAGAAGTGTAAACTTTGATGTAGCCCACTCGCATAATGATTAGCAGCCCCGTTTGTTTGCAGTTCCACAAGTCAAGGAAATTTGGTCAAATTTGGCCAGACAGTCATTATTTGTTTCATTACATCAAACACGGCAAACAGTGCAGTGCTGAAACGTTGATCTGAACAAATGTTGGATTTTAGACCTTCCAATAAATGGCTGACTCATTATTTGCAGAGTACATGCGGGAGGAGGTTCGAGTGAGGTTATCTTTACCACGAAATGATGGGGTGTTCAGAACAAGGTCGTGAGATTTTCAAAATGATAAGAAAGCAAAGAAAATGAAGGTGTGGGGGGGTGGGCATGCATTTCTTTATTGAGAAATTCTGTTGCAGTGAAAAGAATAAAATAGGACCTGGAAATCTGTCCTAAGTTCTAAGT
The DNA here is from genome assembly GCF_019802595.1 of Syngnathoides biaculeatus. Lineage (NCBI taxonomy): Eukaryota > Metazoa > Chordata > Actinopteri > Syngnathiformes > Syngnathidae > Syngnathoides > Syngnathoides biaculeatus. The sequence goes on along the minus strand of NC_084648.1, from coordinate 1,484,696 downwards.
TCTAAGACGTTGTATCTCATATTTAGTGTGATTTTAGAATTATCTTTGTGAAAGTGTAGCGCCTCTCTAGAATAAAATACTTCGACGAGGTAGCCACCTGAGTTCTTTCCTCACTCCAAAGTAGGAAACTAAGAAATTAACTCAATGGTAATTACGCTATCAGTCTGTTACAACTTTACTCTTTACTTGTGCATTTAATTCTCTATCAAAAAGTCTCTAAACAAATTGTGTTTCCCTTATGAGTATGACCCTGACGTTAACTAATGTAGATGACCCAGCTATCATATGAACACCCCACTACTAACTGTCTTGCAGATAGTCAAATAATGCACCTGGTTATGTAAAAAAAAAAGTGTGAACATTTAATAACAAAATAAAGGTTAGAAAAGCAAATCTCTTTACTGAGCAAACAGTCATTCAGTAAATAAATTGAACAAAACAGGTACACACTGCACACATGAGCTAGGCTAACCTAAGCTAAACGCCCAAACAAAAATGAATCCTGCCAGCAAAGCAAACGAAATTCAAACGCCAATGTCACTGCGGTGCTTTCCCAGGCAGGAGTGAAGAAAGGTGAAGGTGTTTTTTTCTCTGTCCAGCGTCCTCACAGTCCTCGTCCTTGTCTTCACCCTCGTGGTCCAACACACAGGCCTTGCTAGCTAGCGTTAGCTGGTTGCTAGCGCCCAAGCCAAGTCCCATGCATGCACTTAGCCCCTGTGGTAGCGGTTAACTCCACCACGTTACGGCCTGATTTGAGTAGTCCACTCAAACGACACACTATCTCAGTTGAACTTTCAACAGTCCTTGTCGAACACGTTGATCAACTTTTAATAAATGTCCACCATTAACTTTCTTTTTCCTTTCTTTGTCCTTTTTCTCAACCACCTCCCCCGGTCACACTGTTAAGCTTCTCTCTCTCTCTCTCTCTCTCTCTCTCTCTCTCTCTCTCAAAACCCAGGTTACCACGATCAATCAACAAACAAAATAATTTCCTTTTCGCAAATGAATCAAACACATTTAAATACAAATCCCTCCAAAAGAAAAAAAAATCAGCACACACAGTTTAACAGATATTCCACCACATTGCAAAAAGAAAGCCTATAATCTAATTGCTACTCTATTATACTGAACTTTTACCTGTACCAACTTTTAAGCGGGTTACAAAAGCACAAATTTGAATACAACTCTGTTACTGAGCTTTATTACATTGCACATGAGTACGCACCTCTGTTGTGACCAAGAGTGTAGGACTACATATCCTTCGCTACCAATGATTGTCCCTCTAATGTCTTGCAGGAAAGTTATGTCTGCCCCTAACCTGTTGCGAATAGGGACAACAGAAAACATCTTCGTGGAGTGTCAAGACTGCACTGGGAATGACATAAAGGTGGACATCAATGTGATGAACCATCCAACCAAAACCAAAAGGCTTGGCTTTACATCCGTGACCCTTACTAGTGATAACAACTTCCAGGGTTTGGGACAAATTACGGTAAAATACAGAGACTACAGGTGCATTTTTGATGTCACTGAGTGCTTTAATGCAACATACAGTATCTGTCTTTGCTACATTGTGCTCCTCATACACTAGATACCAGTAACAGACTTCAGTACAGATCCCAACATGAAGCAGTATGTGTACCTGCAAGCTCAATTCCCTGACCGGTTGTTGGAGAAGGTTGTACTAGTGTCCTTCCAGTCTGGATACATTTTCATCCAGACAGACAAGAATCTTTACACCCCTGACAGCATGGGTGCGTAAAACTTGGACATATGGCTCAAAACAGACAATTCGGAGTGCCTTAACACTGTTTGGGTGTCTTTCAGTGAACTACAGGATGTTTGGAGTGACACCTAGCATGGAACCCGTCGAGAGAGATCACCAAAACCAAGCCGATGCCGCCGCCATAATTATTGAGATGATGGTTAGCATTTTAATCTCAAATGTTCCCAGCAGCTGAACAGCCTCCCTCTACAGTAGTATGGAAGACGCAATCATATATTTATGAAAATGATCATGAAGTGGGGCCATTGGTAAGTAGAGTGACCTGAAGTGGAATGGATCCATTCTCCATACTGTTTATCCAGTTCAGTGTCACCTGGTAGCTGCAGTCTGCCGTATCTGATTGTGTGTGAAAGGCGGAGCACACCCAGGGTGGTGGCTGAAGTGGTTGCTGGACATTTACACACACAAGTCACATTTTCACTTTTCATTTTCTGACGTGGTACAGTATAGCGTTATCTTGACCCCTGTGGGTTACAGGCATGGCAGATCATGGAGGCTCTCCCAAAATCAAAAAAAAACCTGAACAATGAATCAGTAAAGATATTTTCGATAAAATAATTCATGTATAAAATAACAAAGAAGCGAACTTCCAATACTGAAACTGAAAAAAAAAACTAGTATAACTGGTTAGTTTGATCTATGTTCATGCAATGTGTGTGTGCCTCCGTCACAAAAAAAACATTTTAGAGCAGTATTAAATAAAACGAACAGCCATTTGCAATAACAACTTCAGTCCTCCATCTTACCATTTTATTTAGTGTAACATTTAGCTGATTCCACAAAATTGAGACGTTATACTGTGTAATGTGTTTCTATTCCAAACACATATGTGTACTGTAGGCTTTTGGATGGAGCAAGCTGAAAGCAGACTTGAGGTTGGTAGTATTTGGAAAATTCAACCGATATATATTGTGTCTTGACTAGCTTATGAGCTGGTCTGGTGATTGAACCATAGTGTGCGAATAATGTGCAGTAAAATTTTATGATCAGACTGGGGCAAAGTAGTATCACGACTTTTCTTAGGTAACAGATACACAATCATACTTGGCACTAACGTTTTTATTTTTTTTTTTTTTGCATCCTCTGCATGAGACTTTTAACTGATCTTTATTTAAATTTATTATGTTCAATTTCAACAAGTCTGATATTAGGGGTGGGGGGCATTGCAGAGATTGATAAATTCCAACGTGTCATGGCAATGTGTGGTTCTAGTTCTATTGTTGTATAGAAATAAAAGCTACAGTTTCCCAATTCCCCCTGCTGGCCTTCTGCCAGCAACTCTGGTCAGGGGCCCTATCCCAGAGATTCCCAGCAATGACACGTTCATGTTGCATTGTCCAAAGCAGTGGCGTTGCTTGGTCATCGCGATGGGCCAATGTCAGCCATCTCTGGTGGCCTCCTCCCTAGGGAAATGGCTGGGTTACCTGCCCTGTTTGTGGCATCCCTCCGTCCAGTCAATCAATCTTACAGCTCGTGAACAATCTATTTTGGAGTGGCTCAACTAAATGATTAATAGGAAACTCGTGAGGCTTGTAATAACATTTGGTCAATCTTCTTTATTCGTAGACACCTGAGAACATCATTTTACCTCTTGAGTCCGTCTTTCTGAAGTCAGGGATCTACTCTGGAAGCTTTAAACTTGCTGAGGTTGTCAGGTGAATTATTTAAATTCCTTTTGTTTTATTTATTAGAAATAAGAGGAAATGTAATGCTTTTGTTGTAACTTCTACATGCACGGCTAATCCTATTTACATTTTTGAAAAACTCCTTGATCATATTTTTGGCGAGAATATATTAAATTAAAGTGTATGTTGGAGATCGTGTTGGTAAATTCCTACTCTTTACAGACATTTTGAAAAGATTATTTGAATTTGTGTGTGCAGTCCTGGACTGTGGAAAGTCGTCGCCAAGTTCCAAAGTCACCCGCAGCAGAGCTACTATGCAGAGTTCGAGGTCAAAGAGTATGGTGAGGACCTACTACACTGTGAATTATTTCACAGAAAAAGTCAGTCACTATACATTTGTGTCTAATTTGCAAAAATTAGTGACTTTCATTACTTTCAGTGCTCCCCAGTTTTGAAGTCAAAGTGATACCTTTGATCCCCTTCTTCTATAAGGACAGTCCAGAATTCACAGTCGACATCAGAGCCACGTATGTGAAAGTTCTGTTTGAAGGAATCAAGAAATGGATACGCTTTGGTGCAGAGAAGAGTGTCTGTGTTATACATTCCTTGATCATCAGTGTGTACTTGTCTTTCTTCCTGCGTGATTTAGGTATCTTTTTGGAAAAGAAGTAGATGGGACGGCTTTTGTGGTGTTTGGGTTTCTAAAGGATGGCAAGAAGAGCAGCTTCCCTGAATCTCTTCAGCGAGTACCTGTAAGTACATATTACAGTTTAACAAAAAAAAAACTTTTACTGCATCTCGTTTAATTAGTATGGCATCTACAAGACTGTATACTAGAATGTACAGAGATACTATACTGATTAATTTTCTTAGATAGATCAAATCAACTATTCAACTTTTTTTTTTTAAATGTGATTTTGTACATATAAAAATGATCAGCCAGAAGATACTAAAATAATACCTTTTTCATAGATAGAGTTAATTCTTCTATATTGTATACATTTTGGCAACTGGTTTTAAAAATTAAACAAAATATTAAACCTAAACCTCTTCACATAAAATGTACATAGCACATAAAGCATAATAAAATAGCTCCAGTTTAAAGGCTGCGGAATACACGAATGCACGAGAACAGACGTTGACCAATGTTTTCTTTTTTTATCTATTATTATTATCATGTCTGTTTTGGACTATTAGATCGAGGAAGGCAAAGGAATCGTCACACTCAAGAGAGCGCAGATCACACAAACGGTCCCAAATGTTGATGATTTGGTGGGAAGTCAGATATTTGTGTCGGTCAGTGTAATGACATTGAGCGGTAAGAATGTGTTCAGAATGATTTGTCATGCGAGAACCACACCAACACAACCGCAAAATATATTGGATGTGCATTTTGCATTTACAGGGAGTGAAATGGTAGAGTCGGAGTTGAGAGGTATCCAGATTGTCTCTTCTCCATACACCATCCAATTCAAGAAGACCCCCAAATATTTCAAACCGGGAATGTCCTTTGATGTTACGGTAACGTGCATATACACTTACAATGAAACAAAAGTATGTAAAGAGGATTCAGAATAAGTTTGTTGCTTTCTAAAAGATAAAAAAAAAGAAGTCTGTCATAATAATGCCACCTCGCTATCTCCAACCTGCATTGCCACTTTATTCCATTGGTAAAGTATCCTGAAAACCGCTCATGTTGTGTAACACTAGCAGCAGTGGTTCTATTAGGCATTGTGTGAAGTGATTGCACACTTAAACCATAGAACAATGTTGAATATTGAATCAGAAATGTTTGCAGCTGCTGAAAAAGTAAATTGTACACAAAAGTAAGAATACACCGTGGGATTCACTTCTTGCAACTATTGACAAAACAGCAATAACACTTTATCTTTCAATAGATTACAACACCCAAAATCCATTCATTCACAGAGCCATTTAATTAGATCCCGTACCAGTCATATTTCTAAAAATGTGACTTTAATAATAAAATTAAGATCTGTTCTGCCACGGTGGCGCAGCTATAAAGTACTGTCCTCACAGTTCTGAGGACTAGGGTTTGATCCCGGCCCTCCCTGTGTAGAATTCTCCCCATGCCTTCTCCAGGCACTCCGGTTTCCTCCCACATCCCAAAAACATGCATTGATTGGACACTCTAAATTGCCTCTCGGTGTGATTGTGAAGTGCGACTGTTGTCTGTCTCCATGTGCCCTGCGACTGGCTAACAACCAGTTCAGGATGTACCCCGCCTCGAGCCCGATGACAGCTGGGGTAGGCTCCAGCACTCCCGCGACCCTTGTGAGGATGAGCGGCTAAGAAAAAGGATGGATGGATTAAGATCTGTTTTGTATTACAGAACAATACAATTTTACAAGTAGTTGTCCGTAATCTTGATGCAGTCCCACTCATACTGGTTTCCATTCCATTTTGAGGTAGTGACTGATATTGTGACCTGCTGTGCTGTTAAATAGCCAGGGAATTGCATTATATCCCACAATTCTTTTCAGATTTGAAATTCATGTGGGATTATTTTTTTTTCTTCCAACAGTGAATATATGCATATTTGCCCTATGATGATAATATAGAATGAAAAATAGTTGCATGTTTGCTGGTCAAGCAGTTCTTTGTGTTTTCTGTGGCAGCTTGAGGTTGTAAATCCTGATGAAACTCCAGCAGGAGGTGTGCGTGTGATGGTGAACCCAGGTGAGGTGCACGGCTTCACCGCAGAAAACGGCATTGCCAAACTCACTGTCAATACACTTGCAAGGGACACAAGGCTGACTATCACTGTAAGTCTCTCTCAAGGTGCAAGTGAAAGTAACTCAGGACTACAATGTGCATGTCATCTATTCTTAATGAGCCCATGTCGTGTGTTTTAAATTTCGTGTACTTTTTCAACTTGAACAAGATTTATACTCTGATTTACTCTGTTGCTCAACTACAGGCACATACCAAAGATCCTAAAATTCCCCAAGAAAGGCAAGCAAAAGCTACAATGGAAGCCCTCCCTTATAATACCAAAAGCAAAAACTACATCCACATAGGTAATAGGACACTTTCATCATCCCGTGTACTTCATTGCAGAAGTTATTTCAGTATGACATCTTAAAAGTGTGACTTTTTCAGGGGTGGACACAGCTGAACTGGATTTGGGGGACAACCTAAAAATCAACCTTAATCTAAACAAACCACCAACTCGAGATACTGACATCACGTACTTGGTGAGAGTTGTTACATACCAGGCTTTGTCTGTGTTTGATCGTTTTTGTTTTTTTTTTGGTTTTGTTTTGTTTTGTTTTTTCAGATAAACACTGACATTTGTCCCTTCAGGTCATTGGCAGGGGACAAATAGTGGAATATGGCCGTCACAGGACAATAGGGCAAGTATTGATCTCTCTCATCATTCCCGTCACCAAAGCCATGCTGCCATCATTCCGTATCGTAGCTTATTACCGTCCAGATGACAACGAGGTGGTGTCAGACTCTGTTTGGGTGGATGTCAAGGCCTCCTGCATGGGCACGGTAAATTGAGACTAAAGCTATTAAAGAGTCATCCAAACTCTGGAAGATGTAATTGGAGAATAAATGAGTAACTCAATGATATGATGCATCAAAACACAGCTCCATGTATTTTATTTATTCCCCTCTTTTATTTAGCTTAAACTGGAATCCACAAGACAAGCACCATCTTATGAGCCTCGCAAGATGTTTGGACTAAAGGTCACTGGGAACCCAGAAGCCACTGTAGGCCTGGTGGCAGTTGACAAAGGTGTTTTTGTTCTCAACAAGAAGTATCGTATGACCCAGAAAAAGGTAAGCATTTTTTGACATCTTTGCTTGGTGCATGATATGATAACACAACTGCTGTACAATGTAGAAAATGGTCCAGCTTCAGATTTTATTAAGTGATTTGTTGGTAAATTTTGAGGCACTATGTAATTTGACTGATTATTGGTTTGAAAGATATGGGAAACTGTAGAGAAGGACGACACAGGCTGCACACCGGGCGGGGGGAAGGATGCTATGAATGTATTCTACGACGCTGGACTGGTGTTTGAGACCAACTCTGGGCAGGGAACTCCTTACAGACAAGGTGACATTTTATTTCTTTTAACAGGTCTTTTATTTCATCTTATTAGATAGTTCAGAGGTGGTCCAGTGACTGAATGGTTAGGACGTGCCCGGCAGTACTGGGCAGCTGGGTTCTTATACTGTACATTCCATGGCAGCAGCGATGCGTTATTGTCTATTTAAGATAACGTAAGCATTTTTAGTGGATGGGACACCTAAAACACCCATCCTCTACCACTCTTTTTTTGTGCACATGTATGCCAACTGATGACGATTCCTATAGTTTAAAATATAGTGCAAGATTGATCTTGACATTTTTAGGTCAAGTGAATTTTGTGGGATTCCTGTGGGATGGGACTGAATTTCATGGGATTGGGTAGGAGCAGGAGTGAGACAGATCAAAGAAAAAATACAAGAATTTTGAGGATACCGTTGAGTCTTGAGGAAGCTGTCTTGGGTTAAACTTGTCTCATTGACATTTGGATTGTTTTTTGGGTTTGTGGTTTTTTTTTTTTGTGATAAATTATTGAATACATTCTCCCAGTTGATTGATTAATTGCAGTTGCGCATGAGTTTTCTTATAGATCTCATCTGTATGGATATCATTTTCATGACATAAACTGTGCTATATTTCTAGAGCTAAAATGCCCATCACCCAGCAGGAGGAAACGAGCTTCGACTCTGTTACAGGTTACTACAACCTTAGGTATGGATATCACTACACTCAGTTCTCGTCAGTGTATGCCAAACAATTGAAAAAAAAAAACAATGCCATAAAATATCATTGTATAATGATTGTGGCCTCTGTATTATTCATCATATCATCATCATCATCATCATCATCGCGTGTACATTTCCTCTGTTTTCAGCTGGTAAATATGAAGGGGTGCAGAAGGAATGTTGTCTGGATGGCATGGAAGAAATTCCTCTGTCATACACTTGTGAAACACGCAGCGAGTATATTACTGATGGACCGGCATGTGTCGAGGCCTTCCTGTATTGCTGCAAGGAGCTGGAAGGCCAGAGATCTGAAATGAAGCATGACACCCTTCAAATAGCTCGAAGTACGAGATGGACACATGAGGATCTAACCACGGCTAACTCACATCAATGTCGCTCATGACTCTTTTTGAATCTCTTTTCAAGGTGAGAAGAGTCAGCACATTTACATGGATAATATCGAAATTGTCACCCGCACCAATTTCCCCGAAAGCTGGCTTTGGTCTGACTTCAAATTGCCTGGATGCCCTCGACAAACACCTAACTGGTAAGGAAACTAGTCTACAACATGTGAGCACACCCTTACCACTTACTGTGCTGGGTGCTATTGGTCAATAGACGGGCACATTTATTGAAACCCAATACTGGAGTTGTATGTATATGCGTTAAGCATTGTGTGATGCTAACGCCCATATATTATACAATAGAGCTGTAACAGTTGTACTCTGACACTTTTCGTTTTGTTTTGTTTTGTTAAAGTGAGTTTTTAGGTCGTCTCCTTGCATGAGATGACACAGAGTGGCAAAAAACTGAAATATGTTACTGTTTACATTCAAAGTAGCACAGAAGCTAAGAGATGTGAATAATTGTCAAAATGCAGTATTTATACAGTAAGCAGTTTCTCATAACAGTGCGGGGCAATTCTATACATAAACATACTTCTACCTTGGTGCAAAATGAGCTGATGTTTTCTTTGTTTCAGTGAAACCACGACACATTTGAATTATGTTCCCATGCAAGACTCCATAACAACGTGGGAGTTCCTGGGTATTAGCCTCTCCAAAACACATGGTGAGGTTCCGCTCACTCCATTCTCTCCTTAAAGCCAAAAACAAGCTACAAAATGCCCTGCTTGGTCTGAATACTCCTTCCCATTGAACTTTTTTTTTTTTAAACGTTTGTCATCTTGTAGGTATCTGTGTTAGTGAACCATTAGAGGTGATTGTAAGAAAGGATTTCTTCATTGATCTCAAACTTCCTTATTCGGCTGTGCGTGGAGAGCAGATTGAAATCAAGGCAATCCTCCACAACTACAGCCCGGATATAATCACAGTAAGTTTGCGTGTGTGTGTGTGTGTGTGTGTGTGTGTGTGTGTGTGTGTGTGTGTGTGTGTGTGTGTGTGTGTGTGTGTGTGTGTGTGTTGTGTGTGTGTGTGTGTGTGTGTGTGTGTGTGTGTGTGTGTGTGTGTGTGTGTGTGAGTGAGTGTGTGTGTTTACCATTTTAGAAGATGAACCCATCTTGCAAATGATAGAGATTCAGTTCTCGGGTGCAACGCTTTCCACAATTTAAGTAGTGCATTCTCCATCTTTGATCTCAAGGTGCGTGTGGATCTCTTTGAGACGGCAGATGTGTGCAGTGCAGCCTCCAAGCGCACAAAGTACACTCAGGAGGTTGAAATGGGGGCCGAAACTACACTGGCTGTACCCTATGTCATCATTCCCATGAAGAAAGGAAAGTTTGGTATCGAGGTCAAAGCAGCTGTGAGAGGTTCCCATCTCGCCGATGGAATAATGAAGGAGCTATTTGTGGTGGTAAATGAACATTTAAGAGTGGTAACTGAAATGTGGAGTCAAAAAAATAAAATAATCACTATTATTTGGTGCTTTAAGACGCTTGTGAGAAAAAAAAGAAAGGGTTTTCTTCACAGACACTTTATAGTTCCTGTAAAGACAAAAGCAATACTCTTGTAAATTTTAACACAGCACAGAGAAGAGTGTTGTTAACTACCCTGTGAAATACACTTACACGTTTCCAGCAACACTGTACAGTATATATTTCACAGTTCACACTCTAGGGCACATTCATAGCCAGATGCTTCCCGGGTGGGCAGATGTGGGATATTGGGCTGTGCCTGGCAAACTGGGTAGCAGCGGAATAGGTCCCACCACCTTTTTTTGACTTTCTTATCGCCTGACCTTCCCTTGTCTTCATTGCATCAGACACACACACTCATTATGTGGGGCCGAATGGAGGAGGGCGGGGTTCTCGTTACCTCAAAGCATTCTAAAGTCGCCACGCCAGCCCAAAATGTTGATCCTGATGCTGGCTGTCACATTTGACTTTTCTTTTTCAATTTACCCCTCCCCACTATTCCACCTTCTTCACCTCACTCAAGCTGAGAATGAGGTACTCTAAAGCACCCATGTCAGTAGAGGGAAAATTCAGTTTCTCATAGTTCTTATATGGTGGTGGAGGGGTGCTACTCAAAAAGGATCCACGTAGTGGTGTTTTAGCGAGGGCCAAAAAAGCTATAAAACTGAAATGCTAAGATTTAATTTAACGTTACAGCTCCACAATTAAATACCGGATAGTTTTGTCTTTGCTCAATTATAGTAATTATCTTCCCACACGTATAATGTTAGATAAGAATATATTGTATTTATAAACAAATCTATGAATTCACTTATTACCTTTATGCCACACCCTGCACACCTGCACCAGGGGCATATGGGTAATGTGGCAACCTAGCTTCTTTTTTAAGTGAACATCACTCCATCCATTTTCTTTTCCACTTATCCTCACAAGGGTCGCGGGGAGTGCTGGAGCCTATCCCAGCTGTCAACAGGCAGAAAGCAGGGTACATCCTGAACTGGTTGCCAGCCAATCGCAGGGCACATAGAGACAAACAGCCGCACTCACAATCACACCTAGGGGCAATTTAGAGTGTCCACTTAATGCATGTTGATGTGGAAATGTGGGAGGAAACCCAAGTGCCCAGAAAAAACCCACGTAGGCACGGGGGGAACATGCAAACTCCACACAGGCGGGTCCGGGATCGAACCCAGGACCTCAGAACTGTGAGGCCAACGGTTTACCAGCTGCCCTACCGTGCAGCCTGTCTTTGCACCATTATAGTAATTATCTTCCCACATGGATAATGTAAGATAAGAATATACTGTATTTAGAAACAAATCCATGAATTCACTTAAGACTATCTTTCATGAAAATCAACAATGGGAAGAAGATGTTTGGGAGGAAAGAAATGTTTATCACTCATCCAAACATATTATAACACATAAATATGCTGTATGTTTAAAATGTAGACCTATTTTTTGTCTTAAACCTTTCTTTTTCTGCTTTTGCTTTTCTAGCCTGAAGGCGTCCTGGTTAAGTCTCCTCAGATAATAAACCTTGACCCTGCTAAAAAAGGAATAAGTGAGTTTCCACATTCAACAACACAGTCAGGAAAAGAGGAGCTGAATTTGTATTTTCGGGGGTCCAGTGTCTTGACGCTGAGGCAGCACCCTCAAGGATATCCCTATAGTACCCTTTAAACAGGGTACATATTACCACATACTTATGGTACATATTTACAATATGTACCATAAAGGTTCCAATGTATTATGTTATATGAATACCTTGTTCATATTGTACCTTATGGGGACATACTGTAAGGGACCCAATACGTACCGCATTTAAGGTGTACAATTGGGGTACCCTTGAGGAGGCTGCCCCATTCACAAGCTACTGGACTTTCAAAGATAAAGCGTAGCACCTGTTTTCTGACAGTGTATACTCTGTGGCAATAAGATTGTAAATGTATCATGTTTTAGTCATTTTGCACTTAATCCTCCAATTTCTGTGTGTACATTTTAGATGGCAAACAAGAGGTCATTATCAACAGTCAAATTCCCACAAAAGATGTGGTGCCAGGCACAGAATCTGTCACGCAGATCTCTGTGATAGGTGAGATATATTGATGTATCCAGCCATCTATACTTTTATACATGGACATAAATGTGTGCTGACAACAGTTGTACTACATGGTCTGTGCTGATGGTTTTGTGTGTGTGTGTTTTCTGTGTGCATACAGGCAGAGAACAAGTGAGTGTACTGGTGGAGAATGCAATTGCTGGCACATCTATGGGTAGTCTGATCTATCAGCCTTCAGGTTGTGGAGAGCAGAACATGATCCACATGACCCTGCCTGTAATTGCAACCACATATTTAGACAAAACTAACCAGTGGGAAACTGTGGGCTTTCAGAAACGTAATGAAGCCCTGCAACACATAAAGACTGGTAGGCTCACGTTGTATTCTTTATGGAGCAAGCATTACAGTAAACTTTAAAAATAATAAGTAAAACAATTACACTGTACACTGAGGATTCATGATGTTCAGAAAGCCTGTTTTGTGCACAGGCTACAAAAATCAGCTTGCTTACCGGAAGAAAGATGGCTCTTTTTCTGTATGGACCAATAGAGACAGCAGCAGCTGGTGAGTGAAAGAAATAAAAAATTATTTAAAAAAAAGATGTATCTGTATTTGTTTTGGCCGGAGTGAGGATAAGCTGCACAGAGGAGGGCTGGATGACTTTACCATGTGCAAATACATGTAACTAAAGTGGTGCGCTGTCGCCTCTTTCAGGCTGACAGCCTACGTTGCCAAAGTGTTCGCCATGTCCAACATGATTGTGGCAGTGGAAAAAGATGTGATCTGTGATGCTGTCAAGTATCTTATTCTGCGTGCACAGCAACCTGACGGCATGTTTAGAGAAGTAGGCAAGGTGGCTCACGGCGAGATGATTGTAAGTGCAATCACTATTACTTTTTATTTATTTATTTATTTTATTGCTGTGAGTTGATCTTTTCGCTAATGATCCCGATTAAGGTGTTGCTTCATCTAAGTTTTGCGTGCGTGTGCGTGCGTGTGCGTGTGTGTGTGTGTGTGTGTGTGTGTGTGTGTGTGGTGTGTGTGTGTGTGTGTGTGGTGTGTGTGTGTGTGTGTGTGTGTGTGTGTTGTGTGTGTGTGTGTGTGTGGTGTGTGTGTGTGTAGGGTGATGTGCGCGGTGGAGACTCGGACGCCTCCATGACCGCCTTCAATCTCATTGCAATGCAGGAGTCAAGCGCACTCTGCGCTGAGACTGTTAATGTGAGTACACCTGCTTCTACTTGCAAACATCTTTTACAGACTTGCTTCAGAAACTGAATCCAAAAGAGTGAGCTCCATTTACAATTTCAAATAATATTCATTCAGTCACAGCCTGGTTGTAAGCCACAATTGTAGCCACAACTGCCCCCAGGGCAGTCTGACAGAAGCGTGCCTGCCATTCTGAGGCTACAGCCTTCCCCACCACTACCACCAAACATCCAAACACATTCATTTGTAGGCTATGTAAGTTAAGTGGCTTGCCCAGGAACAGAGACGGCACATGCTAGGGTGGAGATACAAACCCGTGACCCTCTGGTTTCAAGCCATGCTCTTACGCTCAGCACCACGCTACCGACAATAAGTGTTATCTGTCTCTTGGTAAAAGCACACATTACAGGTGCTGCACAAACCTGTAATTCACTTAGATGCCTTTTTCTGTTCTGATCTTCTGCCCTAGTCTTTTAACTCCAATTATAGCACCGTCATACTCCTTCTTATGTTCTCCTCTCCCTCTCTCCAGAGTTTGGAAGACAGCAAAGCCAAAGCTATCGATTACCTGGAAAAACGTCTGCCCAGCCTTACCAACCCTTATGCTGTAGCAATCACATCATATGCTTTAGCGAATAAGAATAAGCTCAACAAGGAGATCCTCTTCAAGTTTGCTTCCCCAGGTGAATTCTAACAATAGCATTCATTTTACCTTTTTGGCACGCTATATTCACGAGTAAAGGAAATAAATAAATAAATGAAAATACAGAAGAAACTGACACACTTCCGAAAAGGTGGATTAACTATGATGAAAACATTGATTGATTTGCTTTATTGTATTTTATCTAATTATATTTTCTAAACTATCATATGCATTGAAAATAAAATACTTAAATTGCATATCCCCTTTGTAGAGTTTAGCCACTGGCCTGTGCCGAAGGGACATATTTACACACTGGAGGCTACAGCCTACGCTCTACTGGCTTTGGTCAGGGTTGGGGTAGGTGAATTTGATTCATTTGGGCTACAGAAAATATTTTATGGCAGCAAGCTGTTTGAAATTCACAATGTCATCACAGAGACATCAAAATCAATGTAAAACTCTACGCTTTGAGATTGAACAAAATATTCAACCTGTACTATCCTGTACTGAAAACCACTTTTGATATTTGCACATGTGGATCCAGTTCAAACTTTATTTTTGAATGTAATCATGAAGGCCTATGAGGACGCCAGACCTGTGGTGCGATGGTTCAACAAACAGAGGAAGGTGGGCGGAGGCTATGGATCAACTCAGGTGAGAGAAGATTTTGCAACAATATTAATGTCATCTGGGATACACTTAATCTTCTTTCCCCTTTTTGTTCCTCTGTCTAGGCTACAATCATGGTATATCAAGCAATATCAGAGTACTGGACTAATGCCAAAGAGCCAGAGTATGATCTGAAAGTGGACATCGATGTGCCGGGCAGAGAAAGAGCTCTCAAATTTAGCTTCAACAAGCAAAACCACCATGCCACAAGAACAGCTGATGTGAGAGGGCCTCATATCCCCTTCATTTACTCTTCTTGCTGCTCTCCCTTTTTGTTACTGTATTTGTATGAGCCTACCCTATGTTTTCTATTTTAACTCACAGATGAAGAGTATTAACCAGGATGTGAAAGTGACGGCTGAAGGTACTGGAGAAGCAACATTTACAGTAAGTCGATTACTCATGCTCAACTTAGCTGTGGTTAACTTAACTAAATACAGTTGTACAGTAAGACCAAACATTACTCGTACCCTCACCATTTTTCTTCTGTTTTGTAAAAGGGAGTTTTTCAATTATGAATGGGTATCTTCTGGATGGAAATAACACAAAAGTGCCAAAAGCCTGATATATGTTACTGACCTGAAAAAATGTTTATGTATTTACATTCAGATTACCCCAGAAGTTGAGCGGTATGAATAATTTCAAAATGTAGCACATCCATCCATTTTCTGAGACACTTATCCTCACAAGGGTCGCGGGAGTGTTATCTTCGGGGAGGAGGAGGAGTTCACGCGAAACTGGTTGCCAGTCAATTGCAGGGCATATACATATACATATGTACACAACTACTCACGCTCACAATTAGATCTATGAGTAATTTAGACTCTACTCTCAACCAAGCATGTTTTGGGGATGTGGGAGGAAGCCCTATATATATTCTTACATGACTTACAGCTTCGGCTGTTCAACAGTCCGGGGTCTCCTTTGTCATATTATTTCAATGGGAGACTGGTATGGACTCCAGGCAGGCCAGTCTAGTACCCGCACTCTTTTACTACAAAGCCAAGCTGTTGTAAAACATGCAGATTGTAGTTTGGCATTCTCTTGTTGAAATATGCAGGGGCATAAATGAAAAAAAGTTTTTTTGATTGACTGACAGCCATGTTGACCAATCCTGGCCTTTTCTGAAATGTGTCACTGCCCCCACTGCTTGTTTTCCAGTTCCTGCATGGGTTTCCTCCAGGCACTCCGGTTTCCACCCACATTCTAAAAATGTACATTAATTGGAGACTTTAAATTGCCCTTAGGTGTGAATGTGAATGATTGTTTGTTCATATGTACACTGTGATTGGATGGCAACCAGTTCAGGTGTACTCCGCCCCTTGCCCAAAGTAAACTAGGATTGGCTCCAGTTTACTTGCCAGTCCACCGGGGATATGTGGGATAGAAAACTGATGGATGAATTCAAGCATTGGGCCAATATATGAAAAAATATTTGAGAATTGTGAATGTCTATCCCTTCAACGTCAGCGGAATCATATCTTTTGCTGGTTTGTATCTGACAGATGGTGTCGCTGTATTATGCCCTGCCTTCCGAAAAAGAAAGCGACTGTCAGAACTTTGACTTATCGGTGGAGCTTATTCCAGGTAATTGTCAAAGTTTTTCCTTTTTCTACTTTAATACAATATTTGATACTGTACTCATCTGCCTGGCCATTTTTTTTGCCTGAAATCATGAATATGCTCATCTGATGCATATTTCTAGAAAAATCGACTTCAGAAGAGAAGATCTACAAGCTCAAAATAGAGGTTATGTAAGTACTATAAGAAAAAGAAAACTAGCAACTGGAGCATTGGGACTTTGCTCCTTGTCCCCTCCTCTTAGTCCCGTTGAAAATGTAAAAAAATGAAATTATAATCTTTTTTTGTTTGTTATGGTTGGACTGAATTGAAAATAATGTGGCTTCTGAGCAGGTATAAGAACAAGGAGCATGATGCATCCATGTCAATCTTGGACATTGGCTTGTTGACTGGCTTCCGTCCTGACGAGAGAGACCTGGGCTTGGTAGGAGCCTCATAGACAAAACTTACAATGTTAACATAGCTGGGGACAGTGGATGATTGCGTGTTTCCATGTAGCTCTCCAAAGGACATGCCGCCACCATTTCAAAATTCGAGATGAACACTGCCTTGTCAGAGAAAGGTTCTCTCATCATCTACCTGGACAAAGTAAGACCTGTGAAGAGTTTGTTTTCAAAACGAGACGTAGGCATTTTTTTTTTCAGATTTACGAAACTCGCGCCAAAATTATCCAGCTCCGAATGGATAATTTTGGCGCGAGTTTCGTAAATCTGAAAAAAATGCCTATGTCTCGTTTTGAAAACAAACTCTTCATGTCTTCTTCACCTTCTCTCTGACACTTGTTTCCCTTTTGATCATCTTCTATCTAGAACTGTCTCACTTTTGCTTCACATTGCCTCCACAGGTCTCCCATAAGCGTCCTGAGGAAATTAGCTTCAAGATCATACAAACCCTGAATGTGGGCATCTTACAACCAGCTGCAGTGTCCGTCTATGAATATTATGATCGTAAGCAACAAGGACACTTCTGCCTCAGACTGTGGGTTTTCTGGTGCCGAAATACAGTCGATAATATTGGGCTATACATCTTTATACATAAATGAACTAAACAAAATATATGGACGTCTGACTATCTCCAAGGTTTTCAAGAGAAGGATTTTTATTTATAGTCATACAGTGACATTTTTGACAGTATTAGTTTAGGTTGTCAGGTTTTTCTGCGCCACACTCAAACGAGCATGCTTTTGTCTGGCTTGTTTTGTGCACTAATTTGTCTATTCAAATCTGCTTTAGTAATTAAATAAGTGTCTTAGTACATACAAAGCAACTGTCTTACAGCATATTTGACAGATAATCTGATACTGTACATTTCTGTTGGATCAACAAAAACGGCTTGTCTATTTGCAGAGAGGCATTGTGTGAAATTCTACCATCCAGAAAGGAGAGCTGGTCAGCTGCTGAAACTATGCACAAAGAACGAATGTACCTGTGCTGAAGGTAAGGCAGGTGGCAACTTCCAGTTGACTCAGTCTCAAGTGAATTCTATGAGAAACACATTTAGGGGGTTCCATGTCTTTATAGAGTGCAGTTTGATACTGCATTCTGATCATGTTGTTGAATGAAACATACTTTGATGGCTTCTTCATGAGCTACACGAACCACTGTAAATACCAACAGTGACTTCTTAAACATTTGTATTCTCCAAGTATTGTTTAAATTCCCGCCAATATACAGTATCTCCAGCATATTATGTGTCACTATGCTGCGGCAAGATCCTTCTGAACTCGATAAAAAGAAACCCTAACTTCTAACACCAACACAATATTACACCCACCTGAACATTCTATTCTTCCTCCCACCCAGAGAACTGTAGTCTTCAAAAGAAGGGTAAAATCGACAATGATTTGCGTGCAGAAAAGTCTTGTGAGAGTACCCCAACCAGCAAGATAGACTTTGGTAAGAGAATGTGCAGTATATGGATTTCATTTGTCTTAGAAGTAAGAAAATAATGTGTAACTTATTTATCCTCAGTGTATGGCATAAAACTGGAACAATTTCATGATGGTGTGTCAACTGACATCTATACAGCAAAGGTGACGCACGTTATCAAAGAAGGTGGGATTTAATTTTATATTTTTCACGGTATATTGATGCCCTCAAATTCATACTTGTTGCATAAACATTATCTTTCTTCTCCCATTTTGCCATTACAGGAAATACGGATACGGGTCCCCTAGGCAAACTGCGCGCATTCCTCAGTTATCCTCACTGCAGGGAAACTTTAGGACTGGACTTAGGCAAATCCTACTTAATCATGGGCTCATCGAAAGATATCCACAAAGATGACGAGAAACAAACGTGAGTCTTTGGGGGTGTATGTGTACACAAGACCTGAGTTGATGGTCTTCTACTGCATCAAGGCTGGCTTTGAAGGGTGTTTGTATCATACATGAAACATGAATTTGTATTCGCCCTCTTCTTCTCAGGTTCCACTACATACTTGGAGAGAGAACCTGGATCGAATACTGGCCTAAACCGGGAGAGTGTCAAACCCCAGAGCACAGATCGACTTGCTTGGGCATGGAACAGCTGATGAGAAAATATTTAGAACCATCTCCATGTCAGCAATAATTCAAGTTAAGCACAAACCTGTAGAACAGAAAAATGTTTTCAATAATGACATCATGTAAAACTCCTCCTTCCTTGTCAAAATAGGTTACTCCTGGCCTATTAAAATAAAATGGCAACTAATCTCTCTGCCTGTTTTCTTTTGCAATAATGACTTCAAATTGGTCAGTGAAGAATGATGTTTCAGAGTGGAAGATGGTTTTTAAAACTAAACATCCATCCATTATCCAAGCCACTTATCCTCACAAGGGTCACGAGAGAGCCGGGTCCTATCCCAGGTACCTTCGGACCAAAAAGCAGACTACACCCCGAACTGGTCACGAATCAGCTATCGGGCAGATATCAAGACCATCACTGAGCAGGCATCAATTTCACGCTGCCCGCACCAAAGTCAGATGTGTGTACCTCTACATCATCAGTGACTCTTCTAAAACTAAACATACAATTTAAAAAATACATTGATTATAGTACATGTACTACACTATAGTATGTACTAGAGGACATTTTCGGGACATCTCTTTTAACTGGTCCCAGAGGTTTTAGTTTGGATCAGAGAAAGCCACTCCAACTGATGCTTATTTGGTATTTATTTTGCCACAGCAATCATCAAATCTTCTTATATCACTGGAGATGACCAACACGTCACCATGAGAAACTAAA
Organism: Syngnathoides biaculeatus; assembly: GCF_019802595.1. Lineage (NCBI taxonomy): Eukaryota > Metazoa > Chordata > Actinopteri > Syngnathiformes > Syngnathidae > Syngnathoides > Syngnathoides biaculeatus. The sequence continues at coordinate 1,465,237 of NC_084648.1, read as the reverse complement.
GAAAAGACAAGTATCCCTTTCGTCAGTAAAATAAACGCATAGGAACCCAAAATACACAATAAAATAAATACAATTACCACGACCAAATATTCAGGAGTGATTAGTCGATTTTGAGAGAATATCACGTGCAAGAGACTTTTCTCTTTATCCATGCAGTCTCATGCTAGCCTTTTCTCTTCTCTCAAGGGAGCACATGCAATTCCCCACTCTGCTCAAGCAACCTAGAAGCCTTTGGATCATTGATTGTCCCAACAGTAAGTGGATGATTGTTTTTCAACTGACACAGCTTCATACAACATGGTACTTAAGGATGAGTCATCCAGCCCTCCTGTGGCTTGTGCTTGAACAGAACTCAAAACACTCCTAACAGTTCTGATTTGGGGTCCCCAAACACCACCTCTCTGACTAGCATCTGGAACATTCATTTGGAAGTCACATTGGTTTTTAGCTAAATAGGTAGAGAGCCTGTCTTTGTCTTGTTCTGAAAGAAACTTTTCAAACTCGTTTTTAGCTCCAACAAAATTAGTACCTTGATCGGATTTCATCAGTCTCACAGCTCCTCGGATGGAAATAAAACATCTCAGCCACTTTATGAATGGGTCCATGGAAACCTCTTCCTCTATCTCAATGTGAATGGCCCTAGAACTCCAACAGGTCAACAAAACACCATAACAGTTATATTCCTTTCTATGTTGTTTGGTGTAAAAAGGCCCAAAACAGTCTAGACCATTCTCCCTCATTTTTCACAGTTCATTGGGATAAGAACCACCTTTCAAAATTGAAAAACAGCAAAGTATTTTCCAAGGGTTGGGGGTGAACGCGAAGCACTGAAAACAAAAAAAGGGAATCCTGTATACGTGAAAGGGGGTGAGGAATCTACTCTATCTGCTGGTATCTCTGCCATACGTTGTTCTTCTGGTATTGGTGGTGTTCCAGATTTGTCCACTTGTGGACGATCTTCCTGAATTGGAGTAGAATGACCTTTCCTGCAAACATTACAGTTAGCTCTTTGACGACAGTTTTGGGATATGTGTCCAACTGTGGTGCAGCTGAAACATGTTTTCAGTGACAAATTTCTTTTCTTCGAGTGGCATTGTTCCAAATGAAATGACTTTCCTTAAAGCAAATGCATTCAAAATGCTTTATGCTCCAAAGGATTTGTGTCATGATCCTGCCGCTCCAGCCTGGGCTGTGTGGGTGCCTGCGCCTCATGCGGGCTGATTATCCCCAGTATATATATAGAACCCCGATGACGACTGGTTCTCCGCCAGATCGTTGAGCTCCATGCCCCGTTCGAGCACTCCCGTATCCCTGATCGTCAACCCGTGTGTACCGACCTCCGCCTGTTCTCCGACCGACCCCGTAAGCCTGACTCGTTTGACACTTCTGCCTTCCTTGATTGTTCTCCCGTGTACCGACTTCTGCCTGCCCGCTGACCTGCTCTCTACACCCGACGTCCCAACTACCGCTGCTGCACCTGACTGCCTGCCCGATCCTCGACCATCGAATAATAAACGTTTTTCCCGAATTACCTCTGCGTCTCCCGTGTCCTCCTGCATTTGGGTCCTACCTCCGTTCCGATAGGTCGTGACAATTGACCCCTCTGTAGAAATTGCGTAAGCCGCGTCGCTGACCAATCAGAGGCCAGAGATTTGCCGAAACCACGCCCCTTGTTGTCGTCCGCCATAACCTCTGACAAAGTCGCATGGTTCAGTAGAGCTGAAATACTTGAAGCCCTGCTGTCTGCTCTTCAACGATATTTCACTATTCGGTAAGAATCCGAGTGTGAAAAATCAGCTGGTAAATCGGACAATTTCGCTCTCGACTTTTCTTCCTGCGACGCCATTTTGTCTGTTTGTCTGAGGTTAGCAACAGTGGGGGGACGTGACTTCAGGAGTTGTGGTTAAGTGCCCTGTACGGAGGGGTCAATTGGTTGTAGTGTGGTTGCTCAGCATTCCTTTAAAAGGTTTGGGGATTTTTGGTCCCTTTTGTTGTGGTTAGGATTTTCATTTTGACACGTTTTTGTTCTTTGTCTGGTTTCATGCAAACAGAGAGGTGACTGGGTTGCATGCTATTCGCACTTCCACAGAAAAAACAAAGTCCGCAAACTCAGCATAACCTGGATATTCCGTTCCTCCACCCAACATTTTAGTCACGTCTTTTCCATCAAGTTCTAGCCCAGTCAAGAAGTTCACAATCATCTCAGACTTTGCAAATAGAACATAGCATTTTTACAAGAAATAAGGACATCACTGGACTCTCTTAATCTGAGTGATTCCTTTGACCCAGTCTTTGGCCAGTTATTAGTTTTCCTCTGAATGCTCTCTGCACTACTAAACGATGTCTATAACACCAGAGCCTCCCAAACCTGTGTGCAGGCTTCCTCATCCCAATGATAAAATGTTCCCTCTATTACACTAAGAGCTTCTCCACTTGTGTATTTTTTTCAGATGGAACAGTCTATGTTCTGAATTTACACCACTTGTTTCAACAAGAGCCTTAAAACACTCTTTGAACTTCAGCAGATTTCCAGAGAATACAAACGGCTCTGGAACTGGAAGCCTTGTTGCTGTGAGGGATTTCTTTTGCGCTTCAACTTCAGTATCTTTTGCTGCTATCTCACAGTCACTCGTTTGGGGCACTTGAACGCTTTTTGACATCTGAGGGTTGTAGGAGGAAAGGGAGGTACATCTGAACTCAGAAGGACTTGGGGGCACAACCCACTGGACTGCTGCACTGAGAACTGATTTAACAAATTGACTTCTATTTCACTCCCTCTAATTTCAGCATTCGCCTTTGATTCCACTTCATCACGTGGATGCTGGCGTATGTGGACTTGAACGCGTACTGGGGCCCAAAGTTGCACCGATATTACTTCGCACCTGCACTGACTGGCCTCCTTTCTGCGATGGATGACATCTCTTTCTTAACAATCCACAAGTGGCACAGAAAGGATTTTTTTTTATTTTTTACTTTAACTGCTCCCAAAGGTTTTCGTTTGGATGAGAGAAAATTGATGCCTTGTTTGGTATTTATTTTGTCACAGCAATCAGCAAATTCTCTTAAATCACAGGACATGACCAAGTCACTGTGAAAAAACAAAGAAACGAGAAATATACCCTTTCACCATTAACACAAATACATATGAAACCAAAATGGTGACTATAAAATACATTTACCGTGTGTGCCATAGTGATTAGTCGGATGTGAGAGAATTTCCCGTGCAAGAGACTTTTCTCCTTATTCATCCGGTCTCATGCTAGCCCAATGACATAGAATAAAAACTGGACTGCGCACTCTGCATCCATCATTGGTTCCACCATGGTCAACAGGCTCTGACTTCTGGTCAGGGCAAAAAGTATGGTTAAGCATATACTCATTATTATGAAAGACAATACAATAAATAAATAATAATTAATTATGAAGGTTAAGCTGAAACACACTTACTGGTGAAAAGTTACTTCTTTGCGATCGCCTCCACGGTTTTGACAGCCAACAGCGCAACTAAAAAGCTAAACCTAACATATTCCAATTAAATACGATATTATGTTTCGCAATGTACAATTGTAAGGATGACAAACGACGTCAACTTTCACGTGAAATAGCAGATAAAGCAATGTTTTTGCCATGACCGGGAGTTGACCATGTGAAAGGGGCCTGTGCGCAGTCCGGTTTTTATTCTGCGTCATTGGTTACACTTTTAGAACTTTAATACAATATTCACAAATAAAACATTTTCATAGACAGTTACAGTCTTCTTCCCTTTTTAGTATTGCATTTGGTGTGAGTTGTTTATACAGGATTGTGTGTGTGTGTGTGTGTGTGTGTGTGTGTGTGTGTGTGTGTGTGTGTGTGTGTTGTGTGTGTGTGTGTGTTTCTGAACAGGGAAGGCAGCATAGAATGTTTTACCATGAAGAATTAGCACTTTTTTGTAAAACAAAAGTCTTTAGTGTACTAATTTGAATCATTACTTCAACTTTAACCACAGTCTTTTTTTTTTTTTTTTTAACACACGTAGGAAGGAAGGACCAGGAAGTGGAAATGATTACTAAGGGGGAAGTCAGAAAGGCATTACAAAGGATGAAAAATGGGAAGGCAGTTGGTCCTGATGACATACCGGCAGAGGTATGGAAGCAATTTGGAGAGATGGCTGTGGAGTTTTTGACCAACTTATTCAACAGAATACTAGCGGGCGAAAAGATGCCTGAAGAATGGAGGAAAAGTGTTCTAGTTCCCATTTTTAAGAACAAAGGGGATGTTCAGAGCTATGGGAACTATAGAGGAATAAAGTTGATGAGCCACACAATGAAGTTATGGGAAAGAGTAGTGGAGGCTAGACTCAGGACAGAAGTAAGTATCTGCGAGCAACAGTATGGTTTCATGCCTAGAAAGAGTACCACAGATGCATTATTTGCCTTGAGGATGCTCGTGGAAAAGTACAGAGAAGGTCAGAAGGAGCTACATTGTGTCTTTGTGGATCTAGAGAAAGCCTATGACAGAGTACCAAGAGAGGAACTGTGGTACTGCATGCGTAAGTCTGGTGTGGCAGAGAAGTATGTTAAAATAGTACAGGACATGTATGATGGCAGCAGAACAATGGTGAGGTGTGCCTTAGGTGTGACAGAGGAATTTAAGGTGGAGGTGGGACTGCATCAGGGATCAGCTCTGAGCCCCTTCCTGTTTGCAGTGGTAATGGATAGGCTGACAGATGAGGTTAGACTGGAATCCCCTTGGACCATGATGTTCGCAGATGATATTGTGATATGCAGTGAAAGCAGGGAGCATGCAGAGGAACAATTGGAAAGGTGGAGACATGCACTGGAAAGGAGAGGAATGAAGATTAGCCGAAGTAAAACAGAATATATGTGCGTGAATGAGAAAAGTAGAGGGGGAAGAGTGAGGCTACAGGGAGAAGAGATAGCGAGGGTGGATGACTTCAAATACTTGGGGTCAACAATACAGAGCAATGGAGAGTGTGGTCAGGAAGTGAAGAAACGGGTCCAAGCAGGTTGGAACAGCTGGCGAAAGGTGTCTGGTGTGTTATGTGACAGAAGAGTGTCTGCTAGGATGAAGGGCAAAGTTTACAAAACAGTGGTGAGGCCGGCCATGATGTACGGATTAGAGACAGTGGCACTGAAGAAACAACAGGAATCTGAACTGGAGGTGGCAGAAATGAAGATGTGAGGTTCTCGCTCGGAGTGACCAGGTTGGATAGGATTAGAAATGAGCTCATTAGAGGGACAGCCAAAGCTGGATGTTTTGGAGACAAGATTCGAGAGAGCAGACTTCGATGGTTTGGACATGTTCAGAGGCGAGAGAGTGAGTATATTGGTAGAAGGATGCTGAGGATGGAGCTCCAGGCAAAAGAGCGAGAGGAAGACCAAAGAGAAGGTTTATGGATGTGGTGAGGGAAGACATGAGGGCAGTTGGGGTTAGAGAGGAAGATGCAGGAGATAGGCTAAGATAGCAAAAGATGACACGCTGTGGCGACCCCTAACGGGACAAGCCGAAAGGAAAAGAAGAAGAAGTGTTTAAATTGTTTGGGGCCATTTGCCACCTCAAAACTCAAAGTCCTTTTAATTCTTGGCGAATGTAATACAAAACCTCGAAATTGCCCGTCGGTCTGAATTGGAGTCAATGTGCTCTGCGACTGGGTGTCGACCAATTCAGGGTGAGCCCAGCGTCTCACACAGATTCAGCAGGGATTGGCTCCAGCACGCCCGAGACCCCAGTGAGTAAGCAGCTCAGGAAATCGATGCATGGATGAATGAATGGAATGCATTAGGACACAGTATAACGATTGTTCAACAAATGACCAGTAGACGGCAGTAGCGTTTCCAGCAAGTGCGAGGAGAAGAAGTGACGTCCTCGTACTTCCGCACGGAGCTCAATCGCATCGTCCTAGGAAATGTGTGCATCTTTTTAGGCTGGGGGGCATTTGGGAGGGACGTTACAATCACTTAATTAATAAGATCACACGCTGCGTCTAGGTTTTTGTGTGAGGGACCACCGTGGTGAAGGTACAAGTACATGGGGCTGTACTTAACAACGCGAGTCCTTTCCGAAAGCTATCCGATACCTGCCTTGCTTTTCGCTCTGAGGGTGTGACAGGTTTTCGTTGGATGCAGTTTTACAGCTTTGATTAAACTTGGCTGTTCGTACCATGGAGTAGCGCTTTTTGACTGCTCCATTATTGACTCCCGCTTTAGCAGATTTATTGAAAAGTGCCGCGTTGGCGTTTGACGAACCGCCTTCAAGCTGCACTGATTCGTTTATTTGCTCGTGAAGCGGATGTTTGCCAAGCACTGATTGGTTAAACGTGGTGCGTTTCCGTCCAGACATAACGCCTTCAAGTTTTTGTGTGAACTTTCAGTGAAGGCATAATGGTTGACATGTTTCCTTCTGTCAGTGTCTGAAATAATTTGAAGGTAAAAAAAATCGGCGTTTTCATGACGACTCATATTTTAGGATTTACATTTGGAGCACTAATCCTTTTTTTTTTTTTTTAATCATTTTACAACATGGTGCACTGCGTGTCACCGCCCTCCCTGACCATTTGCCAAAGAGTCCAAACTGCTTGCTTTAATCTGTTCACTCATTTTCAAATTGAAGCTGTATGTGAAATCAAACACACTGCAAAAAGAGTTGCGCACATACATTTGAAGCCAGAAGTTTGCATACACTGAAGAAAAACATGTTTAATTTTTGTCTCACTTTCTGAAGTTAAATGAAATTAACCTCGCCTATTTCAGGTTAGTTAGCTCAACAAAATTATTTAATTTTGTTAAATGCCACAATAATGAGAGAAAATTTTTGAGAGAATTTCATATTTCCTTTGAGGTCAAAAGTTTACATACACAAAAAGTACTAAATCTTTAAAGAACATGGAGAACTTGAGATGATGAGGTCATGGCTTTGAGAGCTCACAATAGGTTAACTGATGACAACATGTGAGTTAATTGACATTGCACCTGGGGATGTATTCAAGGCCACACTTGAAACACTTTGCTTCCTTGTATTAAATCATGGGTAAAATCAAGGAAAGGGCAGGAAATCGGAGAAAGAATTACGGTGGCCACAAGTCTGGCTCATCCCTGGGTGCAATTTTCACATGCTTGAAAGTGTCACGTTCATCTGTTCAATTATATGCAAGTGTACATTTCATGCCAATGTGCAGCCATTACACTGCTCAGGAAGGAAACCGACTCTGTGTCCCAGAGATTAACTTTTTTTTTTTCCAAAATGTGCGAATCAACCCCGGACAAAAGCTAGAGACCTTGTGCAGATGCTGGATGAAGCTGGCAAGATAAGAAATTGTCATTATCCACAGTGAAACAAGTCCTGTACCAACATAAGATGAAAGGCCACTCACTGAGAATGAAGCCATTACTCCTAAAGATACATGAAAAAAAATCAGATTACAGTTTACAAAAACACACCAAGACAAATATCTTAACTTCTGGAGAAATGTCCTCTGGTCTCATGAAACTAAAGTAGAGCTATTTGGCTATAATGACCAATGTTACATCTGGAGGAAAAAGGGAGAAGCTTGTAGACCCGAGAACACCGTACCAACTGTGAAGCATGGAGGTTGCAGGATAATGTTGTGGGGCTTTTTGGTATCATTAAAACTACTCTTAAAAAGTACAATTTATTCAAAATGTTGCTTGAGTAAATGTAGTGGGTTCCTACATTTAATGCTGTTCAACTGTGACTTTCTACTTCTTACTACGACTTCTACTCGTGATCTGCAATTGTCCACCACACTCCCTCTGAGAGGCCAAGGCACGCAGAACAGGAACAGCACATCCAACTCCTCAACAAGGCACGCATGACACAACTTATCAATTATTATTATTATTATCAAGTACCGCTCGTTATTGATTTTGGTCCATGCGCTGTTGCTGCCATAATTCTACAGAATGTAATAATCTCACTTGGCGATATCGACTCAAAAGTGTCGCCATGCAGGGGAAACACTTTTTAGCAGACTTCATGAATAAGCAATCGCCTTTGTCAGTGGAAATTGGAAATCTATTACGCTTCATACATGCTCAGAAATCGTGTCAACACTCAAGCGGCTTTCTGACTCAACGAGGTTTCACGTCATATGCCAGATGTAACTGCACAATCGTGTGTGTTCTCCGATCTGGAATGGAAGATCATCTATCTCGTTTGGGTTCTATCTTGGTTCAGCTGTGAGTGAGGAATATGACCAGGCTAGTGGGATGCTGTGCTTGTAGGCCCAGTGCCAGCTGACAAAAACATGTTTGTGTTTCAGGTAAGTTTTGTTTTTCCCTGTTCCCATTTACATTCTTCTTCCACTTCCTCCTCCTCCTCCTCCTTTTGGCTTGTCCGGTTAGGGGTCGCCACTGCGTGTCATCATTTTCCATCTAAGCCTATCTCGTGCATTTTCCTCTATAACACCCACTGTCCTCATGTCCTCTCTCACAACATTCATCAACCTTTTCTTTGGTCTTCCTCTCGGTCTTTTGCCTGGCAGCTCCATCCTCAGCACCCTTCCACCAATATACTCCCACTCTCGCCTCTCAACATTTGCAAACCATCGAAGTCTGCTCTCTCTAACATTGTCTCGAAAACATCCGACTTTGGTTGTCCCTCTAATGAGCTCATTTCTAATCCTATCCAACCTGGTCACTCCGAGCGAGAACCTCAACATCTTCATTTCTGCCACCTCCATTTCTGCTTCCTGTTATTTCTTCAGTGCCACCGTCTTTAATTCGTACATCATGGCCGGCCTCACCACCGTTTTATGAACTTTGCCCTTCATCCTGGCGGATACTCTTCTGTCACATAGAACACCGGACACCTTCCGCCAGCTGTTCCACCCTTCTTGGACCCATTTCTTCACTTCCTCACCACACTCATCATTGCTCTGTATTGTTGACCCCAAGTACAGTGAAGAAAACAACTGTTTGAACACCCTGCTTAGAAGTCATGGAGGGGTGAAATTTTCATCGTAGGTGCATTACCACTGTGAGAGAGATAATCTAAAAAGAAAATCCCGAAATTAAAATGGATGATTAATGATTTATTTGTGTGCTACAACTGCAAATAAGTATTTGAATACCTGTCTATCAGCTAGAATTCTGACCCTCAAAGACCTGTTAGTCTGCCTTTTAATAGTCCACTTCCACTCCATGTATTATTCTGAATCAGATGCACCTGTGTGATACATACAATCAGTAAGGCTCTAACTTGTAACATGGTCACAAAGCAAAGAGCTGTCCAAAGACACCAGAGACAAAATTGTACAACTCCACGTAGTTGGAGAGGGCTACGGGGAAATTGACAAGCAGCTTGGTGAAAAAAGGTCCTCTGTTGGTGCAATCGTTAGAAAATGGAAGAAGCTAAACATGACGGTCAATCTCAATCGGAGTGGAGCCCCATGCAAGATATCACCTCGTGGGGTCTTAATGATCCTTAGAAAGGTGAGGAATCAGCCCAGGACTACACGACAGGGCTTGGTCAATGACCTGAAAAGAGCTGGGACCACCATTTCGAAGGTGATCGTTGGTAATACACTAAGACGTAATGGTTTGAAATCATGCATGGCTCGGAAGGTTCCCCTGCTTAAACCAGCACATGTCAAGGCCCGTCTTAAGTTTGCCGATGACCATTTGGATGATACAGGGGAGTAATGGGAGAAGGTTTTGTGGTCAGATGAGACAAAAATTCAACTTTTTGGTCATAATTCCACTAACTGTGTTTGGAGGAAGACGAATGATGAGTTCCATCCCAAGAATACCATCCCAACTGTGAAGCATGGGGGTGGTAGCATCATGCTTTGGGGGTGTTTTTCTGCATGTGGGACAGGACGACTGCATTGTATTAAGGAGAGGATGACTGCGGCCATGTATTGAGAGATTTTGGGGAACAACCTCTTTCCCTCAGTCAGCGCATTGAAGATGGGTCGTGGCTGAGTCTTTTAACATGACAATGACCCAAAGCACACAGCCAGGAAAACCAAGGAGTGGCTCCATAAGAATCATATCAAGGTTCTCGAGGCCTAAAGCCAATAGAACATTTTTTGGAGAAAGCTAAAACGCCGTGTTTCCCAGCGACAGCCCAGAAAGCTGTCTGATCTAGAGAAGATCTGTGTGGAGGAGTGGGCCAAAATCCCTCCTGCAATGTGTGCAAACCTGGTGAACAACTATAGGAAACGTTCGATCTCTGTAATTGCAAACAAAGGCTACTGTACCAAATATTAACATTGGTTTTCTCAGGTGCTCAAATACTTATTTGCAGCTGCATCACACAAATAAATGGTTAAGAAAATCATATATTGTGATTTCTGGATTTTTCTTTTTAGATTATCTCTCTCACAGTGGACATGCACCTACGATGAAAATTTCAGACCCCTCCATGATTTCAAAGTGGGAGAACTTGCAATATAGCAGGGTGTTCAAATACTTATTTTTTTCACTCTGTTTGAAGTCATCCACCCTCACTATGTCTTCTCCCTGGAACTTCACTCTTCCCCCTCCACCCCTCTCATTCGGGCACATATATTCTGTTTCACTTCAGCTAATCTTCATTCCTCTCTTTTGTAGTGCGTGCCTCCATCTTTCTAATTGTTCATCCACCTGCTCCCTGCTTTGACTGCAGATCCCAATATCATCTGCAAACATTATGGTCCAAACGCTATGGTCCAGTCTAACCTCATCTGTCAGCCTATCCATTACTACTGTAAACGGGAAGGAGCTCAGAGCGCATCCCTGATGCAGTCCCAACACCACCTTAAATTCTTCTGTCACACCTAAGGCATACCTCACCATTGTTCTGCTGGCCTCATACATGTCCTGTACTATTCTAACATATTTATCCGCCACACCAGACTTAAGCATGCAGTGCCACAGTTCCTCTCTTGGTACTCTGTCATAGGCTTTCTCTAGATCCACAAAGACACAATGCAGCTCCTTCTGACCTTCTCTGTACTTTTCCACGAGCATCCTTAAGGCAAATAATGCATCTGTGGTACTCTTTCTAGGCATGAAACCATACTGTTGCCCGCAGATACTTACTTCCGTCCTGAGTCTAGCCTCCACTACTCTTTCCCATAACTTCATTGTGTGGCTCATCAACATTATTCCTCTATAGTTGTCACAGGTCTGAAAATCGCTTTTGTTTTTAAAAATGGGTACTAGCACACTTTTCCGCCATTCTTCTGGCATCTTCTCTCCTGCTAGTATTCTATTGATTAAGTTGGTCAAAATCTCCAGAGCCACCTCTCCAAATTGCTTCTATACCTCCACTGGTATATCATCAGGACCAACTGTCTTTCCATTTTTCATCCTTTGTAGTGCCTTTCTGACTTCCCCCTTAGTAATCGTTGCCACTTCCTGGTCATTCATGCTTGCCTCTTCTACTCTTCCTTCTCTCTCATTTTCTTCATTCATTAACTTCTCAAAGTATTCTTTCCATCTACTTAGCACACTACTGGCACCAGTCAACATATTTCCATCCTTAATTTTAAGGATCTCTATCCCATCTCTATCCCTCTGTCTGGCCAACCTGTAGAGATCCTTTTCTCCTTCTTTTGTGTCGAACCTGGTGTACATGTCATCATATGCCTCTTGTTTAGTGTTAGCCTACTTTTGCCCTTCGTCGCATCTCAATGTATTCCTTTCACCCCTTCTCAGTCCTCTCCGTGTCCCACTTCTACGCTAATCTCTATCCTTGGACGACTTTCTGTCCTGGGATGACTTCCTGTATTTTGGGGTTTCCCCCACCAAGTCTCCTTCTCCCCTTACCTACCAGAAGACACCCCAAATAATCTCCTGCCTGCCTCTCTGAATACCTTCGCAGTAGTATTTCAGTCTTCTGGGAGCGCTTCCTGTCCATCTAGAGCCTATCTCACCTCTTTCCGAAAGGCCATACAACATTCTTCCTTTCTCAACTTCCACCACCTGATTCTCTGCTCTACCTTTGTCTTCTTAATCTTCCTACCCACCATCAGAGTCATCCTACACACCACCATCCTATGCTGTCTAGCTACACTCTCCCCTACCACTACTTTACAGTCAGTAACCTCCTTCAGATTATATCGTCTGCACAAAATATAATCTACCTGCGTGGTTCTACCTCCGCTCTTGTAGGTCACTCTATGTTCCCGTGTCTTCTAGAAATAAGTGCTCACTCCTGCCATTTCCATCCTTTTTGCAAAGTCCACCACCATCTGTCCCTCAAAGTTCCTTTGCTGGATGCCGTACTTACCCATCACTTCTTCATCGCCCCTCTTTCCTTCGCCCACATGTCAATTGAAATCTTCATCAATCACAAATCTCTCTCTGTCTGGGATGCTCAAAACTACTTCGTATAGTTCCTTCCAGAATTTCTATTTAATTTCTAGATGATATCCTACCTCTGGGGCATAGCCGCTAATCACATTATACATAATGCCCTCAATTTCAAATTTAAGCCTCATCACTCAATCTGATACTCTTTTCACCTCCAAGACATTCTTAGCCAGCCCTTCCTTTAAATTAACCCCTACTTCATTTCTCTTCCCATCTACTCCATGGTAAAATAATTTGAACCCTGCTCCTAAACTTTCCACTTGCTCTCTTGGATGCACGATATATCAACCTTTCTCCTAATCATCCTGTCAACTAACTCCTGAGCTTTTCCTGTCATAGTCCCAACATTCAAAGTCCCTACACACAGTTGTAGGGTCCGTGCATTTCTCTTCTTCTCCTGCCGACTAAGCCGCTTTCCTCCTATTCAATGTCTTCGAACCACATTATCTGAATTTCTACCTATGCCTTGCAGATTAACAGTGGCAGGGGAGGGCGTAGTTAGCCCGGGCCACGACCCATCCATTATGGAATTCGTTTGATGAACGCTCATATATGTTTGGCACAGTTTTATGCCGGATGCCCTTCCTGACGAAACCCTCTGCATTTATCCGGGCTTGGGACCGGCCTACAGGTTGCACAGGGTTGTGCCCCCCATCAGGCTGCAGATAGTCAAATAATCGTAATCAAATAGTCAGCACATCAGGTACACAATTTACATACTACTTAGTCCATGTTAAAGTTAAAGTCAAATAAAAGCAATCAAATAAACCAAGTCAGCATTTACATTCATCATGTTTTACAAATGGTTTCCAGCCTCTCTCTTTCTCTGTGTGGGGTTGTGCCTCCTCTCAGGCTGATGCTCCGAACCCAGACCTCATTCCAGAGTGATGCTGTAGGAGTGACTGTCGTCCTTATAACATGCACCTACTCTGGTCAGCTTTTCATCAGAATTGGTTACTATGTCAATTATGAATACACTGACCCAGAACTCCGGGAAAACCCACCTCTGAAACCCGACTACTCCAAGGTAAGAAATGACTGCTGGGCTTGTTTTAATAGTTCCAATTTTTTTGTCACGCCATAAGGACCATTTATCTCATGTACATCGGTATCTCTATTTACGAAATTAATTTGTTCCGGAAGTCATTCCGTAGTGTCAATTTTTCATAAGTTGAAGCGCTTTATAAGTGTCAATAGCCTAATCAGTTCCATCGGTTGTCTGTGCACCTTAAACATACTCGTCCACTCTGATGTCACATGATTATCATTGCAGCTGTGTATTACATTAATTAAATTTGACTTAAATTGCTGTGTGCCCCGTCGACATGATGAGACAGTTGAGGGGTCAAAGTCTGATATTGGACCTGCATTTCACCCTTATAGGTGCACAGGAATACTTTGGCCTCCAACCCAAAGGAACCCTCGCTTCCAAATCAACTGGGAAGGTCTAGCAGAGAAGATGGAGAATAACGAGAACCTGGACCCATATCCGTACATCAGCAGGATGCTCCCTCTGGCCTGTCTACCAGGAAAGATGCCACCTCTTGGACTTATAACTGTCAATTCCCTGGACTGCATTTAAATGGTCATATTAGTTCTACGGACAAGCACTTCTCACTTGTATACACCCCAACACAGCATCACTGCAGGACCCAGAAGAGGAAAAAAAAAAAAACAGACATAGTGGTACAACACAAACATGACTGATTTAATATACAGTACATAATCTTTGACCTGTTAGCAGTCTTCTACCCGAGGTGGTCAATATCTAAGTCATCGGTTGCAGTTTTGAGGACTCTCTTTGCTTCTTAAAAATTCAATTGTCCTCATACTTGTGTACACTTGCAGAAGCAATTTAAAGCTTTGCGTGGTTAGAAAGGGTTGCTCACAAAAAGGTTTGGCGTTTTTGTAAATTTGTACCATTATAAATGCCATAGAAAAAACCTCTGAAACGTTATGGGTTACTTTCAGGCGTGTGTCCCATCTCCCTTGTTTGCTTTAGCAGAAAAAATGTGACCTCAGTAAAGATTGGACAAATTAATACACAATTTCCTTTTAACTTGAAAATCAAATTTCATGATATTCCACATGTGCAACTCCATAGAGATGACAATTATTCTAAAGCGCAGTCAATCTTGTACATAATCCCTGTCACAATTTTTGAATGTTTTGAGGACATTTTTGTAATAAAAATTGAAAAGGTTTTTTTTACTCGAGGCTCTGTGGGTGCTAGAATAAGACAATAAAAGTGGTCTGCTGATAACTACTGAGCCTGGAAAGAAGTGCAGTGCACAAACGACGAGAGTAACCTCTCTTTCCCCTCCCCTGCCTCCTGGCTTTTTTTTTTATATTTCATTCATAAAATGCAGCATCACTTGCCACTCCATTTTCACTCTAGCCTAAAGTTGCTAAGCAACAGCAGAAAAAAATGAGTCAGGGAGAGGGAAATACGCTATCTATTAAATGAAAGGACAACATTGTTGGTAGAAAGTCACTGGATAGTCACGTAAAATGTATGTATTTCATGGTGTGCACCACAGTGCTCACTTGATAAGTGATTCATAAATGCAGTTACATACAGCTTTTTTAGAATATCTAAGCCATTTTATACCCATTTGACTTTAGTTCAGGCGGAACAGTGGAGCAGCTGTTGAGCGTTGGGCTCACAGGTCTGGGAATCGGGGTTCAAATCCCAGCCTCGCCTTTCTGGAGTTTGCATATTCTCCCCGTGCCTGCGTGGGTTTTCTCTGGGCACTCCAGTTTCCTCCCATATCCCCAAAGCATGCATTAATTGGAGCCTCTAATTGGTGTGGTGTGATTGTGAGTGCGACTGTCTGTTTCCATGTGCGCTGTGATTGGCTGGCAACCAGATCAGAGTGTACCCCGCCTCCTGCCCGATGACAGCTATGATAGGCTCCAGCACTCCGGCAACCCTCGTGAGGGTAAGCAGCTAAGAAAATGGATGGATGGATGGATGGATGGATGGATGATTTTCAGTCAGCTTGTGGACGCTCCTGCCTGTTTTCTTTTTATATTGGCGGAAAATGCACCAGTGTTCTAATCTTCACTTTTTGCAGATTTGTTTTTTTTCCCCTAAATCGAGCGGTAATTGTATACTAAAATATGTAGTCTTCACTATTTCCAGAAACTTTAAAATGAAGAGATACATCTATAAGACCAGGGGCCACCAATATTGGGCCCACAGCACCAGGCAGCCCACAAGGACCATGAGTAGCTCACCAAAGTTGTATTATTAATGAAATTAATAATAAATATTAATGGTTGCAGATATTTATAAGAAGTGTTTGATGATACTAAGCCATTCTCTACCTCATTAAACCATTGTTTATACTTATTTCGAGGAATCGACATAATTGATCTCCTCACGTCATAATTATTGACAAGAACGTTCCATCGTAGGTTGATATCAGATTTTTTTTTCAGTGTCATGCCGAAAAAAGTGAGTATTTTTCTCTGTCGCTGAATGTGCGGAGCTGCATATGCTTTCGTAGACCGCACGTTGTGTGAACCTATTCAAGGTTAAATATAGATGGGGCTTGTGCTTTTTGGGCACGTTCGCCCTGTGGACCAACACGGGTAAACATGCAGTGGCTGATGAGACGCTTTCGTTTCATTTCGGTGCGTGCTTGTTGCTGCCGTTTGTATCTCCCTCCCGCGTCCGTCTGCCATGCCGCCTCCCTCCAAACTGACCAGACCGCGCCGCGCGTGCGTTCCATTCTGACCAACATTTCTAAAAATAGCTCGTGGTTGACGTCACTCAGCGAAACGCGTATGAGTCGTTTAGCGGCGGTAAAGGAGAGGGAGGGGGGGGGGTGGTGACTGCTGAGGAGACTGGGGCGCCCGTGTGTTTCGGAGAGTGCGCGACCATCAGACGTCAAACCACAGCCTCCCACTCGCAAACATTGTCTCGGTCCTGCCACGCCAGGTTAGCGGCGGAGGAAAATATCGGTGACGTTAGCCCCATCCAGCCCACCACCCCACCTTAGTTGAGCAGGCGGTGGGATACTGCCGTTGGGTTGCCGAGGGCCAATCACAGCGCGGCGTCGGATGTCGCTGTAGTTTGTTGGCCAATGGGGATCCGAGAACCCGCTGTCAATCCGGTGGGATTGCGTTGAGTGGGCGGGGCGATCTCTGGTCTGTAGTTCCGTCATCCCGCTCATCTGCGGGGCGACAGGGGGCCAATGTTGATTTGGGCGAATTGCCTTCCATATAGGATGTCATTAGGTTTTAAAAAGCCTCAGTTTGCTAGCGCGAAGGCTTTCGACAGAGAATACCGCATCCCCGCCCGAGGAGTTACTGTGATTTTGGGGAGGCTGGGGTGAAGGTGGGGAAGCCGAGGGGCCTCCATCGGAGGGGGCTGAAAGGAGCCATAGGCGAAGACTGGCCAACAGCGCCCAGTAGCGACCCGGGATCTGAGCGGCATCAACAGCGGACATCCTGTTCAAGAGGAACACCGTTTTTGGATTTAGGAGCTCTTTTGTCGTCAGAACCGAGCTTCGATCTGCTTGGCGATCTGCTTGCTGTGAGCGACTGACCGTCCGTTGACAGCTCGTCATCATGGGCAACGCGCCCACGGCCAGGAAGGGCAGTGAGATGGAAAGCGGTGAGTAGAGCAAAGCGGCACGCTTCACACCTGAGCATCACCTGGCCCACCGACGCCAGCCTCCTCGCATCCGCCTCAGAGGCCTTAACGATTTATTCCACACCGGACTCGGCTGTACGTGTAATCCAAATCGGAAGCTCCACGCTGTCGGTAACACAGACTGCCAACATTCGTTCAGTCTCATCCATACATTATGTAAATCGTGTGTCGTCTGTTTAATGCGTGGTTTGAGGTTTTACAACTTCATTATATCAGCCCAAACTATCATTTTTCCACCTGTCGTCAAGTTAAATGAGGTGACACCCCCATCCGCAGCAGCTCTGGATGATGCACAGCAGTTTAAGTGTCAGCCACAATCGTAAACAACCTTCTGAATTACAGGTGTCAATCTAAGTCAAGGCTCCAAGGCCAAGTCGAGCCAACCACATTATTTTCTGTGGTCTCATATAGCAAATTGTGTGTCAACTTTTTTTTTTTTTTTGGCCTTCTTTTTTAATAACATTGAGTTATTACAAGCATTGTTTTCTTCCCAAAACCCTTTCGGTTTTGATTGATGATTTTCATTGACTTCTGATTTGAAAATTACTTTAATAATAATAATGCCTTTGGCTACTATTGCGTTTCACAACAAACTCAAAGATGCTTTACAATTGTACGCAATATTCATTCTTTTCTCAGTCACACCCTGCTGGCGGTAAGCTACTGGTGTACCCACCGCTGCCCTGGGTCAGATCAGAAAGACATGTGACTGCAATTCTGTGCCTACAGCCCCTCCGAGGACCACCTAACATCCAACCCCATTCATTCGTAGGCAATATGGTTTAAAAGTAGCTTGCACGGAGGCACAACGATGATATGTACTCAGATGAGGATAAAAAAAAAACCGCAACCCTCCGGCTACGGGGTGTACCCTTACCCTCTGCCCCATGCAATCACATGCCATGAAGAGGTAATACTCACATTACTTGATTTTAAAAAGTAACTAGGTTAGATTACAAGTAACTGTTACTTACATTCAGTAGATGCCTCCAACACTAGCAAGCAAGTTTCTTTCGGCTTGTCCCTTTCGGGGTCGCCACAGCGTGTCATCTCAGATGAACGCATATATATGTTTGGCCCAATTTTTACGCCGGATGCCCTTCCTGACGCAACCCTTCTCAGGGAAGAGATGCCTCCAACACTGACTCAGCATAAAAATGACAACAGGTTTTGCCAATACTTTATTGGAAGTGCATTTTGAAAAATAAAAACCCTTTTTGACTCAAAATAAATACCTGTTTTTATATTTAAAAGATGATAATGATAGTCTTTTCAGCAACACACCTTTATTTCGATCAAGTGGATTGCATATTGTGACCCCCGCATCACCTCCCTTGCTTGCTCTTGTCAACATATTTGGTCACAGTTGTCAACATTTATTTACACGCACAAATCAATGTTTGCTGAAGCTTTAGTGCATGATTTTGACAAAATGCTCGTATGCATACACACATACGTTAGTGCTTACACTAGCTTGGTAGGCTACATCATGCTTTATTGACTGCTTATGTGCCGTGTTAAAAGTATGGAAACAGACCTCAACCAATCCTTGAATTGACAGCCCAAAACATGCTCTCCTGAGCACCGGTGACGACCACCATACATTTTTCCTCATTTTATCTGTTCATTTCCAATAAACGCGATCCATTGTTGTTTTCGTTGCACGGGTAACAATGCATCAGGTCTTGTTGACTGATGACATGTTTTGTGGTCGGGCTTCTCCGTTTGATTTGTCAGGTTAGTCCAGTGCTAATTAGACGAGATATTGTGGTGTTGTAATAAATTTCGTGTCTTGCCAGTATCTTATTTAAATAGGGCAAGATTTTAAGGCAGTAGGCTGACATAGTGCTATTGGGAAAGACCAAATTTGTTTTGTAGTCTGATCAAGGCATGACATAAATTACTTGTTTTCATTAAAAAAAAAAAAAAGTACATTGCTTTTTTACACACCAAGGAATATGGAAAGAATCGAAAACATTTGGCAAACAAACATCTCAATCCTACCTTATCAAGGTTACTGCTAGTTTGTCGTTGTGATCATTGTTTTTGTTTTCAGGCCATCCACAAACATGGAATGTGCTGGCATACTTCCCCCGCCCCCACTAGCTTTGTGGTGGCGGCTTCACACATCTCAAGGCGGCATGTTCTGTCTACGTACTTATTGTTCATACTGTATCTGCGAGTGGGACTTTTGTCTGTAAACCTGAATATAACCGTGCAATGTTTCTGTAAAATTGACCTTGTGTTTCCGAAGCCATGTAACAGTTTATTGACAGCACAGTTACCACGAACATCAATATTTTCATCTTTTGCGGCATAAACACAAAATAGTGACAGGTTGAAACCGTGAGCCTCTCCCCTTCCTCCAGTGATTCCTTCCTCCACCATTGAGTGCCTCCCTAATTGATTGACTGAATCCATTACTTGTGCATAACTAATACAGTAATATAATGAGGCAATTGTGCATTTAACTTGGTTAAAAATTTGGCCCAAGCCTCCAGTTTTGGCCAGGTACTCTGGCAATCTCCCACGTTCCCAAAACATGGTTCATAGGTTACTTGAGGACTATTAATTGTCCAGCGGTTGTTCGTCTAGTACCCTGTCGGATTGCCTAGGGGTCAGGGTGATCCCTCCTACTTACCCACAACCCTTATAAGCATTCCAGTTAATTAGGCTGCAACTAATGATTATTTTAATAATGAGCTAATATGTTGATTATTTTTTTCAATTAATTGAATCAGATTTGTAATATTTCCATGCCTTTATTCAAAAGCAGGACATTATTTCAAATGAGCAGCACAGAAAATGCATAAACATTAATTGATTCCCATTCAGTGACTGCTGTTTGTTTGTTGTAGACTTTACACCAATTTAATCGGTGAGATCGGCATTGGCTGATCACGACCATTTTATGCTGATTAGTTGATCGGCTTGATTATCGCAAAAGTAATTTACTCTGCGTCGGCATCATGCCCAGTATACGTGAATACAATCGTGAGGTTTTTTTGTTGCGCATTCTTGCTTGTCTTTTGATGTACAACTGTAAATATTTTACCGCCAATAAAGTTATTTATAAAAAAAACGTTAGCTGCATGGACGAGACAGCTGAGAGACAACACGTAATGCACGAATCCGAGTACTGTACAAGACTCTTGCTCTTTCACTATATCTATTTCACTAATCTATTTCACAATCTCAGATTACTGCAATTAAATTGACAGGAACAATTAGAAAAATGGAGGTACGCACTGGAAAGGAGAGGAATGAAGATTAGCCGAAGTAAAAAAGAATATATGTGTGTGAATGAGAGGGGTGGAGGAGGAAGAGTGAAGGTCCAGGGAGAAGAGATAGCAAGGATGGAAGACTTCAAATACTTGAGGTCAGCAATACAGAGCAATGGTGAGTGTGGTAAGGAAGTGAAGAAATGGGTCCAAGCAGGATGGAACAGTTGGTGGAAGGTGTCCGGTGTGTTATGTGACAGAAGAGTCTCTGCTAGGATGAAGGGCAAAGTTTACAAAACAGTGGTGAGGCCGGCCATGATGTACGGATTAGAGACGGTGGCTCTGAAGAAACAACAGGAAGCAGAACTGGAGGTAGAAGAAATGAAGACTTTGAGGGTCTCGCTCGGAGTGAGCAGGTTGGATAGGATTAGAAATGAGCTCATTAGAGGGACAGCCAAAGTTGGATGTTTTGGAGACAAGGTTCGAGAGAGCAGACTTCGATGGTTTGGACATGTTCAGAAGCGTGAGAGTGAGTATATTGGTAGAAGGGTGCTGAGGATGGAGCTGCCAGGCAAAAGAGCGAGAGGAAGACCAAAGAAAAGGTTGATGGATGTTGTGAGGGAGGACATGAGGGCAGTTGGGGTTAGAGAGGAAGATGCAGAAGATAGGCTAAGATGGCAAAAGATGACACGCTGTGGCGACCCCTAACGGGATAAGCCGAAAGAAAAAGATGACTGCAATTAAATCCTGTATTCCAATATCGTTTATTTTTTATGATCATTGGGCTCTATCTTGTCAATGCAAATGTGACCGAATACACGTTACCACGGCGACTACAACATGAGTGGATTGCGTCGACTGTATTATAAAAAGAAAATGGGAAGAATAGGTTTTGGTGGTCGTCGGTGCTCAGGACAGGAGTGGACCTCCGTGTAAAGGCAAGCTTGAGGTATGTTCACATAATTTTAATCGGATACTGCTCGCATGCTGGCAACCAAATGTTATGTAGCCTAGCAAGCTTGTGCTGGTGCTACTTGTGGTGTGTAAACATGCTCCCGTTCTAATGAACACATGATCAGACCAGAGCAGCAGATTCTAACCTTTCTGGAGCTAAGGCACCTACTGGTTCTTTACAATTGAAAAATCTCACGGCATACCAACAAACAAAAATGTCATAAAAAGTAGATAACGTACATTCATCACTGTATGTACTTACGGCCATCCAGTAGAAGACAATTACTTTTACTGTCACTATACCTCACTGGCATAAATAGCTGAACAATGATACCTTATGTATTCCATCCATCCATTTTCTTCACCGCGTATCCTCACGAGGGTCCGGGGAGTGCTGGAGCCTATTTCAGCTGTCGACGGGCAGGAGGCAGGGTACACCCTGAACTGGTTGCCAGCCAATTGCAGGGCACATAGAGACAAACAGCCACACTCACAATCACACCTAGGGGCAATTTAGAGTGTCCAATTAATGTTGCATGTTTTTGGGATGTGGGAGGAAACCGGAGTGCCTGGAGAAAACCCACGCAGGCACAGGGTGAACATGCAAACTCCACAGAGGCAGGTGTGGGATTGAACCCGGGACCTCGGAACTGCTAATACTTTACCAGCTGCCCCACTGTGCCACCCATTATTCATTGTAAATATATATTTTTTCTCAATTTTGTACTTATGTATATCCAGTAAATGAACAGTTCTTTTAAATAGACTCAAACGCTCTGTTTTGTGATTGGATCTTTTTCTTTTATTAAACTCGTTGATTGGGCCCAAAAATCATGATCGTGTAAAGCAGGGTTGGCATGACTTTTTTACTACAAGACCTAATTTTCAAGCAGCCAGCCTCTTGCGATTGACTGGGGGGTAGATGACGTCTTTTTTGTTGACAATGACCACTAATGAAATACAATGACCAAGCCACAAAGATCTACCCACTACAAAAATGCCAAACATATTTATTTCAAAGGATATTGAGGATTCCTTATGTATAAATGTATGTTTGTGTGCCTTGCATAACCGCGCGAGCCAATATTGCACAACACAACATACTTAAGTATGAACATTTTTTTGTAACTATCTGAGTTCACGTTGATGATCACTAAACACCATACGAATGAAAATGCACACCTGGGCTGTGTCACTCACGTCAGTGGATTCGTCCAACTGCAGTGAGAAACACTCACAATCTCCGATGTCCTTCCACACATCAGCCATGGCTTCACAGCGCCGTGTCACTGTATTCCTTTACAGCTGCAGAGATTTTACTGAAGATAATATTTCTGCCTCATTTTTAAAAGGTCGGAACAACAAGTCAGCTATGCCTCTTTATGTGTGATGTGACGAACCCGGAAACGATGCTTTGGTGGCGGCTTTCGCTGTTGTACGATATTGTGTGAAAAGTGACTGGTGTGCAGCGAGTTGGGATTTTAGTTCGTTCACTTTTCTCATTCTCATCTTGCTTTTTGGGGGAATGTCGGTGTCATATTTTCCATAAACAGTTCAATATACGTTACGCATTTCACTACACTGGCAGATGAGGCAAACGCACTTAAAAAATGACATTGTGGAAAAAAAAGCCCGCCTCATATTCCGTCTTCTTTACTGCAGCATCCATACTCATGTTTGTTAAGATTTCTTAATTGGGGGGTTAAAATAGGAGGGAACTCACTGACTAGGGTGTTTTCCTGTACTGTCGTTGTTTGCACATGGGCGGTGAGCTCAAGGTCAGAAAAATACAGCTGTCTTTTTTTTTTGGTTTGTTTTTTCTCGTGGCACGCTGTCGCGATCGACCAAAACTGCCTAGCGATCGACGCATTGAGGACCCCTGGTGTAAAGCATAGTTTGTTCCATAACAGCCATTGGAAATTAGACAAAAATATTTTGTTTTCCAAGGTAAAAGAAAATGTTTGTAATTCTTTTTTGATTCAACCAAATGCTAATCAGTCTGCTTTATTATAATAACAAATTATTTGCACTTTAATTAATCTAATGAATATTTACTGTTTTATTATTTTAATAACTATAATTATTGAGATTTACTCTTGAGGGACTGAAATTTTTACAAGTTGTAGTATTTTAGGTTAAACAAGGTCGCTAAGCATTGAATTGATCATCAACATTTTTTTGCTTAGTTTAGTGACCGATCTAGCAATGAATAGTTGGAGCTCTAGTGTTAATACCACTCTAATTAAGACACGATAGGTATAAATTTCTGTTTTAATCCCCCCTCCCCACCCAAAAAATTAATGCGTAGTTGGTGTTGTCTTCTCCAGTAAAGGAGTTCCTTGCTAAAGCCAAAGAGGACTTCCTGAAGAAGTGGGAGAGCCCTGAACAGGTGACACAAACCACATTACAGTAGTGTAGACCTACAAGTCATGACGTACTTTTATTTCACTTTCTTTGGGTCCAAACATTTCTAATGCTTATCAAATAACTCAGTGGAATATTCTGAAACCTTTGCTTTAATGTAGTTCAGAGTAATGTAAAAAACGACAGATTTCCATAACAAGAACCAAAATGAAGTCAAGGGGCTCTATAAAGGCCCAAATTGTTCAAATGTCCATTTTTGTATTTGTTGAATGGCTGTAAATGACATAAGAAAGTCATTATAGACCAAGACGTTGCATGTCAAATGTTCAGTATTTTCCTTGTGTTTTACTTGAGATAATATTCATATCCCTTAACTGATTGGACAGTTTTGAGGAAACAGTTTTTGTACCCTTATAAAATATGCTGGAAACTTCTAGCACAATCTGTATCATTCTAATCAACCATAAATTCAGAACATTGCATAGGACAGTCTTGATGTAAAAGTATGACTAATTTTTGTGGAAGTGGCTGTACAGTAGAACTTTGTTTGAAATGTAAAGAACTAGTAAAAATAGAAAATATAATCTACATCTTTTGTCATTCCTATTTTAGAATATTAACATTCAACAAATTTAAAATAACTCATAAACTCATGAACTGCTCAGACACGATTTGGCCAATGTATGATTAATATTAATCTTGTAGAGACAAGAATATCTGAGGATCTAATAAGAATCTAATCTAATCTGAAACTTAATTGTGTGCATTTGTAGATCTTTAACTGCTCTAAGGGTGTTTAGGACTAACAGTAAAAAGATATGTACAGCGCAAATGCAATTAGAAAAAGACAAATAATTGATTCCCTTAAACTTTGAAAGTGACAAAAGTTTAAAAAAGAAAAAAGTTATGAATATACAATACAATAATAATTCTCATACATCTGAATGGTTAAAAAAAATTAAGTCGTATAAAAACAGTTGTGTATAGTTACCAAAGTTCTACATGATTTAAAATTGTGGCATGAGGAACATTTGAAATTTTTCGAGTAACGTATGTTACTCACTACTAAAAGGGAATTCCTTATCAGATAGATGAGAACTTGAAAGTTCCCTTGACAAACCCCAGCACCTGAGATGCCTTCATCGAAGAACGACGAGGTGAACTGACGCTTTTGTGCTTCGTCCGTTCAGAACACCGCTTGCCTGGACCACTTTGAGAGGTTGAAAACTCTCGGAACGGGCTCGTTTGGTCGCGTTATGCTGGTGAGGCACAGAGAAACAGGACAGCATTACGCCATGAAGATCCTCAACAAGCAGAAGGTCAGTCAGGCCGGGCCACTGTGCCGATTGTGTTCACACTAAATTGCTAAATTTGGTGTTTATTTGTTTATTTAAAAGGATCCCCATTAGTGTTTGCCGCAGCAGTTTGCTAATCTTCCCGGGGTGCACCAAAATCAACAACACGCATCATAAATTAGTGCAATAAGTAATACGTCGATTCAGTAGTTACTCAAAATACATGGAAAAGTTGAACAAAAGTAAACAACATGAACACAAAATATATTCATTTTTATTTTGAGAAGCTATAAATACAACACTGACAGAAATGTATTTTGATCCCCAACTGACCCCTCTAAAAATGAAATGGCCTCAAATGGATAATAATAAACTCAAACAGAAGCAATTAAAGAGTAAATAAAGCAATAACTTCACAGTTACCTAGGTCTGTAAGTGCACTATTTAGAGTTTCTTTTTCAATAAAATCTTACCTTATCATCAATATCAAGTGATATTTCATTTCCTATTGAAGTAGCTCTATACAGCAGTTATTTATTCATGTTTTAAAAGTTGATTCTTGGAAAAAGCTCTTGTAATATCACCGCCGAGTGCCTTCCTGGGATTGTAGTTATGGACAGTTTTTAATGTACTGCATGTTTTTCAATGTGGTGTTTTCTTTTAATTGCTTTTAATTACTAACCTGCTCTTTGATTGCAGCGAAAATGACAACAATGTTTCAAAATAAGGGTATTGGAACTGTACGCCCTATTCCGTCATTTGTGTTCGTATTTGACATCAAAACATTCATCCTGGATTTGAGTCAGAAGCGATTTGCGGCCAAGATTGAGAAACGGGTCGCTTCACCTACTCATCACGTAACTTTCTTTAAAAGGTTTTGTTGCAATTCACTCATTTTCATGTCAGTAAAATTTGGGTGTGGTTTGTGAAGACCGCATTTATACAAGTTGGAGGTGTGGCCAACATGAAAAGAGCTGTGCATCAATGAAAAACAACAAATTGTGAAGCTGCGAAAAGATCGGGAAAACCGTTCAGCGTCATTGCACAAATATTGGCAGAAGCCAATACAACCCATTTGGTTGACCAAGAAAAACACCAATAGAAATCTTTCAAAAGCTGTGGGGAAAAAAACAAGTTTCAGTGGCATCACCAACAACCTGCAGAGGGCGTGAACATGAGCAAAGGTTCAAATACTACACTGAAAAATGTAAAATACTGAATTCTAGGGCCAGGCTGTTCTCTTTCAAAAAGTACCCTAAAAAATTCTGGGGAAAGGTTTTATGGACTGAAGAGAGTAAACTCTACCAAGAAAGAACTCTACTTACGAGTTGGAAAGTAAAAAAAAGTGAAGAAAAAAAACCCACACCTGTTCGACTATGAGGCCATTTTAATTTCTCACTTTTTCCTAACTTTAGGTGGTGAAGCTCAAGCAGATTGAGCACACTCTTAACGAAAAGAGAATTCTTCAAGCTGTTAACTTTCCTTTTCTCGTACGGTTAGAGTATTCATTCAAGGTAAGGCAATCTTGATTTGTACAAATGGTTGTCTGCTTGTAATTTGATGCAATGTGGCAATAACGGACGTGTTTGACGCTGCAGTTACCTGTTCCCCAGCTGGACATTCACCTCTTAAAGCTTTATCCATTTAAGCTTTTTAGATGAACCTTAAAAGCCCCAGGATTGGATACTGTGATGTCTCACATAAACCTATTAACAGCAGGCTGGCACAATGTCTGGTTTTTATACTTTCCTGACATTTTATAGAATTAACTGATGCAATGATGCACTTTTTATAGTGCAAAGATCATCTGCAGTTGAATCAATCCAGGCCAATACGCAGCCATATTTCTTTGATACTGGAATACTGTTCTGCACACCCTTTTCATTTTAGCTGTTTTTGTCGAGAGTGGCCTCTAGTGGCACATTTTGGAAATGAGACTATAAGGACGCTCCTCAATGAAAGATGCTAGTCAGTATTTTGACAGCATTAAACATAAACATTCTGGATTTTTATTACTAATCATTGTGAATGTTCAATACTGCCAAGCCCATTAAAGAATATTCATGAAAATGTGAAGGAAGAGTCAAAGTCTTCAGCTCTCATTTGTTCCACACAGAAACAGCTTTTCATTTTAGCCAAAACATGTATTGATGTTTTTTAAATATCTGTACAGTATTTGTATTAATCATTTCATCTCACTTAGCCTTATGTTTTTAACTTTTCCACCTTGGGTATTGGATTTAAATGTGAGCTCCAAAATGATGCATGTTTAGGCAGAGCATCTCTCACTCTCCCTCCTCTTACAGGACAACACCAACCTCTACATGGTGATGGAATATGTGCCGGGCGGAGAGATGTTCTCCCATCTACGGAGAATTGGCAGATTTAGGTTTGTATGAAGTTCATGAAGCATTTTGAGGGAGCGTGTGGACAAATGTGGAAATAACGTTCTGGCACGTTTATACTCAACTGTGCAACGTGTTTCCCGGTGCACGTCTGCCTACTTTTCCAGTGAACCCCATGCTCGGTTCTACGCTGCTCAAATTGTTCTGACCTTCGAATACCTGCATGCTTTGGACCTGATCTATAGAGATCTGAAACCTGAAAACCTTCTCATAGACCAACAGGGCTACATACAGGTAAATGTATACCCTACACGTAAGGTACAATAAGCACAATCCCACATAATGGGTAATGGCTACATAGTAGCTTGGTGTTCAATTAGAAGATTGCCCACTGAGTAAATCAATTTCAGCGAATTAAGAGGATAGATAGATCGATAGACTGACAGACACCCCACTCCTCTTACACAGAGTAAAACCATTGGTCTTTTCCCCTCACAGGTGACAGATTTTGGCTTTGCCAAACGCGTTAAGGGCAGGACTTGGACACTGTGTGGGACGCCAGAATATCTTGCCCCTGAAATCATACTCAGCAAGGTAAATCCGTGTTCTCCTCACTGGAAAAAAAGAACCTATAAGATTTACCCAATAAATTTAGTGCAGCCACTTTGATTGGGTACATTTAATCCACATATCTGGGCTGCAGAATACCGTAATTCCATATCATGTGGGGGTACTTGTAACCCCCACATGAGTGCTTTGTGTTCCTCAACAGTTGTATTCACTCAAAGGTTATTTGTTTCACTGATGTAAGTCTTTCAAAGCAATTGCAGTGTCAAAACACTGCAAGAACAACTCAACTTGTTCACCATCGTGATGGCTACACAAGCAACATTTGCAATTTCCCCTTACAATTTCATAAACGCGGCCAAAAAATCATTGTTTTTAATACAGTCACGTTTTTATGAAATAAAATTTGCATACTGTATATCCTCTTAACCTTGCCCGACCCACTCATAATGCAAGCAGGAACAAATAATCGGTAACAATCATTTAGCTAACCCTGTATCACCATCGAGTACTAAGTACTGTGTCGTTCCCATCCTCCCAAATCTTGCCAACAGTGACAACAGCGATAATAACAGTCTCAAAGTCCCTTTTAAAACATTTTGTTGGAACAGATGGTAATCCATAAAAACATTCACATTCCCAACGTTACGCTTAGGAAAAGGCTGGCTTTTTGCTGGCGAGTCAATCCTTTTCATTGCAGGGCATGTCGTCGTTATGGGTTCCCAAAGAGGGCTGCTTATAACTGCAAAACCACAGACAGTGACTGTAAAATCGTCCCGGGTACAGTACATTAAAATCATCGTTCGGTAGCTGTCTTGGTTTTGAAGTGATGGTTTGACTCACATTTGGTACAGTAAAGTAAACAACATGCAAAATAGAAAACTGCTTATCTTTTGGAAAAGATTTAGTGATGTTTAAAATTAGACTTGGCGTGAATTATCCCCAAAAGTGAAAGATTGCCAAATAAAGTAATATATGAGAAAGTGTTAAGATATTGGTGGCAAGGTGGACAACCGCTTCAGAGTTCTGGGGGCCCCAGTTCAAATCCCGCCACGCCTGTATGGAAATTGCATGTTTTACCCGTGCCTAAGTGGGTTTTCTCCGGCCACTACGGTGTTCCCCCACATCCCAAAAACGTGCATTAATTGTTGACTCTAAATTGCCCTTAGGTGTGATTGTGAAGCTTCGTTGATGCCGTAGTGGTATACACACGTGACTTTGGTGGATCAATTCCCACTCAGTGATAGTGTTGCCCGCCTTTCACTCGAAGTTAGCTGGGATAAGCTCCAGTGACCCTTTTGAGGATAAGTGGCTTGGAAAATGGAATGGAATGTGTGATTGTGTGTGCGAGTTTTTGTTTCTATGTGCCCCGTGATTGGCTGGCAAACACTTCAGGGTGTACCCCACCTCCCGAAGACAGCTGGGATAGGCTCCAGCACTTCCACAAGCAATTTAGAGTGTCCAATTAACGCATGTGTTTGGGATGTGGGAGGAAACCAGAGTGCCCGGAGAAAACCCACGCAGGCACGCAGAGAACATGCAATGTCTGGTCCTCAGAACTGTGAGGCCAACACTCTAAGCAGTTGCTCCACCGCACCGCCAAGATGTGATTCAATTAGCTTAAAGTGAATAACATTTAATGTATGGTGGCATAACCGTTACTTGCAGTAGATGCACCAAGCTTGTGACACATTGACTTCACCAGACTTGCATTCTTCATTTGGAATTCTTTTCCAGACCTTTACTCCTCAGGGTTTCTCCCATAAAGCCCAAGTGACATGCCTATAAACGTTCTTGAGTAGATATTGTAATGAAAAATACATATAACATTATTCACTTCAATGTCCATACGAAAAAATAAATATGAGCGGAAAGCATGCTATCCATGCGCAAAGTTATGGAAGTCTCACTCGACATCCAAGTGGTAGCCATATTGCCTGCAATGTCTTCAGCAGACGTCACACTGGGACATTCGCGTTTGAAAACAGGTAGTGGCACCTGCTATGGGAGAGGAATGACAGAGATTTGGGGATTTTTCCGACGCCCCACCTGACACAGAAGTTCCTTTCGAAGAAGAGAACATCACACAACCGAGTGAAGTTACCGGGGCAATATTACCCTATTGTTTCGAGCCATGTTTATATGATATGCGGATCACTTCTAACTAACAACAGACTCCCTGTCAGTATATATGACAGTATGTAGCGTACTCAGACACGAGCGACGACAAAACCGTAAAGCAGCCTGGCTTGGCGCCGCAATGAGCCACCCTAGCACCGAAGCTGTGATCGGCGGACGAGGCGCTGACGCGCACATCGACACATTTAGCACCCCTGACTTACGTATGCGGATCTTTTGTTAAGTTCTGAGAGGATTACGTCCCCGTCTCCCCCACTATTATTTTTTTAGTAGATCTATACACACCTACCTTTCAATTGGAACCCACAAAGCTCTCGTCCTTTGCACCTGTGCAATCCATTTTTCACGACAAACCGGGTCTTTTGGAAACATATGAAGAGTAAATCGATCCTCCCGAGTGTGCGAACAATATCCAGCAATACAACGAGCCGGCATTTTGGCTGACACAAAGGAACAAAGAGCGACCTTTGGCAGGTAAAACCGGCATGAACACACGAGGCCCCCTGACTGGGCTCCTGCTGATATCGTCACTTCCTGCTTCTTCTCCAAAACAAATCCCTCGAGAGGATTTTCATGGCGGGAGTTACAAAAAGCCATATACGTCAAAATCTTGTTTTGTGGTGAACAAAAAACGGATGGGTCAATTCCAGCTGCCTTTTTTAAAATTCAAAACATCCTAAAAATCGTGCTTTTTCATGTCAGTAGAACCTTAAGTCTACTTCTCAGGTAGTAAAATGCATGCTCTATTGGATTAAGGTCTGTCGATTGACTTGGCCAGCCTAAGGCCTTCCACTTTTTCCCTCTGATAATGTCCTTTGTTGTTTTGGCAGTATATTTTGGGTTATTGTCTTGTTATATGGTGAAACTTCTCCTGATTACAGACACCCACAGTTGAAAAATATATGGGTGTGGTCAGTCATGCCCGCAGATATAAAGTTACAGGTGTGGTCCACCAGTCATGCCCGCAGATATAAAGTTGCGGGTGTGTGTTCTGTTTATAATTATTAGTGTACCCCTTTAAGAGTGGATGGGTGCGGTGTCAGGTAAACTAGGAAGTAGAAGTAGGCTAAGCAGCAGCTCGTTGTTAAAGAGCGTGTGCTTCCGTGTTAAAAAAAAAAGACGTCAGGCTGTGGTTCACTGTGCTGGATCGGTTTTCATGTGTGCTGAGTGTGCGCCAAGTGCGCAGTGGTGCAGCTTAGAGGGAACATTGGTCAAGACTACACAAAATAAGTGACATCTTTCAATATCTATGTATTTCTACTCCTAACAAATTTTACGCTTGTGATTTTTCGTGCTCGACTGTGTAGATTTGCGAGTGCATACGCGCCCGTCAAATCACAGTGACTGCGATTAGTTTGGATGCATTTCTCTGTTTATTGCCAGACAAAATTACTTCATAAAAAAGGTAAAGTACCGTCATTATTTTACCCATATTTCTCTTTGTTTGGAGAGGTGTCGTAAATGTTTGAGGACGTATTAACAATACAAGGATTTGTGCTTCTAACAAGCGTCTCCAAGACTCCACTATGCCTGTTTATGAGATGTCTCAAAACAGTGTTCTCATCCTAATTAGGGATATAACAAGGCAGTGGACTGGTGGGCGTTAGGTGTACTGGTCTATGAGATGGCAGCTGGGTACCCTCCTTTCTTCGCTGACCAGCCTATTCAGATCTACGAGAAGATTGTATCAGGGAAGGTATGATTTGCTCTCTTGAGCGACACTTATACTGTATACTGTATTCAAAACTTTCAGCTGAAAAAACAGGCAATAAGAAAAAAAACTCATATTATTAAATGTGCCAGTGGGGGCTTCAGGCAAGGTGAGAAGAGCTGCTTTCAGTTAGGTTTAACCACAGTTTAGAATTATACTAGCAACAGTGATGTTGCTTTGTATTGCGTTAATTAAAAATCTGCACCATTTTGAGTTACAAGCGTCACTGTATCCAAGGAACGCATCAGATTGTAGTTATTTCAACACACCTATAATAATTAGGATTGAGTCAACAATGATTCTTAGCAAGGAATCATTTACAGTGAAGAAAATAAACAGCCGGCTATATTGCAAATTCTCCCACTCAGAAATCATGGAGGGGTCTGACATTTTCATCGTAGGTGCATGTCCACTGTGAGTGAGATAATCTAAAAAGAAAAATCCAGAAATTAAAATGGACAATTTATTTGTGTGCTACAGCTGCAAATAAGTATTTGAACCCGTGTCTATCAGCTAGAATGCTGACCCTCAAAGACCTGTTAGTCCAACTCCACTCCATATATTATCAATCAGATCCAACTGTGTGAGGTCATTAGCTGCATAAAGACACCTGTCAATCCCGTACAATCAGTAAGACTCAAACTTGTAAGATGGCCAAGACCAAAGAGCTGTCCAAACACACCAGAGACAAAATTGTACAACTCCTCATGGCGGGAAAGGGCTACAGAGAAATTGCCAAGCAGCTTGGTGAAAAAAGGTCCACTGTTGGTTGGAGCAATCATTAGAAAATGGAAGAAGCTAAACATGACGGTCAATCTCAATCGGAGTGGAGCCCCATGCATGATATCACCTCGTAAGGTCTCAGTGATCCTTAGAAAGGTCTACAGACTAGAGACTAGAAGACTACACAGGCAGGACTTGGTCAATGACCTGAAAAGAGCTGGGAACACCATTTCAAAGGTGACTGTTGGTAATTCACTAAGACGTCATGGTTTGAAATCATGCATGGCACGGAACGACTCCCCTGCTTAAACCAGCACATGTCAAGGCCCGTCTTATAAGATGAGACCAAAATTTAACTTTTTGGTCATAATTTCACTAACCGTGTTTGGAGGAAGACGAATGATGAGTTCCATCTCAAGAACACCATCCCTACTGTGAAGCATGGGGGTGATAGCATCATGCTTTGGGGGTGTTTTTCTGCACATGGAACAGGACTGCCTGTCCCATGTGGAGACAGGAGAGGATGACCGCGGCCATGTATTGTGAGATTTTGGGGAACAACCTCTTTCCCTCAGTCAGAGCATTGAAGATGGGTCGTGGCTGGGTCTTTCAACATGACAATGACCCGAAGCACACAGCCAGGAAAACCAAGGAGTGGCTCCGCAAGAAGCATATCAAGGTTCTAGCGTGGCCTAGCCAGTCTCCAGACCAAAACCCAATAGAAAATCTTTGGAGGGAGCTGAAACTCCGTGTTTCTCAGGGACAGCCCAGAAACCCGTCTGATCTAGAAAAGAGCTGTGTGGATGCAAACCTGTGTGTGCAAACCTGGTGAACAACGTTTGACCTCTGTAATTGCAAACAAAGGCTACTGTACAAAATATTAACATTGGTTTTCTCAGGTTTTCAAATACTTATTTGCAACTGTATCACACAAATAAATTGTTAAAAAAAAATCATACAATGTGATTTCTGGATTTTTCTTTTTAGATTATCCCTCTCACAGTGGGCATCCACCTACGATGGAAATTTCCGACCCCTCCATGATTTCTAAGTGCAATATAGCAGCGTGTTCAAACACTTATTTTCTTCACCGTATAGCTGATGAGTTGAAAAAGCAGCTGGCCATCTGTCCAATAGCATTTTACCTAAAAGTAACTTTTTGACAGAAACTCCCGCAATAGACGGGCAAAACTCACTGGATTGGTCCATAAAGTACTTGGTGGCAGGAAGGGTGTGTTTTTTGGCCCTGTGTTCAGGCATTGGACACAGCAGTTATTGTTACCTCCAGTGTGAGAACAATTTCATTGTCTTTAAGCGATGGGCACTTGCTTGTTTTCAACACTGTGGGGTCCGCTTCTGCAAGTAAAACCAAGTAGCAGGCCGCCACAAACACTCAGTGACGGAAGAGGAGATGGCCGGACGCTGACAGGAACATTCCGGTGACATCCATCCCGCCGGTTGTCCAACTCATGACCAAGTCGAGTCATTACAACTTGACAAGTGGTATGGTAACGATGGTTTGTGAAAAAATGCGCCTTCTCCGACCCCTTCTTGATATGCAAGAAACCACCAAGAGAAAATAAACCATCAGAGACACGAGGTGTGGTGTCAATCATTAATCACGATCATGCGGGCACACTCCCTCGGCCTCGCAAAATATGAAACTTCAGACCGATAATATTTAGCATTATAATGATACTTCATTATGAATGAGTTGCCTTTCATTGGTAAAAGGGTAATAGGTAAGCACAAGACTACAAGGTTTACCCACAATGAGTGTGTGTGCAAGTACATGACAAATTAAACCTCAAAAGTCGATTCGTTGTTTTTCCTCAGGCGCAGTGGTTGTAGGCACAAGAAGAAGTCAGAGACGGACGAGTCTTTCATATTTATCATATACCACTATCAAGCTATAATGATTGTTTTAACAAATACTTGATGACAAATAACTTTTTTTTAAATTGCAAATTTCCTTTCATTTGTAAGGACAAAAATACAATATTTATCTTGAATGCAGGCAGCACAATGACTCAGCTGGTAAAGTGTTGGCCTTACAGTTCTGAGGACCCGGGTTCAATCCCGGCCCCTCCTTTGTGGAGTTTGCATGTCTTCCCGTGCCTGCGTGGATTTTCTCCGGGCACTCCGGTTTCCTCCCATATCCCCAAAACATGCAACATTAGTGGGACACTCTAAACTGCTCCTAGGTGTGATTGTGAGTGCGACTGTTGTCTGTCTCCATGTGCTCTGCGATTGGCTGGCAACCAGTTCAGGGTGTACCGCGCCTCCTGCCTTTTGACAGCTGGGATAGGCTCCAGCACTCCCCGCGACCCTCGTGATGATAAACGGCAAAGAAAATGGATGGATGAATGGATGGATGGATCTTCTACGCAGGATAGCATTTAATCACCATCTTGTGTCTCCTAATTTGCATTTTGCATCTGAGGAATACAACTGTGGGTGAAGATCAGTGTTGGTCATCTGTAAAATTGAGAAAGACTGAGAATAATTGAGAAAAACAAGCAGCTTTGTTCTCTGCCGTAGGTGCGCTTCCCATCTCACTTCAGCTCCGACCTGAAGGATCTCCTGAGGAACTTGCTACAGGTGAAACATTCCTGCTATTTTAATGATAACTTCCTTGTTTTCCCCTCAATGAATCATAATGGAGGAAACGTATTGTTTTTATTCTCAGGTTGATCTGACTAAACGCTATGGGAACCTCAAGAACGGGGTCAATGACATTAAGGGACACAAGTGGTTTTCAACTACTGACTGGATTGCCATTTACCAGAAAAAAGTGTGTATGTTTTCCTTGTGTGTTTGCGTGCAGACGCAAGCCAATTGTCTTTTTTGTCCTTCAACAGGTGGAAGCTCCATTCGTCCCCAAGTTTAAGGGGCCAGGCGACACCAGCAACTTTGACGACTATGAGGAGGAGGAGATCCGCATTTCTTTCAATGAGAAATGTGCCAAGGAGTTTGCAGAGTTCTAGAGTTGGCGCTTGAGTGGATGAGGGAGGGAGTCGATAAGGAAGCTGGGGGAGTCAGAGCGAAGCTGGTCAAGTGGGAGATGTCAGGAGGAGCGTACCATCTCCCGTCACAATCACAAGCACCAGCTGCAAAAAGAGGGGAAAGGGATCAAGCAAGGAGACTGACAACCAGCAGTGTCGCCTTTTTCAGTTCTACTTTCTTCATGATTCTGTCTCATTTATGGATCCCTTTATAACGAAGGCGTGCTTCAGATTCTCGGGTTGGGCAACCACTCTTGTTTAGAGTCGCCTCTTCACTGTTTACTCCCTGCTGGTATGGTTTCATCCTTCACGTTTGAAGTCCAAGAGAGGCAAATTCATTTGTTCGAGTCAACTGTTCCATCTCTTTGTCAAATGTGAAGACTACTGGAACTGGACCAGAGAAAGTCTGCACTGATTTTTTTTTTTTTTTTTAATTTCCACTGATAATTGGTTGGCTTGCGCTTCCTCTGGTGAGCAACAGAAGTTTTAAAGCAGACACACATATACGTTCAGCTTGAAAGGCTTCAGTTTTGCAACTTTTATTTTTTTGTCACGTACAGTAACTCCATCCTCCAATGTTGTAGAGAGTATACGTCAAGTCACCAATGTGATTTGACGATTGACAGACAGATTTCACTCTTGATGACTCTGTGTGTGTGTGTGTGTGTGTGTGTGTGTGTGTGTGTGTGTGTGTGTGTGTGTGTGTGTGTGTGTGTGGTGTGTGTGTGTGTCAGTATTTATTATCATTGCAATTTGACAACTTTGTCCATCTCCACGACACCAACTTCTAAATGTTTAAATGTGTCTCCGGTGATAATATCATGTGACGCTAACTAACACAAAGACGTGGACAAAGGAAAGGGCAAGCACGGTTTCAGAGGTGTGAAGGAACACATAATGTTACATAATGGTATCTCAGGT
Source organism: Syngnathoides biaculeatus (assembly GCF_019802595.1). NCBI lineage: Eukaryota > Metazoa > Chordata > Actinopteri > Syngnathiformes > Syngnathidae > Syngnathoides > Syngnathoides biaculeatus. Next base: position 1,429,009 of record NC_084648.1, on the reverse strand, counting down.
TTGAACATATCACTAAATGGGGACATTGGATGTGTGTATCCAATGGAGAAATGGAAATGTTAATTTCTGGGCAGAATTCAAAGGAACTAAAGGGAATTTTTAGATATGTGATTAGTGTCTTCCACATTTTTGCCCTTCCATTTGGTTTTGTGACTGAACAAAAGCCTGTGCTGTCTGCGCTCAGATCTCACCTACTCTGCATGTTTTTTGTCCTGAAAGAGACCATCTGAGGCAGACTACCTCAAACTGTTTCTGGATAACCAGAACCACTTTGATCTGTCATTGATGCTGGTCTTATTTGTGTCCTTTTAAAAAAATTGAAAAACGAAAAAAAAAAAAACTATGTTTAAATATCCCAGTAATCACCTCATTCCTCTTGACACTTTAAATGTTGAAGTACATTATTCATTTGGCAAACTTAGCCCATCACATTTTTTTTTGTGTGTTTTATTCCATATGGTGGTGATGTGAAAAACGATAACTGACCTGGAAAAGAGAGCGCATCTGCAGTGAGTTCTTGGAGTGGCTAACATGGTTCTTAGTACACTGCATACTCTTTATCTTACATGATACATGTGGTCAATATCATCCTTTAGATGTGATGACAAGTGCTTTGACATCTCAGTGGTGACTCAAATGTGATGGCCCCAGTTTCAGCGCAGGATATTTTGATACAAAACATTGATTTCAGAACTCCCGCATAAACCAAACTGCACTCATTTAGTACACTACTTTTTGTCTATTTTTTTTTTTTTTTTTTGCAGGCTCCATATCCAAGCTAAAACACAAGAACAATACAACAAAGGTGAAGGCTTTTGAATTTTAAAGACCAACCATAGAACCTTTGAGAATGCCATGATACAGCTAAAGAGGTTCATCCTAATGAAATGTAACATAAGTGATGCGCATTTAACACTCCGATAAAACACCAAATGGTCACCTATCAAGCAGTTTTTTCTCTTATAAAGTGAGGTGAAATTGTTTATTAATCAATCTCTTTGAAGTCTAATTCACATTGTCACATTAGATGGATGATTATTATTATTTGATAGTTTGTATAACTTGTCACATCTTCACAATTGTCGGTATCCCATCCACGTCCGATTCAATGTTGACGACTGTAACATTATGAATCCAATGAAAATGGAGGTTATGATACAACGGTTTGATGGGTCTCATCGATGTTTTTCTAGTGATACTTCCTTTCGAAGGAGGCACAATGCTGGTATATTTTGTCGCACTTTTAGGGAAATGAGAGATCCCAGCGTGAACCATGTTAACACCACCCCGCCACACATACAATGGAGCATAAAACACACACACACAAAGGGAAGTCACGGCAGCACTGACATAAAAACCTGAGTGTAATATTTTGCAACATGAAAATCATTCCAATAAAGTTTTACTTGTAAAATTATCCTGAAGTTGCCTTTCTTTCCCTTAGTTGGATGTGTTGCTTCTTCAGTGTTTACTTACCTTTTTAGAGGTACTTATACTTTACATCTACTACTAAATGCTACTTTCTGATTTTGTTTTACATTCACTCCACAGATTAGAAAACAAACATTTAAAGTCTACTCTTTGCTTTGAAAAAAAAATGTTGCATGTTGTCTATTTCAACGTCAGTGGATGATGACAACCCAAAAATGAGGTTCGAAAATAATCGAGGGGAAAAATCAAACTGTCTAAATTTTGATTAAGATCGTGGAGAAGGAAGGAGCATTACCAACAATAGATTCTGAAAGGCAAGATATTCCCAATTGATTGCCTTATTTATAACAATGTGTTGTAAAAATACCAAGCTTTTGCCATTCAGAAAATTCTACATCTACTCTGAAAAAAAAATGTTACATGGAGAGTTTCATCTTGAAAGAAATTGTTGTTCTAATTGTTTAAACTGTCAGGATGACCTGCCATGAAAATATTATCAAAATGATCTGTTTGAACAACAAATCATCCCTCTCTGGCCTCATTTTGCGCCTCTAATTTTATTTCCCAACAGATCACAGAATGACAATAGCCAATCAGAGACTATAGACAGGGGAGGTGTGACCCAAGAGTGTCTCGATATTTGCCCGATTAGTAATAGCAAATCCGGCCCCGACCAATTTACGGCCACAGGTCCGGTCGGCCGCCTCACCAATGGCGGGGCGGACTATGATCCACTCTGACTCCATGTCCCCAAGAACATGAGCAAAGTTCTGCCAGAGGTGGAAGTTGAAACCCCTTCTGACTTTCTTCGGACCCAATTCACCACCGGGTGGTGATCGGTTGACAGCTCCGCCCCTCTCTTCGCCTGAGTGTCCAAGACGTGTGGCTGCAAGTCCAATGACACGACCACAAAGTTGATCATCGAACTGTTGCCAAGTGCACATGAGGACGACCTTGTGCTTGAACGTGGTGTCCGCTATGGACGATGAGCACAGAAGTCCAGTAACAGAACATCACTTCGGTTCTGCTCGGGGTGGGCTGGGGGGGTTTCTTTCCAATCACACCTTTCAAAGACTGACTGTCATTGCTCACGAGACCATTGAAGTCCCCTAGCAGAACGATGGAGTCCCCAGTGGGAGCGTTCTCCAGTACTCCAAGGACTCCAAAAAAGGCTGCTTACTCTGAACTGCTATTTGGTGCATAGGCACAAACAACAGTCAGGAGGGAGGGAAAAGTATCCTCTCGTCCACCGGGATGCACCCCAACATACAGGCGCTGAGCCGTGGGGCAATAAGTCTACTCACACATGCTCGGTGCCTCTCACTGTGGACAAGTCCAGAGTGGAAAAGAGTTCAACATCTCTCGAGAGGACCGGCGCCAGAGCCCAAACCATAAAAACACCTGTATTTGTCATGTTGTTAATTATATTTATATTGATACTACAACCTATTTTTAGTGACAATTTGTATTTGCTTTTACATTGGTTAATGTTTACACATTCTCAATTGTTCCATAGTCTCAATTCATTACCATTGTGGGGGGAAAAGGCGTTTATTGGATTAAATAATAAAAAGTATCTTTGTGTGAGTCTTCTCTTTAGAAGGTATGTTTTACAAATTGGGACTTTGGTATATATTCATCCAGGTTATTTGAATGATTTTTAATTTAAAAAAAAGGGTTTACAAACATTCAAACAGCACAGTAGGGTTCAACAATGAACTGCTTTTTTCGTGCCAATAAAAAGTGTTTTCCCCAATTGTTTAGTATTAGTATTATTTACTGCAATGACTCCACAAAGTTCAAACACAAAATACCGAAAACCCAACAAAGATGCCAATTGAGAAAAAAAAAAAAAAAAAACTCATAAACATTGTGCAAAAGTGTAAACATACAGTCAAATGTGAATAACAGAAAAGTGACATCAACTTAACTCTTACAGTTGATCTGTCAGTCAACCCATCAGGGCCTGAAAGCCTTGGTGGGCTGACTTCAGTTGAGCCTGTAACTCTTTGTGGGACCTCTGAGTGGCCTCCTTGGACCCAGAGAAGAAATTAGAGCACGCCATCTCATTGTCGCCGAGGCCGTGTGCTGTTGCTGGAGCAAAAGGCAGGCTGAGACAGGAGGATTTGAGCATCCCTGGTCTGGCATTCTTACTTCCACCCTCACTGATGTGCCAACCACAGGAAAGATAACGTCATGATGGCGTCAGGTCAATAAGGAACAGTGTCTGGTCCCTATTAAAGCCTTGGTTTGCAGACATGGCAGGAGATGGTGAAGGCCTGAGGGTCCAGGCAGCTTTCGCTCTCCTCCAAGCTCGCTCCAAAATACATAAATACTTCACCAGCTGTGGTTGTTGATAAATGATTAGGATATCAAAACAATATACAGAATCAGAATCCCTAGTCCAGATATCAATCACTGATACATTGTGAGACATTTCACGGGGTTTTTACAATAAACTCCTGGTAACACTGCTTTGTCTCTTTTATCGTGTTTTTTTTTTTTTTTTCATTTTCTAAGGTGCTTATATGTCTTGTTCTTGCCACTGAAACGCTAAAATATTGTGAAGACACGAACATTACATTCCGCTGGGAACATATATTACAATACTTTCAGACATTGCTGTAAATTCAAATTATTTATTCAACTGCGTCAGGGGATTTTGGTTGACATCACACACTATATACATGCAATAACTATATATATGTTTTCAAATAAATGATTTTATTCCTTGTGGTGCTGATGAGTCACACAAGGAAAATAAGAAAAGAAGAAGTAGAATAATCACAAGGAAGTTCACATTTGTAGTTAATGCATTTGATAAACCACGATGTAAAGGCTAACTTAGCTTCGAACTGACCAAGTTGTCACTCTTTATCGCACACAGCTCACTATCGAAGTTTCCTGAAAACAAAGTGCACATGAACGTAACGCGAGAGTTAAGTAAGACACTCATTCAATCAACTCCGGGTAACCGAAACAACAATTATTTTACATCCAGATTGATTTGGTTTTATTGATTCAAATTTTGGCAGGTTTTTTTAAAAACACTCTTGTGTAAGGTGTGTCAAACTTACCAGACGTTTTGGGGGCTTTTGTGGTAAATCTTAAATTTCCGAGTGTGTACTTTTTTTTATTTTAAGGAATTGCATATGTGCTTCGACTTCAACCACTTTTTTTCCACATGGCATTTGTACTTTACTTCTATACTTTGGTACACAGTGTGTGTACCTCTGGCCCTTGTGATGGTGTTGCTGCCCTTAGGTGGGTCACCGTCTTGATGCTAGACAGTCCAGTCCGAGTGCCCCCCCTACCCCCACCACCACCACGCGGCGCACACGCAGCCCACCGCGCGTAGCGTGCGTCAGTCTTTGTGCATCCCCCGTGGACTGAACACGATGACACGCTGAACAAAGAACGCGGCCGTGATGCGCCAAAAGCGAGATTATTCCACCTTAAATGGCGTCGCGAGCGCCATCTTCGGTCCACCTTAAGCGCACATTGTGGGCAACCGACGCAGAAGTACCGAGCGGGCTTCCGTAGCGGCTCTCCAGCCGGGGAGTCGCACTCCGCCGAAGCAGCTTGAACACAGCAGCGCCACTTGAGGAAAAACAAATACTGTACACGCGTTCTTTGGCCGAAGCCCGCCGAGAGCAGAACATGTCCGGACCCAACAAGTACCAAGAGTGGATACTGGAAACCATCGATTCCCTCCGCTCGCGGAAAGCGCGCCCGGATCTGGAGAGGATTTGTCGAATGGTCCGGAGACGACACGGGTCAGACCCGGACCGAACAAGGGCAGAACTGGAAAAACTGATCCAAGAGCAGACTGTGCTTAAAGTTAGCTACAAGGGCTCCATCTCGTACCGGAACGCGGCCAAGGTGCAGAGGAAAAGCCGAAAGAAGAGTGAAGAGCCTCAGAACAACAACAACGGCGACAGTGCGCTCAGCTTCACCGACCAGGAGGACGACGCGGAGCCCAGCCCGTCTCAGCAGCAGACAGCGACCAGCAAGCAGCAGCAGCAGCACCACTCCCCCACCGACCCGCCGAGCGGAAACGGCAGCATCTGGGGCGAGGGGACGGCGGCGGCGGCGGCCCGCCTCGGAGGGCAGCAGAAAGCAAGTGCATCCACGGGAGCACGGGCGGTCCGTCCCGGCCACGGCGATGCCTCCGGAGATGACACGCACGGCCAAACTTACGCAGGAGACGCCGGCACACGCGAGCCCAAACTTCCAGCCGAGCTGGCAACGGCCACCGGATCCAACTCGAACCTGGGCGACCGGCTGGTGGCTTCGGTCCGCAGCCTGTCCGAGAGAAGCCTCCGGGGGACCACCGCCGCCGCCAACAAAGGCCCCGTGAAGCCGCTGGGGCTCAAGGAGATTTTGGGCTATCTGAGCAGCCAAGAGCGCCTCTCCGAGGAGAAGCTGACCAGGGGCAAAGTCAAAATGGTCATGGAGCGAGAGCTGGCCAGGGGCAGGCTGCGCAGGACCCGCTGCGGGAACATTACTCTTCCTCTCGGGAGGCTGACGACCACCGCGCTGGCGTCCGCCGGGACCCTCGCAAACGTGAAGGTGGGCGACACTAACTTAATATTTGCAACACGTCCGGGCCTGCGCGGCGCGGCGCGGCGCGGCCAAACGCCGTCCGCTGTTTAATTAATGAAAGCTGGTCGAGATCGCGTGCACAATGCGCGCTTCGCTTCCTCGTTCGAACCATTAGTAGATGTCAACAAAAATAACGTGACGTTTCTGCCACTAAATGTAAATGCTTATTTGTCATTCATTATAGTGGGGCGTGTTTATGGGACAGGCGTGCATTTGCGCGCGTTCGCATGTGCATGCGGCAGGTTAAAGCTCACGAGCGGCTGCCGGCGAAGAAGAAAAAAAAAAAATCAAACGCGCGCGCGTGTTGTGAGCGCGTTTCTGCAAGGCTCGTCCACGAGCGAGTTCTTCTTTGGAAGTGAGATTCGGAACGTTTCATTCGGCTCACGGGAACTTTGATCGTCTCGGTGGTTCGGACCTTCACCTTCTGTAATTTGCAAAAACCCAACAGGTCACTCAGAACAATCTTCCCTTTTGCTTCCCGCGACCCCCGGCTTTCCCAAATCCCTGTCGTGGTTCTCATCGTCATCCAGTCCTTTGTACTGTATCACCCTTCATCCCCTCCTCCCTCTCCACTCCCATTCGTGACGTGAGCCCACGTTGGTAAGCCAGTCATTTAGTGATTTGATTTGCACCTGTAATTTGAATATGAGGAGGAAAACAAAACAATCATCAGCCAAGAGTAAAATACACAGCTATTATTAATATTAGCATTGATAAGTAATTACCGCATGTTCGTGTTGCTAGCCATCCCGGGAAGACCACATCTCGGCACTACTACTAATACTGCTGTAGTATGTATTGTATACTGGGGTCCAGACTAGAGTAACATGAATTGGACTCGAGTGAGACACGAGCCTTGAATTTGCTGACTTTAGACTTCAACTTGACAAAATGTCACAAGACGAGCAACTTGAGTTGGACTTGAACAGCAATGACTCACGATTTCACTGTGACTCGACTCTACTGACGGGAAAAGACATGCCACTTTTATCAAAGTCTCGAGAAACAAACACTCGCAGCTCTCTCTTAATAGCTCAACACCACAATGTTTACTTTATTACAGGAATTACAGAGGGATGCGACCATAAAGTTGATGTCCTCAACAGATATCGCTCAGGTGAAAGTGCCCCGGCGTTCAAAAGCTTTCATGGAGGTTATTCTTTTAACATTTAAGCCCTGTTGGGAACGCGAAAGTAGCAGAACTGACCAGGCTGACTTTTAAAACACTACTACCGTTTTATTACAAAATCAAAAATGCAATCTAAATCAATCATAAATACGGCACTTTTGTAAGGTACATATTCCAGAAAGTGCTGGTAATATACAGAGAAACAATAATGACAATTACCATAAGAGTCGGACATTAACTATTACAGGAAAAAAAAAGAACAACCCACATTGCTTTGTGAGAATCCCGTGGTTTGATGTCATGCATGAGTTATTAGAATTCCCACAGAGTTTCGGGAGAGGACACACCCCGCTGCAACATGATTGACTCGTGCATCTCGGCAAGGGTAGGCTACGCAGATGTAACGAGATGACCATTCTAAACATGTATCATATTTATAGAAACAGATGGTTAGAGGTTGGGTTAGCGTTAGTATATTCTATCTGTCTATCTATCTATCTATCTATCTATCTATCTATCTATCTATCTATCTATCTATCTATCTATCTATCTATCTATCTATCTATCTATCTATCTATCTATCTATCTATCTATCTATCTATCTATCTATCTATCTATCTATCTATCTATCTATCTATCTATCTATCTATCTATCTATCTATCTATCTATCTATCTATCTATCTATCTATCTATCGGTATTTGCTGTACTGTGTTGCCATGTCAACAGCTCTAAGTTGCTGATTTAAGGGTGCTTCAACTACACTAATATTTAAGTTACTGGTTCATGTTGATGACATAATTCTGTAACTTGTGTGGTTACTGAGAGTAGCTAAAAAGCCCCCCCCCCCAACTTAGTTACTTTTGAAATCAAGTAATCAGTAAAGTGCCAAGTTACTTTTGAACTCAAGTAATCAAAAAGTATCTAAGTTACTTTTTCAAGGTAACCTTGGTAACAGTGCTGGCTTAAAAGACTATTGCACAGTGCACATTGCTGAAGTTGCTCGCAACTTTATTTCACAATAAACTGGGACAACGTTCATATAAGTGTCTCAGTTACACAAACCTAACTCAACCTTGTGTCTCATCAACTGATAGGAAAAGGAATCAACGTTTTAGAGAGCATTTCTTTCCATTTGTTACGCTTTTTCATACCATTTCGTTTCACTTACGTCTCCACATATGAAGTTACCTTTTGTACCAAAATGCTGAGTTCCAATGCATACCCTTCAAAATAAAAGGGCCCACGCTTAAAACAAGGAGCCAAGTTAAAACTTGTGCACATTAACCATTTGATGTGATTAAAATAATCCAAAATAACTATTTTAACAGTGCTACATTTAATTCATTTATAGTTGAAACATTAATTAATGAATATTAGGTCAAATGGGTTAGTTACACACACATTGCCTTTTGTTTCAGAGGTTAGACATTGATACTGGTTGTTATAAAGAGCCTCAAGTTAAATGTTCATTTTAGTCTAGCATGCAGGCTGTTAAGAAAATATATGTTCCTTATTTGGACAACTTATTTGAACTAGGGTTGTGTCATGAGCGGGGCTGGAGCACTGCCATGAGGGGCGTGGCTTGGTCACCTCTCTGGGCGGTGCCACCTATGGCACTCGTCACAGCTGTTGCACATTGGGCATGTTAATTAACCATGTATTTATGTTGGAGTTTATGTCACGGACATTTGCCAGTTTATTGAGATTGCACTGTGTTACCATGTGCGGACACTACTTCTGCAATAAAACCCACTGGAATATGCCTTGGTCTCGGAGTCCTGCATTTGGGTCCTTCCTTCGATGCCACGTGACAGGGTTGGGAACCAGAAACTGATGCGACTCGATATCCATTCACAAAGGCGAGAGCAATGGCTCGGTAACAGTCTGTGTTATTGATATAAAATCCGCCAGGTATTCTTCAATAGATTGGTGCCTATCCCATCTATCTTTGGCTGGGAGGCGAGGTACACCCTGAACTGGTTGCCAGCCAATCGCAGTAAAAGTTTTTTTTCAAGTGCCAGAAAGCAACAATGCTCAGGATGAAGTGGTGTTTTATTTGAAAATAAGGTGTGACAAATGTCATTTTATAGAATTGGGTTAAGGCAAGCCAAGATTCTTTAAGATCAGTACATGAGCAAATGTTAACTATCACATTTTTTCTGCGCCGAATCGAATCAAGAATCGGCAGCCTCCCTGAGTGAATCGCATCATATTGAATTGTTCTGCCCATTAAGATATGTCCATGTCCCATAATCCTCATAAGGGTCAGGGGAGTGCCAGAGCCTATCCCAGCTAAATATTGCACAAAAGGCGGACTACACCCTGAACCGCTCGGGTTGTTTTTGTTTTTTAATCAAACAGCTAACAGTATATCTTGATATATATTGTGAATTGGGTTCATGCCAAAGATTTCCAACCCAAATTTAAACCACAAAAACCTCTTTGACGCAGCATCCTGAAAGAATCAGAATTGAGAATCGTTATGTACGGCAATCAAAATAAGGAACCGGAATCCCTCAAATTCCAATAATGTCCAACCCTTAATCTGATGTTTCACCTTCCCAGAGCAGTAGACTTCATAGAGCCTCTGACAGGAAGAAACCTGTCTTTGGCTGAATATGCGCAAGGTTGCGTGTGAGTGGAAATGCTCGACTTTTCGGGTTAATCCAAAGTGCGGCTATTGCTAGAAGACGCGGAAATGATACATTTAAGTGGACAGCAGAATGGATACAGAGGGGGAAAACCTGTAGCTGTGCACTTTATTGACTTGAGCATAGAGGAGCATACAGCCTTAAATAAACAACCCAGGCAGTGGCCATCAGGTGGGAATGCCACTTCCTCATTCATCATGGACCCAGTTCTACCAGTACCGTATAGCATGCAACTCGCCATCAAATTATGCCCACAACTCAAAAACATAGATTTTCTCTTAAGTGCAATGTATTTGATGTTATTTGGGCCAACGTCTCTGGCATCTGGCCCTGCGTGTGTTGCGTTGAGAGGCAGTGGTGAACCGCACAGGACAGCGAAGGTCCTGCAGGTGAAGAACAGGAGGGAGAAATAAAATCATCCCTCTGTTGCTGCTGAAGGCTGCACCCCGCCACAGAATCCCCTCCCCTCCCACTTGTCCTCACGACGTGTCCCTTCGTCGATTTAGTGGCCTGCTGAATTTCAACAGAAACAAAGGGGCACAATGACTCTCTCCGGTCCGTGAAAGTACGTCCTTTGTATCACCCCTCTGATTATTTCCTCTGAGTATTTGATTGACAGGTGGTGGTGGGATTTTCAGAAGCTCAAAGAATGTCTCAATTCTTGACCGTTTTCCAGGATGATTTCACATCATTTGCAATTTTTTTTTATATCGGTTCATCATTGTCTGGCTTATATAGCAGGTTTATATGGCTGTGAAAGAATGTAATGAATACAAAAAAAAATGTAAAACATGAGTAAAATTGCCCATTGACAGCTGGGATAGCCGCCAGCACTCTCCGCGACCCTTGTGAGGATAAGCGGCTAAGAAAATGGATGGATGGATGGATATGCCTTTATTCTTTCATTGTACTTGGTGTCACAAAATAAAATGCAAAAACAAACATTCTACATACATATTTTAACTTTTTTAGGGCAAACCACAGCACAGCAAAATGTAAATTAAAATATGTAAAAACAAAAATTAAAAAAAAATTCTGCATTTAGATAACCTAATCGTGAAGTTTGGCATTGAGACATCAAGTGTGTTAGCTTTGAGGAACTGATCCAGTTTCTTCTGCCGGAAATTATTTGCCGTCTCTTGTTTTAAGAGAAGGTTCTGACAGTGCTACATTGTGTGACTGTTGGATTAGAAACACCACAACCTTCATTAATGCCCGGCTCAAATCGTTATTCTTCTCATTTGGTACCTGTGCAGGTTGTTCGCGCAGCCAGCCTGATAAGAGATTTTTCCTGCAGACTTTACACTCTTTTTATACTGTCAATGTCAAGGTGAGCGCTATTGAAGGCAAGGAAGGCAAGACAAAAACATAAAGGACCCAAGTGCGGGAAACCAGGGAGGCAAGGCAGGAGCCCATGAATCTCAAAATATGATATTTAATGTAAATAAAAAAAAAAAGGCACACTAAACAGAGTCCAACAACAGATAAGGAAAGGAACACAGAAAAACCTAAAACTTGAAACAAAACATAACGGACAATGCTATTACGATCGGGACAATAGCATGGGCACGGACAGACTGAGACCGGTGTGATGGTCTGAGTGCTCCCGGGGCTGAAATGTCTCCTTGTGATTAATGCGCATGTGTGTATATTTTGTAAACTTCCAGCCAGTCTGAAACGTCTCCACCCATGCTTCAACATGTGCCAATCGACAACTTGTCGCAGAGCCTTCATGTTTGCTATGGACGTCTCAGAAAGACCAACACAGCGAATGTACATATATATGTATATCTTTTTTATCAACTTTTGTTTTAAGGTTAGGGTTAGGCTTAGGTTATAATGTATGTTCGCTTCCCCTATGTAGAAGAAGGGGAACTACGAGACCGGGTGATTTCCCAGTAAGCGTCTGCTACGTTTCCCCGATTTTCCCTGTTAGTAACGCTTGCGCGTTCATCACAAGGAGACTTTTCAGCACGGGAGAGTGCTCAGACCACCACACTGGAAGAAACGATGATACTGACATGCACAAACAATTTACTGACAAGAACCGAAAGAAACCAGGGCGATAGATAGACAGATTGACGAGACGACGGGGAACACCTGGACAAGACACGAGTGACTGAAGAGGGCTGTTTGGTCAACACAAGGGAGGAGGGTAAACGCGAACACGAGGGATGGAATACATGCAATACAGGAAATATGAAACAAAACCAACCCAACCAAAACATAGTCAACTTGAATATGTCCAGATTTTACTCCTTTTCCTTCAATCACTCATTTTTCTAACTACTGTACTTCTTAACAGCACATTAGTGTTTTGTCTTGTGGCTCCTTGCTGTGTTTCTCATCTCATCCTCATCTGTCTGCTGTCGTGTGTGCAGAGAGAGAGAGAGAGAGCGAGAGACAGATGATCACACATATTGACCAATCAGTGAACTATGAAGTGGAATGCAGCCCTATGGGGGCACAAACCAGTGCAATCTGTAGGCCGGTCCCAAGCCCGGATAAATGCAGAGGGTTGCGTCAGGAAGGGCATCCGGCGTAAAAACTGTGCCAAACAAATATGAGCGTTCATCTAAAGAATCCCATACCGGATCGGTCGTGGCCCGGGTTAATAACGCCCGCCCCCGGTACTGCTAACCTGCAGGGCGTTGGTGGAAATTCAGCTACTGTGGGTCGAAGACAAAGAAGAGGAGGAAACCGGATCCAGCGTCAGAAGAAAAAGAGGAATGCACAGAGCCTACAACTGAGTGTAGGGACTTTGAATGTTGGGACTATGACAGGAAAAGCACAGGAGTTGGTTGACATGATGATTAGGAGAAAGGTTGATATTCTGTGCATCCAAGAGAGCAGGTGGAAAGGTAGTAAGGCTAGAAGTTTGGGAGCAGGGTTTAAATTATTCTACCACGGAGTAGATGGGAAGAGAAATGGAGTAGGGGTTATTTTAAAGGAAGAGCTGGCTAAGAATGTCTTGGAGGTGAAAAGAGTATCAGATCGAGTGATGAGACTAAAATTTGAAATTGAGGGTGTTATGTATAATGTGGTTAGCGGCTATGCACCACAGGTAGGATGTGACCTAGAGTTGAAAGAGAAATTCTGGAAGGAACTAGATGAAGTAGTTCTGAGCATCCCAGACAGGGAGAGAGTTGTGATTGGTGCAGATTGTAATGGACATATTGGTAAAGGAAACAGGGGCGATGAAGAAGTGATGGGTAAGTACGGCATCCAGGAAAGGAACTATGAAGGGCAGATGGTGGTGGACTTTGCAAAAAGGATGGAGATGGCTGTAGTGAACACTTATTTCCAGAAGAGGGAGGAACATATAATGACCTACAAGAGCGGAGGTAGAACCACGCAGGTAGATTATATTTTGTGCAGACGATGTAATCTGAAGGAGGTTACTGACTGTAAAGTAGTGGTAGGGGAGAGTGTAGCTCGACAGCATAGGATGGTAGTATGTAGGATGATTCTGGTGGTGGGTAGGAAGATTAAGAAGACAAAGGTAGAGCGGAGAACCATGTGGTGGAAGCTGAGAAAGGAAGAATGTTGTGCGGCCTTCCGGAAAGAGGTGAGACAGGCTCTCGATGGACAACCGAAGCTCCCGGAAGATTGGACGACGACAGCCAAGGTGATCAGAGAGACAGGCAGGAGAGTACTTGGTGTGTCATCTGGTAGGAAAGGGGAGAAGGAGACTTGGTGGTGGAACCCCAAAATACAGGGAGTCATACAAGGAAAGAGATTAGCGAAGAAGAAGTGGGATACTGAGAGGACTGAGAGAGGCGAAAGGAGTACATCGAGATGCGACGTAGGGCAAAGGTAGAGGTGGCAAAGGCTAAACAAGAGGCATATGAAGACATGTACACCAGGTTGGACACGAAAGAAGGAGAAAAGGATCTCTACAGGTTGGCCAGACAGAGGGATAGAGATGGGAAGGATGTGCAGAAGGTTAGGGTGATTAAGGATAGAGATGGAAATGTGTTGACTGGTGCCGGTAGTGTGCTAAATAGATGGAAAGAATACTTTGAGAAGTTGATGAATGAAGAAAATGAGAGAGAAGGAAGAGTTGAAGAGGCAAGTATGAAGGACCAGGAAGTGGCAATGATTACTAAGGGGGTCAGAAAGGCACTACAAAGGATGAAAAATGGAAAGGTAGTTGGTCCTGATGACATACCGGTAGAGGTATGGAAGCAATTAGGATAAATGACTGTGGAGTTTTTGACCAACTTATTCAACAGAATACTAGCGGGCGAAAAGATGCTTGAAGAATGGAAGAAAAGTGTTCTCATTCCAATTTTTAAGAACAAAGGGGATGTTCAGAGCTGAGGGAACTTTAGAGGAATAAAGTTGATGAGCCACACAATGAAGTTATGGGAAAGAGTAGTGGAGGCTAGACTCAGGACAGAAGTAAGTATCTGCGAGCAACAGTATGGTTTCATGCCTAGAAAGAGTACCACAGATGCATTATTTGCCTTGAGGATGCTCGTGGAAAAGTACAGAGAAGGTCAGAAGGAGCTACATTGTGGCTTTGTGGATCTAGAGAAAGCCTATGACAGAGTACCAAGAGAGGAACTGTGGTACTGCATGCGTAAGTCTGGTGTGGCAGAGAAGTATGTTAAAATAGTACAGGACATGTATGATGGCAGCAGAACAATGGTGAGGTGTGCCTTAGGTGTGACAGAGGAATTTAAGGTGGAGGTGGGACTGCATCAGGGATCAGCTCTGAGCCCCTTCCTGTTTGCAGTGGTAATGGATAGGCTGACAGATGAGGTTAGACTGGAATCCCCTTGGACCATGATGTTCGCAGATGATATTGTCATATGCAGTGAAAGCAGGGAGCATGCAGAGGAACAATTGGAAAGATGGAGACATGCACTGGAAAGGAGAGGAATGAAGATTAGCCGAAGTAAAACAGAATATATGTGCGTGAATGAGAAAAGTAGAGGGGGAAGAGTGAGGCTACAGGGAGAAGAGATAGCGAGGGTGGACGACTTCAAATACTTGGGGTCAACAATACAGAGCAATGGAGAGTGTGGTCAGGAAGTGAAGAAACGGGTACAAGCAGGTTGGAACAGCTGGCGAAAGGTGTCTGGTGTGTTATGTGACAGAAGAGTGTCTGCTAGGATGAAGGGCAAAGTTTACAAAACAGTGGGGAGGCCGGCCATGATGTACGGATTAGAGACGGTGGCACTGAAGAAACAACAGGAAGCTGAACTGGAGGTGGCAGAAATGAAGATGTTGAGGTTCTCGCTCGGAGTGACCAGGTTGGATAGGATTAGAAATGAGCTCATTAGAGGGACAGCCAAAGCTGGATGTTTTGGAGACAAGGTTCGAGAGAGCAGACTTCGATGGTTTGGACATGTTCAGAGGCGAGAGAGTGAGTATATTGGTAGAAGGATGCTGAGGATGGAGCTGCCAGGCAAAAAAGCGAGAGGAAGACCAAAGAGAACGTTAATGGATGTGGTGAGGGAGGACATGAGGGCAGTTGGGGTTAGAGAGGAAGATGCAGGAGATAGGCTAAGATGGCAAAAGATGACACGCTGTGGCGACCCCTAACGGGACAAGCCGAAAGGAAAAGAAGAAGTGAACTATGAAGTGGCATGGTGGCACAACTGGTTCCCCCAGTGCCTGCGTGGATTATCTCCGGGAACTCTGCTTTCCCCCCAAATCCCAAAAACATGCATTAATTGGACACTTTAAATTGCCCCTAGGTGTGATTGTGAGTCTGACTGTTGTCTGTCTCAATGTGTCCTGCGATTGGCTGGCAACCAGCTCAGGGTGTACCCCGCCTCCTCCCCGATAGCAACTGGGATAGGCTCCAGCAGTCCTGTGACCCTTGTGAGAATAAGGGGCTCAGGAAATGGATGGATGGATGGATGGATGGATGGATGGATGGATGGATGGATGGATGGATGGATGGATGGATGGATGGATGGATGAACAATGAAAGTGGCTCCCAATCATGAACCAGATGTCATTGTTGGCTTCATAGATTTGGATCTTAGAGCCAGTTTGTTCCTGATTTCTCACATCGCTAACTGCAGGTGACTTGGAGCCTATCTCAGCTGACTTTAGGTGGGAGAACTGGTAGTTAGTCAATAGTGGGGCTTGGAAAGATAAACAATCGAAGGAGAGTTTATAGCAGGGGTCACTTGCAGATGTCTCAAATTCTTTTTGTTACTATTCTCTATACAATCACACATTGTGTAAATTTGGAAATGACAATTTTTAAAAAAATGGTATTGTTCAAAGATCAGTATTGTTGCCTGAGAACAAACCACGCCATTTGCAGCATACGTTAGTAGGTGCTATGCCGGTGAGATGAAATAATTTGATTATATTTGTTATGTCTGAAATGTGTGCCACTACGTAACTGGTACCCCTTCACATTAATCAGTATCTTAGAAGTAGGCCACAATGAACCTTTGCGACCTGTCAATCACTCGTACCATAATAGCCAATCAGATAGCCGCGTTGTCTTAACCCCTGGCGTGACGCGCCCCTGCCGCCATATTGCCCCACATGCAATGCTGGTTGTCAGTTGTGTGTGCTTGGAAAAGTTAATGTTACGAAGAAAATGGTCCTCAGATGCGCTTGGGGAAGGTGCAATTCTGATGAAAGATATCCGGCTAGGTTACAAGGGGCCCGCGTAATTCATCTTCCAAACCCTAAAACACTGTTGACGAAGTGTCTACAATGGATAAAAGCTGGCAAAAGACCGCACGTACAACTAAACAATATGTGAACAATATCAACAAAAACAATGTTGTATGTTCGAAGGTAAGTGAGGGAGAGGTACCTTCTCCGAGTTTGATTGAATTATTATCAGTGCTTTATACATTGCAGGAGAACAACTTTCACTTTGTTAGTGTTTCACAGACCTGCTGTTTTATGCCGCAGAGTCGTGTTCGTAATACGTAAATGCGCGATGTCATGCACGAGAAATGTCTATTTGCATATTTGTATCACATCAGACTTTTAAGAGAGAGCACTGGGTTCGATTCTGAGCTAGGTCAAACTTTTTCATCTGGTGACTACGGTACTGACTGAGTTAATCACCATTGTTTTAATGCACTTGTAGAAAATCAAACCTAACTCACTCTCATGAGCAAAGCTTGGGCTCTGCCAAGAGGCGCGTGGCCACACCACTGCTCTGGGCGGTGACACCTGTCACCGCTCACAGCTGTTTCACATTGGGTCTGTAATTAGACAGGCAGTTAAATTTGAGTTTTTGTCACTGGCATTTGCCAGTTCATTGTCTTGTGTTAGTGAGTTGGATTCACTGCCTGTGGGATTCTCTGCATCGACGCGTAAGTTAGACTAACCCTAGTCACAGCGATTCTGTGCCTTTTAGTTTAATCCTGTCCCATTGAATTAGATAGTTTGCTTCAGAGTCATCGAACCCTTGCTGTATGTCTTTTGGATCCCACCGAGCCTAGTGTTTCTGTGCCTCTGCTTTGTTGGACTGCTACTCCATGTATGACCCAATTTCCGGAAGAAACTACATTGAACATTATGCCTCTGCCTCAAAGTCCTGCATTTGGGTCCGTCCCCACACCGGAGGTTTGTGACACTCACTGATAAAGACTACAATGATATTACTCATGATCTTCCCAAGTAAAAAGTACTCACCCTGCTTTACATGCGCAGTACGATTCCACTATTTTATCCTGTTGGATTTCAATATGAAGTTTGTGAGGCATCAAACTTTCTTGCATCAATCGCCAACATTTCGCTGTCACTCTGACATTGCGTTCTGCTCCATCCAAAATCTAAATTGCGTGTACATATCCTTGCGTGAAATAGTTGAGACCTCTCTTGGACAAGTCTGATACATTTGGCAAAAAACATACCGCAATATTATCTGGAGTACGCGGTAGAGAATCGACTTCAAACCTGTTCTGTTCAGTCGCCATTTTGGTGTGCAGTATAGCTTGTGGGACATGGCAACTGTAGCTAAGGGGGTGGAGCTTGAGATCGCCAGTCGGAAAGGTCCATTTCAAAAAGTTGATGAGCCCTGATTTAGAATTTTCAATTTGTGTTACATGAATGTTTTTGGAATGTGGAGGAGGCAGGAGTACCCAAAGAAAGCTCACGCAAGAGAAGCAAACGTCACACAGGAATACCAGAGCTGAGATTCGACCCCCGGACCTCCAAACTGTGAAACAGACATGCTGCCACTTTTTCACTGTACTGCCTGGACCAAATAATCATAAACATAAATAAATAAATAAAAGAAGTACAGTATATTAAATAGTCTCAAAACTATTGGAACAGCAAGCTCAATTCATTTGGCCCTGTTGGATCACTAAATCATGTTTCAGCTCAAAAGATGAATATGAGACAAAAGTTCAGAATAACAGTACAGCTTTTATTTAAAGGTATTCCCATCTAGATGTGTGAAACAGCTCAGGACAGAGTACTTTTTGTTTGAAGCCACCCACTTTTCACGTGAGCAAAAGTACGAGACATCAACTATTAAATTCATCTATAGTGAATATCATTGTATATTTGGTGCATAACCATTACTTACAAAAACTGCATCAAGCCTGCGACTCATTGACTTTGCCAGACTGTTGCATTCTGCATTTGTGTGGGAGAAAACCAAACCATTTTGAAGCTACTGATGGAGAAGAGGGGAAATCGATCACAGCTGTTGCACAAACACTGGACATTGCCAATACAACAATGTGGAATCTCCTGAAAAAGAAAAACTACCGGTGTACTGAGCAAAAGACCTTGAAGGGGTCAAGCAGTGGTATCAACAGCAGTTGATGACAAAAACATTGTGACAGCTGTGACGAAACACCCAAAGACAACAATGACATCACCCGCCGAATTCCACAGGTCAGCGCTGAAAGTATCACAATCCACTGTTTGAACGAGATTCCAAGAGAAGAAATATACAAGCCATATCACGAGATGCAAAC
Organism: Syngnathoides biaculeatus; assembly: GCF_019802595.1. NCBI lineage: Eukaryota > Metazoa > Chordata > Actinopteri > Syngnathiformes > Syngnathidae > Syngnathoides > Syngnathoides biaculeatus. The sequence continues at coordinate 1,410,264 of NC_084648.1, read as the reverse complement.
CACTCATCAAAAAAATCTAAAGGCAAGATTGGGTTTTGCAAAGAAGTACAAAGATGAGCCACAGATGTTTTGTAAGACAGATGGGACCACGATTAACCTCTGCCAAAGTGATGGAAAAGTTAGAGAGAAAAGATGTGCTGATAATCCTTTACCCAATAGAGCATGCCTTTTACCTCCTGAAGAGGAAACTGAAGGTAAAAACCCCAGAAACAATCAAGACCTCAAAGAGACTGCAGTCATTGCCTGAAAAAGCCTTTCAAATGAAGAATCCAACAGTCTGGTGAAGTCACTCAGTTGCATCTTGACACAGTTATTGCAAGTAAGGGTTATGCCAATAATACTACTCGCTTGAAAATTGGATGGTTACAAAAAATAAGTTGTGTTTCATCCCGAGTTGTTTCAAACATCTAGCTGTAAAGACCACGGAATAAAAGCTGGAATTCTGAACATTTCTCTCACATTATATATATATATATACCATAAATCATATATATGTTAAATCACCATAAATCATTGGCAATGTTCTTCAAAAGCACCAATTCTAAACAAACCATCTAATTTTTTTAGACATCTAAACTGCACAAAATATTGTACGTCACTCCTGCACTTGTCGTCTCTTCAGCAGAGCGAGCCAATGGAAGAAGCCGGTGAAGAAGATGGTGTGTGTGAGGACAGTGAGGAAGAGGAGGGTCCCAGGAGTTCTAATGAGGCAGGAGGTCCATCCCTAGTCTCCATGACAACCACAGCAGCACTGGTCAGGAAAGCCCGTGAAGACCGCAACAACCACAAAGCGTCGGAAGATGAGGAGAACCTCTGTCGTCGGCATCGCCACAAAAGTGTGTTTTTTCAGAGTGCAAGAGCAATTCTTTTATCATTTAGTGAAGGATATCTTCTCACATTTTTCGGATGTTGAATGCCCTGGCCATTAAACACACTGTGCTGTACTCCTGAACAATCTCGTGAGATCTGATATAAAAGCTGTATAACAAACGCTGCCTTTACAAGGGTAAGAATGTTCTGTTTTGATTGAAACTATCAGGGAGGTACTCGTTTCAAACTATATTTCGTATTGGGATACACATACACTGGTGTACTGTACCGCATCACATGGAGAATTGTTTCTATTGCAGCTATTTCTGTGGCCAAAGTTAGTAAAGTATTAAATACACCTCTGAGTATGATTCAGTGCACTTTTACACAAATGCAAATACATTCTATGAACACGTCAAGACAATGTCAATCAAACATGAGCGTTATCACATCTTTTGATATGTGTAATGCGTCTCATTAGATTGTGCGGGTGTTTCTAATACTGTGCCCGGTGAATAATATCATATCTATGTAATAGTGGCAAATGTTTATTTAATAATCCATCATTACATGTGCGAATGCCTTCTCAGTCATGGATCCACACAGTAGGACTGGGTGTCCACCTCCTTTGGGTGCGTCGCCTTCTCTGTGCATCACAGCAAATGTGGGGAAAAAAACTACTACACGTGATCAGCCACCTATGGAGATGCAGGTAAACCACTTTGGTTAAAAACCATAAATATAAAATTGAAAAAAAATACATCTTAAATATAGTCATTAGATTACAATCTTTTTCTACTGGGTAACTGTGAATGTAAGTGTGAATGATTGTCTCTCTCAATTTGAGCTCTTTGAGGGTCTGGCAACCAGTCCAAGGTGTAGTCTGCCTTTTCCCCGAAGTCAGCTGAGAGAGGTTGCAGCCCAACACGACCCTGGACATGCATCCATTTTCTGCTGGAGCCTTTCCCAGCTATCATCGGGCAGGAGGCGGGGTACACCCTGAACTGGTTGCCAGCCAATCGCAGGACACATGGAGACAAACAGCCACACTCACAATCATACCTAGGGGCAATTTAGAGTGTCCAATTGATGTTGCATGTTTTTGAGATGTGGGAGGAAACCGGAGTGCCCGGAGAAAACCCACGCGGGCACGGGGAGAACATGCAAACGATGAGGGCTATGGAAAATATATTTATATATTCAGAGATGTTAAATGTTGAAAGGGGTCAAACTGGCCCCAGAAATAATAGGGGGGGGGGGTCTATTAAAACATTACAGGAGGTGAAAGAAAATACTCATCAGTATTATGTTCCGTATATACTGCAGGCACAAAATATATTGACCTTTTACGCACACACAAAAACTCATGTACATTAAAAAAAATTCACGACAAAAAAATTGTGTGTAAGGTAAATGTAACTGTAAGTGTAACTACGTTACACTAGTGCAAACCTGAATATACAAAATGTATCACAAAACAGCTCACATCTTAATCAATGTAGCGTGTTTACTAGTCTTGTGGGCTGCTTCCTTTCTTTGAAGAGCTAACTCTCTTTTTAAGGTGTAACTTCGCCAAGGTTTTCGTGCCGTGTCTAAGTGTGAACTAAATGTTATTAATTCATGCCAATATTGAAAAACACTTCTTCACACACAGAGTCAGATCCAGCACACCCAGTCACGCTTTGATGGTGAGTTCCTCTCTCCTCAGAATGTGTGTGAGTTTCATGCGCATTGCAGCAACAAGTTCTTTCTTTTTTGGGCAGGTGTTGAATGTAAGACAGAAGTAGGCATGTCGTCATGCCTCCTCACGCCTACGGCCTCCCCAAGAGATAGTGGCCTGTCTGAAGAACACGGGATGAACGGCGGCGTCACTAATGGGGGGTGAGTTCAGTCATTTCTTAACCGTCCATCTGTTTTTGTTTTTGTCGTGAGAGAGAGGGACACAGAGAGAGAGAGAGAGAGAGAGAGAGAGAGAGAGAGAGAGAGAGAGAGAGAGAGAGAGAGAGAGAGAGATGCACTGCAGTCTGATGTGCTTGCCTTTTCTGTGCATAACAGCTTCTTTTCATCATTTGGTGCAAAAGATGGGTTTGTGTATTAGTTTTGACAGAAACATTGAGCATTTATTGAGCGTAATTATGCATCAGAATTCAAATCGGGAGTTAGAATCAGGAGTCATGAATGTGCTAGGACATGATGACGCCGATGATGGAGCCGCTGCATGACCGTCCGGCAACTTTGCCGTGGCAACAAACGCATTTCTTTCTCCATTACTGCCCGGCATCCACATTTAACAGAATGTAAGGAATGAGAGGGGGCCCACAAGAACCTGACGGGCTGGGAAGGAGTGTACAGCCAACCGTGATTGAGAAGAATCTAGTACCCCTTTGATCCACCAGGATTCAGAAGCCCTGTCCCCACATGGCCAAAAGTGTACGTGTGCAGTGTGAGATCACTTCCCAAACCTCTCTACTGTTGTGCATAAATACACTTACCCGTGACTCCAAATTGTTTTTTTTTTCAGCTAATGTGTACATTTTCAGATACAATTGCTGCATAATAATTTGATTTACCCATGCAGAGTCCACAACATCTTGAAATTAAAATGTTGCCATGTAACCAGAGAGGTGTTGAGGTGACTCCAGATTGGACACGTACCTGTCACATCACAGCCCGTGATGGACACCGTGAAAGACCTTGAGAATACTCAGCACTGAATATGGATTAGAAAGTCTCACAGCACACTATATTTCAGACAAACAAAGATGCTGTAGTGCATTATAGTTCCTTATAAGCAAAGTCAGAACTGTCCGTTGCAACAGTGTCAAATTTCTTTATTTCCAAGCCACCGGAAAAGGGCGCCAGACTACTTCTTGTTCAGTTGTTGATCACCCAGCATCAAATGTCGGCAAGCTTGTGCCGGGCCACCTTCCTCCCTGCGCCGCAGCAGGCGCCACACAAACCAGGTGCAATGTTTAAGCACTTTAAAATATGATTATGTAGAAAATACTGTGCATATTGTAGTGCCTCCGTGTTAAACAAGAATTTGCCTTTGTGATGGCGTGTCACATGATGAGTCTGCGTGCGATTGTCTGGACTTGAGCAGTGGATGATAGCAGCTCCCATTTGTGTGCTCATTAAATTTCAATTTTACCTCCAGGCCTCTATTAAATGGCTGACAAGTGCATCAGTGACTGTGACTTTTATCACCCACATGAGAGTGTATCACAGCACTAACACAAATGTTTCAATTTTTAGGTTTGTAAAAATGGAAGGGGGCAGGAGGACTCCTGTGGACTGGACCGTATCCGACGTGGTGACTTATTTTACCTTAGCTGGTTTCCCTGAGCAGGCCGCTGCCTTCGGCTCACAGGTGAGGAGGCGCTTCCCTTTTTTTTTTTTTTTCCTTTTTCTTTTTACCACCAGGGGTCACCGCAGACCCGCTTAGCAGCTGCACTTGACTTTGCTCTCTTTAGGAAATCGACGGGAGGTCTCTTCTCCTCATGCAGCGGAATGATGTTTTGACTGGTCTGGCAATCAGGCTAGGCCCCGCCCTCAAGATCTATGAGCGTCACGTGAAGGTTTTGCAAAAAGCACACTTTGACGATGACGAATGCACTTGAAACACAGACAGGCTCAAACTCATATTACAAACCCGCCCCTCCCCCCAATAAACGTACGCACTTAACTTCCTTGATTAAAAAAAAAAAAAAAGAAACATTTTATATCAGTCAGTGCACAAACAATCAATGTCTCTTTAGTTACTGAGAGACTTTAAAAAAATAACTCATTAAAAAAAAAAACATTTCTTTGCCAAACTGTTTGTTTTGGTTTGTGTCCAGCCATCCATTTTTCTATCGTGCTTGTCCACAAACAAACATCACACTAACATTCTTTGGTGGGAATTAAATGATACAACACAGTAATACTCATTGTTAATTTACTTCTTCTCTGGCAGTACATATAAGACAGCATTATCTTTTTTTTAAGCAGAATGTTCTTGCACATGATCCTCTCCAAGTGTACCTAGTACTGTGGTTGGTGCTCGATGCTATGTATCTTGAAGAAATCTGGTACTGTAGAGTTCTCAGCAAAATGCAACAACATACAGTAATTTTTCCCTCACGCAGACAATTTCTTTCATCTATAACATCCAAGATTTACCAGCTAAGTCAACCGGACTATAACATGTTGAGTGTAAGTATGTAAAAATATTCAGGCTTCTTTGGCAAGAATTTGTAAATCACAAAATAAATGATACAATTGAAAAAAATACGTTCAAGTACAATAATTCAGCTGCTCTCATTGGGCAGCCTTTAAATCGAGCTCACATGCAGAAAACATTACAGCTTCTACAGTTTTACAGCACACGAATGCATATTTTGTAACTCAAATCTATATATTTGTTTTATGAATGTTGTACTCGACAAGCATTACTACCTCTTTCTTTTGTCTCATTCCGCCTTTCAACCTTCTCTTCAATGTCCAAGAGCACATTTTCACTTCCCGTTGAGATATTTGAAGATCCTTTTATATACAGTTCTGTATGCCCGTAAGTGTTAAAACATCTTTGATTCTTACGTGCTGCATAAAATCAAATTCTGTCATACCTGCTGTTTTTTTGCCAACCTTTCATAATAAAACTGTGAATAAAAGAACTCACTCGTGTGCCTCTCTTGTGTACGTTCATGCTCTACTCCGCCATGTTGAGAGCAGTGTAAGTACTACAATAACTGTGCTCATATTTGATACTTCAGGCCTGTGCTTGTCGATAGTTCTGTATACAACTAAGAAGTTAATATTATTTGTAACAACACCACACTTTTGGTGAATAGGACAAACTCATGATGCTCGGATTTTTTTTCCTATACATTGCAGTAGGTCTTTGGTTCTAAATACAAGCAGGGTATCCGTTAAATACTCTCAGGTCTGCCTTTATTATTGACTAGAATTCTAACAAGCAGCGAGCAGAGTAATGATGTAGCTTCATCGCAAACACGGCTTTAAGGTTAAGTAAGTCAAAGTATCGCACAGACCTTTTTGTGTTTGTGCCTCAGTTGTCATCCACAAGAGGACGACCCGCAGGACGTGCTGTCACCATCACCAGAATACACACTGAATGAATCATCAAAGTATTACAGACGCGACAGGCAACAGGTGGACAGTTCGCTGCTATATATTCTGGTTTCTATCTATGCAATGGAACGTTTTAGTCACTTCTCTGCATCTGTCTCTGTCTGACGACCAGCCTGTCTGGATCACATCACGGAAGCTTGCTCCAGGGTTATTGGTCTGTTGGGCAGCTTACAAACCCGACCATGCCAAGCAATGTGGCCCAATGCAACTGAAGTTGACAATTGTGGGGGTGGGGGTGGGCGGAGTCAACAACTAACCCACAAGCACACACACGCACATGGTCATATTTATCACTACATCACCTTCTACAACATTCAAGAAACGCTTGGGAACTGAGGACACTAATTGTTGAAGCTTTGTAGGTGGGATTCGTTCCCATTTTTGCTTCATGTACAGCTTCAATTGACCCCTCCGTGGATATTGCGCAATCCGCGTCACTGACCAATCAGAGGCCAGAGATCTGCATAGACCAAAGCCCGTTTTTGCTCCCACCATTTTCTCAGAAAACATTGCATGGTCCAGTATAGGTTTAGTTAGCGTTTTATCGCGTATTTGGGTTATTTAACAAAAAATATGGTTAAGAGGTGTAGTCACGGACTTTGTAATAGTGACGACAGGTATCCTGAAAGGCTAGTTTGGTGGAGTTCGATTCGTACCCTTTCCAAAACCGAAGACCCAGTACGAAAAATGCCTTCGATGGATCAAACTTTGTATTGTATTGTATTTGTATTGTATGTATTGTATTGTATTTGCCATTTTTACTGTTTGTCTTACGTCAGCGCACGTGGCGTGACGTCACTTCAGGGGGCGTGGTTAAGTGCCCTGTACGGAGGGGTCAATTGTTTAACTGTCCGAGGACTCCATCGTCGTATTTTACACTTCATAATGCACAACACTTTTTTAATGGGAGAGAGGTCTAGACTGCAGGCAGGGCAGTCTAGTACCTGCACTCTTTTACTACAAAGCCACACTGTCATAACGTGCAGAATGTGGTTTGGCATTTTCTTGCTCAAATAAGCAAAGCCATCCATGAAAAACATTTTGCTTGAATGGGAGCATATCTTTCTCCAAAACCTCTATGTACTTCTCAGCATTAATGGTGCGTTCACAAATGTGTTTGTTACCCATTCCATTGGCACGAACACAGATCTATCACTGATGCTGACTTGAACTTTGCGTACATAACACTCTGGATGGTTGTGGATTGCCACAATTTCCGAAAATAATTCAAAATGTGGACTCGTCGGACCACAGAACACTTTTCCACTTTGCATCAGAGCAACTTAGATGAGCTCAGGCCCAGAGAAGCTGGCGGCCTTTCTGGCTGTTGTTGGTTTTTGCTTTGCATGGCAGAGTTTTAAGTTGAACTTACAGATATAGTGACAAACTGTATTTTCCGACATTGGTTTTCTTAAGTGTTCGTGGTGATAACTTTTACACATTGTTGTTGGTTTTTGATGCAGGGCATTCAATGTTGGTTTTTGGCCTTGCAGCTTCCATGCAGTCATTTCTCCAGGTTCGCTGAACCTCTTGATATTTACTGTATATGATGAAATCCTTGAGTTCCTTGCAATTGTATATTGACTGACTTTGTCCTTCAACTGTTCGACTATGTTCTCACACACTTGTTCACAAAGAGGTGAACCTCGCCCCATCTTTGCTTGTGAACGACTGAGCAATTCAATGAAGCTCCTTTTATGTCATGGGACCCGTGTATTGTCAATTAGCCTGCTCACTTGTGTGATGTTCCAAAAAGGTATTTAATGAGCATTCCTCAATTCCTTTTTTTTTCCACGTGTCCCACCTTTTTTGGAACGTGTTGCAAGCATAAAATTCTAAGTGAATGATTGTTGACTAAAAACAATAAATTTTATCAGTTTATGTTCTGAGGAACTGGGTTCAATCCCAGCCCTCCCTGTGTGGCGTTTGCACGTTCTCCCGTCCCTGCGTGAGTTTTCTCCGGGCAGTCCGGTTTCCTCCCACATCGCAAAAACATGCATTAATTGGAGACTCTAAATTGCGATCCTTGTGAGGAAAAGTGGCTCAGAAAATGGATGAATGGATAAAATACAGGACTTCCAGTCAACTACTCAATACAGATTGTATGTGCTTGATACAGAACGAGGCAATGGGATTTAATAAATACGTTCCCCAAAGGGCAGTAGTGTGTTTTGTAAATGTGAGCTTTTTTTTTTTTTCGAGGGAGGCGTCACACTATAATCGTATTAATTTGTTTCTGTCTGTAGAGTGGGATTTAAATTTGAATTATAATTATGATGGTATGCAACTTCAATCTCACATTTTGCGTTCTTAAAACATCTCTACAGATGGTGATAGCTTCAGTAAACGATAATACCGTTATGCGCGAAAAGGTTTAAACAACTAATTTCACAGATTCTAAGCAGCATTCTGATTGCCTGTCCACCTCGGGCATGGAATGCACATATATTGGATCAATTTCATTTATTAGTGTTGAGCAAGTTGACCAACAAATCTGAAATAAAATGAACTTTTTAACTTCGCTGACGCCTTCGAGAACTTTGAGAAGGCGCGAGAGCTCGACCCGGAACAAGTGTCTTTTGTTTTTAAGAGGACGACATTTCTGACGTACCGTGCACTTTTGATCTGTTTATTTCCGGTAGAAGCGGAAGTGGATCCAAGGGGCTTGTGTAGGTGACCGAATGATAGCCAGCTGAAGCATTTTCAAAATATTATCCACTGTAAAGAAGACCGAACCATACGAAGTAAAGTGCAGACTATATCAAGAATACCATGGGCGCTCACCTGGTCAGGCGGTATATTACCGAGACTGACACCGAACCGGATCCGGCGAAGAAATTCGAGTTCGATCCCCATTTTGGGTTTCCTGAGAGGAAAGAGCGAGGTTAGTAAGGAGGAACGTGGGTGACCTTTTTTTGCTTCTGATGTGGCTTTTTTAATTATTTGCTGCCGTCTGAAATTAGCACAGCTATCATAGCAATGCACGGACGTAATCTCGCGATAGTTGATCAGATCGGCGTGTGCCTCTTGGAGCCGTTTCTGTCCATCATTTTTCATCTACCGTATGTATTCTTTTTCCAATCTTTCGTAGCGAGAGGGAGGTGGACACATTTATTATAAACAGTCCGAACTAAAGTAATATCTGTATAATTGAATTAGAATGTGCAGTTTACTCATTTAAACATTGGTATGATGTCTTTATTTGGCTCGAAAAATGCAATGGAGTCAGTATGGTGGGCCAGTTGTTCACGTTTGCTTCCCATCTCTAAGGTTGTGGATTTGAATATCTCTCATGTATACCAGCTTCGTCCCGCATTCCCAAAACATACACGTCAGGTTCGTCGAAGACTCAATGGCTCAAAGAAATTGTTTCGTTGAAAAAAAAAATGTAACCATAAATCAACAATAAACGTAAGGTACACATTCCACGAAGTACTGGTAACCTACACAGAAACAACAATCAACGTAAAGATTCTTCTTTCTTCCTTGAGTCCTTTTTTTCTTTGCCTGTTACTCGTTTGAAATATTTTTGTGTAGGGCCCCCTGGTGTTCTTGCTTAGATGCCACATCTGGGTAAAATTGTTATGACCAAAAGACGACAGATAAGAAAACCCACGCAAACAAGCAAGAACTGAAAGCGGCTGCAATAAAGTCCTGGAACAGCATTTCGAAATGAAGAATGCAACAGTCGGAAGCCAGTGGTTGGCAGCCTTGATGCAGTTATTGCAAATAAGGAAGGACGTTGTTTTGATGATTAAAATGGCTCAACTCGGACCTCAAAGTGTAATGGGCTTGCAACTTTAATCGGGATTTGAGGGTAAAGACCTGAGACTGACTTGTGATGTGCAATTTGTCCCCACTTGGACCTTGAGTAATTAGTATGTAAATAGTTACTGCGAATAGTAAATAAATGGTTAATATACATGTTGTTTTCTTAACCAGCATTATAGACCTGAGGTAGTACATTTTTAAACTCCCAGCCAAACCACATCCTTGCTCAGCATTACATTTAGCCGCTGACTTTTAGTGTTGGGAAAATTATTTTGGAAATCTTAGTTACCCTGTTAAAAATGTAATAGCAGAATAACTGTTTCAGTTACTTTGTGAACATAAAGAAATCAAATGTCACTCATTTTCATTCCTTTTCTTAATTTTGAATGAATGGTTCGACAGGGCCCTTGGATTTTTTTCAATAATATCAAACGTTTAATTCTGTAAATACTCCCCCGACACTCCTCGCACATTACTACGATATCACCTAGGACTGATATTCTCGTCCCTGTTGCAGAGATGATTGCGACCCAGGAGCAGATGAATCTGGCCCTGCTGCCTCTGGAGCAGAGGGACTATTGTGCTCATCACCTCCTCAAGCTCATGAAGTGCAAAAGGGACAACTGGCCCAACTTCCTTGCGTGCAAACATGAGAGGCATGACTGGGACTACTGTGAACACCAGGAGTAAGTGTTTCCCCATTAAGGACATTTTAAGTACTTGCATTGGCTTTGCCCAACGTTTATGTAACAGCGCTGATCGATTTGAATTTGACTTGAATTTTATCCTTGAGCTTTGTATTGAGTATTTCATGTATTTGTTTTTGTCTCTAGCTACGTGATGCGGATGAAGGAGTACGAGAGGGAGAGGAGGCTGCAGCTGAGGAAGAAGAGACTTGAGGCCAAGGCTGAAGCTGCGTAATAAAGCACGTCTGTTCTTTCACGTCTGTATATAACTTACACTGTTCACATTAAACAGTGCCGCTTAATCACATCACAGTCTTTGCCCTTTTGTTTTTTTTTTTTTTTAATGGCAAGCATTTGGGATTTAACATTGCCAATTGCGTTACAGTGCTCCCTTAAATGTTTTGGCGAATGAGGGACTGGATTACTTGCGAGCTAGCATAGTAGCCATGAGAATACTCTGTAAACAATTATAGTTTTGTTCACTCTCTGGCTAGTGGACATCGTGGCTAGCAATGTGCTTTTGGATTTAGGTCATACTCACTGGAAATGGTGTTTTCAGGAGCCATTTAAAAGAAAATGAATTGTTGGAGCCACTGATGGTGTAGTGCAGGGGTCGAAAACATTTTAGGCTGAGAGAGCCATAAACGGCAAATATTTTAAAATGTAATTCCAAAAGAGCCATACAATATTTTTTAAAAGTAAATACAAGTGTATTGGTGCATTTTATGTAAGACCAACACTTTAAGATTACAATAAGTCTCTAAATGCATTTAAAAAAAAAACAATGATGTTGCTAACCATTGATGACAAAGTAATGCTGCTTTTTTGCTGATGACTTTGTCGTCTATTTCTTACGCTATCAAATTCAACTTTATGCAGCCTTTGAGACTTTCCTGTGTTATTTGTGAACGTAAGTTGGTTTGAATATTTTTTTTAAATGTGAGAGACTTTTCATATGCATAGGTAGAACCAAACATTGTCAATACAACAATACTCACATGCCACACTGCGATTGACCAGAACTGCCTCGCGATCGTCCATTGAGCCCCCCTGGTGTATACATTATGTTGTTATGAGGGCTCTGTGAGCCATACGCCTGACTTGGTGCAGACTGTGCGTCGATTCCTGCTCGGTGATGGTGTCGAAATGTTACCTGTGACTGGTGACCATTTCATCAAGTTAGCTGGGATCGGCTCCAGCGCTCTCGCGACCCTTGAGAGTATAAGCGACGTGGAAAACAGATGGATGGGTTTTAAATTGTTCTGTATCTTTATAGAAGTGAGTCCTAACTTTGTAACGATAGGAAAATGCAGGTCCTAGGGGAACAACATTGGAGGACCATGTTTCCACGTAATGTACAGTATGCTTTAATTTGAGGGTATTTACATCCAAAACAAGGGAACAGTGAAGGAGGGCAGTTTTGTACACTGGGTACATAAAGTATTCAGACCCTGTTAAAATTCTCACAACTTTCTCACACAGTTGCCTTCAACTAGTTTGCAGGCATGCAGTGGATGAGGAAGGAAGAGAAAAACAGAGTTCAGGTAGTCCAAAAAATGAATGGCACGCATACTGTGCTGACTAAAAGCTTATAAAATTAAAATTTATATAACTAATTTTCCAAATCAATATCAATAAAGTGAACTGAGGAGACAGTTCACAGGTACAGTTTTGTGTGTAAGGAGCAAGACTGAAATGAATTTTTGTGCTTCCACCGTGATGTTTATGTTCGGTCATGTTAAACTTGTCACACAGTTGATGCTGCTGATGTGTCAAAATTTTGTGAAATGCCCAAATTGTACTTAAAGTGCCACTGTCATGAAATGCATGATTTTTTTTTTTGTATGTTATTAATGAAAAAAAAAAAGGCAGCCGGAATAGACCCATCCGTTTTTTCACCACAAAACGTGATATTGATGTATATGGCTTTTTGTGATTCCCTCCATGAAAGTCCTCTCGAGGGATTTGTTTTCAAGAAGAAGCAGGAAGTGACGTTGTTAGCAGACACCCACTCAAGCGGTCTCCTATGTTTATACTGTTTTTACCTACGGGAAGGTAGCTTGTTGTTGTTTCGTGTTAGCCAAAATGCCGGCTCGTATTGGTGGATATTGTTCAAACACTCGGGAGGATGGATTAATTCTGCATACTTTTCAAAAAGACCCGGTTCCTTGTGAAAAATGGATTGCACAAGTGCAATGGACGAGAGCTTCGTGGGTTCTAAATCACAGGTAGGTATGTATACAGCTACTAAAAAAAAATAATAGTTTGGGGGGGCGTAATCCTCTCAGAATAGAACAAAAGATCTGCGCACGTATGTCAGGGGTCCTAAACCTGTCGATTTACCCGTCGGCGCCGAGCACGGCATCGGACAGGGTGGCTCATCGCGGCGCTGAGGTGGCTCATTCCGGCGCCAAGCTGGGGTGGCTCACCGCAGCGCTGGGCCAGGTTGGCTTGTCGCAGTGCCGGGCTGCGGTGGCTCGTCGCAGCGCTGAGCCGGGCCGCTTTTCGGTGTTGTCGTCGCTCACGCCTGAGTACGCTACATACTGTACGCTATCAACTAAATATGGCTCAAAACGATAGGTTAATACTGCCCCGGTCACTTCACTTGATTGAGATGTTCTCTTCTTTGAAAAGCGCTTCCGTGTCCCATTGCAGGTGCCACTTGTCACGACCCATCGGAACGGGAGTAGGACCCAAATGCAAGGTTCGGAAGATGCAAGGTAGTTCGGGGAGAAACGTTTATTATTCAGTGGTCGCGGATCGGGCAGGCAGTCAGATGCAGCAGCGGTAGTTGGGACGTCGGGCGAAGAGAGCAGGTGAGCGGGCAGGCAGGAGTCGGTACACGGGATATCGATCAAGGAAGGCAGAAGTGTCAAGGGAGTCAGGCTTACGGGGTCGGTCGGAGAACAGGCGGAGGTCGGTACACACGGGTTGACGATCAGGGATACGGAAGTACTCGAACGGAGCATGAAGCTCAACGATTTGGGTCGGACCAGTCGTCATCGGGGTCATGTAAATACACAGGATAATTAGCCCGCATGAGGCGCAGGTGTGCGCCTCTCAATCAGCGCAATCACCCGCACAGCCCGGGCTGGAGCGGCAGGATCATGACACCACTACCTGTTTTCAATGGAGAATGTCCCAGTGTGAGGTCTGCTGATAACGTTGCATGGAATATGGTGACCACTTGGATGTTGAATGAGACTTCCACAACTTTCCGCAAGGATGACATGCTCTCTGCTCATATTTATTTTTTCGGATAGACATTGAAGTGAATAATGTTATATTTATTTTTCATTACAATATCTATTTTAGAATGTTTATAGGCATGACACTTGACCTTTAATATCCTCTTACATACTCATGTTATACATCTGTTCTCATACTACAGTATGTCTATTCCTGTAAAATTGCAATTTTAATAATCCCATGATTTATTAGTATTTTTTTTTCCTCTTCAGGACAGGCCTAATACACTGGAGCAAAAAAAAATCACAAAGCTTTCCTCTTCTATTTCACGACAAGGTCATTGTCAAATATTTTCTAGCACTAATATTCCTGACAGAAACGGACTAAAAACACAGCCACAGATTTGGTTCCTTTTTATTAATAAATTACTTTTTCAGATGAATGGATGTGGAGAGCAATTTGTACATTTCTGGATAAAACACACATCTGACCTGTCATGATCGCTACACCGTATGCCAGCCGTTCAGTGCACACGGGTTTGTTTGAAAGTCAGAACGTATCCGGAGATGCAAAATAGTTCGAATAACCAGGCAGAATTTCATGATTTGTTTAGCATGTGAAAGAAAGAAAAAAATTAAATAATAAAGCCAGTGATTCATTAAACACTTTAGGAACATAGCGATGAAAGAAAGTCAGCAGAAAAATTGGTTTAGGAAGGAAGGGAGCAGTCATGTTTTCAGTCAGTGGCATTCCAGTGTAGAATAAATAGGGACCGAAACAAAGGGAGCTGACACGCTTTAAAGGTTTGGGTGGAGAGGGGCAGGTTGTGACAATTTGGATGGAGGAGCAGCCATGAAGGTGGTCGTCTAGAGGACAAATGGAAGGATGGGTGACCGGAGAGGGGGGTAATCTCGGAATTCCTTCAGGTAGCTGCGATGCTTTCCTTTGGCCCACACCGTCATCTGAATGAAACCCACCAAGGTGAAGAAAGCCACGGGCAGACACTGAGTCATCACCGTGAAGCCCAGCCAGGACCCCAACTGCGAAGTGAGAAGAGCAAGACCGTGGAAATCATTACCGTCATTACTATGACATCATTACATCTGAGAACACACAACAAATAAAACATGCAACCTCGTAAGTGTAGTTGGGACATGAGACCAGCAGGAAAATCCAGGTAAAGGGATTCTTTGTTGGGTAGGGTATCTTCCTGGTCTTGGAGCCTGAATATAAAGGTAGTGAGATGGGGGGAAAAAAAAAAAAAAAAAAAAAAAAAAAAAAAAACGTTAAAAATGATTGTACAGTTACCTCCAGAAGTAATTTACAATACAATTATCATAACAACTCTTGATGTTTGGTCACATAAATAATTTTTTAATGTTTAGAATTGTATCAAGATAAAATGGCGAACATTCAAATCCAATAGGTTAAGGTGTGTTTATTTTGCAGTATTTACAAATAATGGGATGTTGACTGTGTTATATTTTTTTCCCCTCGCCGGTTTATTCATTGTGCCAACACTTGAAGCAGCAAGGCTTCATATTGTCAAAAACGAGTCACGCTTCCATGTGTCCTTCATTAGCTCTTGCCGGATTTCTTGACACATTTGGAAGCCTCGGCACATGTCCCATCACTAATATTTAGCGGGAATAGAGCCCGTAAAATATCCTCAGATATACATCAAAATAATCACTTTTCGACTGGGTGTTCAGGTGGGACAGCGGTGTGGGTGGGTACCTGGCGGGCGGAGGTTGCGGAGCGCGATGTGGATGGAAAAGTTGCCAATTTGACAGAACTGAGGAAGAAAATGTCACTGATCAAAAATTAATGATGTCTAAGGATGTCACACAGTGAGCAGATGGATTCTTACCAGGAATAAGATAAGGGACAGTCTGATCTGTTGCTCACCATAAACTGTAAAAACAGTTCACACAAACATTGCGAATAAAGTTCCAAGGAGACATGTTTGGAAGTACAGTGTGTGCGCACTCACTTGGTGGTGTATATAGCGGGTGATTGATGTAATAGGCCATCCATGCTGCAAAGCCCCAGTAGTACGTACAATTCTGAAAAGACAGAGCACTAAATCATGCCGCTCAAACTTGACTGGGCAGAGAATTCAATGCATCACATGATAATAAGATGACTGCGCAAGAAAGCTCGCATCAGGCTCACCTTGAAGATGTTGCGCAGTGGCATGGTGCCGTGAGAGAAGCGGTGGACGAACAGCGTCTCCAGCAGCCTCTTAACGAAGTGGAAAGAGTGACACATGCAGGCCAGACTGGGAAAAGCAAAAGCTCTGTTAGCCACTTCTTAAAAAGCAGAATGTGTGGCTCGTGGCATGGTTGTCAATGGGAACATCAAGCTTCAGTCATTCATATCATGTTCTTGCGTGTCCATTGCTTCAAGGTTTATAGCCAAAGATTTGTTTTGTGGAACCAATCGGCTGAAGAGTGGGGATGAACGTCTCGGAAATTTGATGTATGGATGAATGGTGTCACTGCACTGAAAAAATGGCCTTCTCAAAAAAAGTTACAACAAAAAACGTTAAAAACAAGAGATCTCTCTAAAATAAGTGAAAGAAATTCTGAAAATGAAACTAGAATGGACTTTTTCTCTTGCGGAAAACGTAGAAGTCAAAACTGTCTTAAGAGGGGGAGCGGAAAACAGAGGTTAAGAGTACATTCTGCAAGCCGAGGGTCGCCAGTTCGTACCCCTTCCAAGCGCATGTCGCCATCGTGTCCCTTAACACCCACACTCCCTAAAATGAATATGCCTGCTGATGGTCAGATGGAGTGAAGTACAACGGTGGCTACAGAAGTATCTTAGCACCACTGGGGTGTGACTGAGGAGTGAATGAATAATGCATGAAAATGTAAAACATCTTTGAGTGCCCAGAAACACACTAAATGTAGTCGTAATTAACTTGCTAAGATTGTGTGTGTTTACTGCGGACATGTTTTCCGAGACACTTACTGTACTACCCAATGTTTACTGGTGGTAAAATCATATTTGGGAGCGTAGATGAAGGGAACCCTGAAGTAGAACATCAGGTAAATAACAAGTGGTCCTGTGTACTCTGTCAGGAAGACCTGAAAGTCACAATAAATCACAACACAGATTACTAATGATGCATGTGTTGTGATTAGGATATTTAATCCAGCAAACCATACATTTTATGTATCATCTCTTCACCACTACATAAAAAAAAAAAAAATCCCTCTCTCTGCTTTCCTTCTCTCCGGTCCCATCTTCTTCAGTCATGAGTCTTAAAGAGAGAGTCCACTATTATCATTGACGTCAGCCTGCCTGCTATCACTGCCCCTTTAACTGGCTAACTTTAACAAACCTTTCATCTCGATGGAGATTACGCGGAACGGACTCTCCCCCCCAACTCCCAGCCGAGTCAAAACATGAACTGTACAATGATTGCTTGACTCCTCTGTAACATGAACCCTAGAGAACCCATGGGGTCACTATTTTTAAAGGAGGATTTGGATGTCTTGGGTTCTCTAGGGTTAAATGATAGTAAAAGAAAATAGTGGTGCTCAGGTGGAATGCATTTGGAGAACCTTGATTATGTGGTTATGTGTACAGTATAAGGCAGAAGCTTTACTTACCGTGACCCAGCTGATTTGAGCCCCCAGGTCTCGGAAGTAAAACGTTGCTGTGGTTCCCACAGGAAGCTGCTGTAGAACATCCTCATCTTTTAGCGATTTCCCTTCTGAAACACACACACACGCACACACACACACACAAACTGTAACTTAACACACTGTACGATAGAAATACAGTAGTTCCCCTCTATCATATGGCTCATCATTTATATTTTCGATGACTTACAAGCGATCGTTATTGAGTTTTCACACTACAAGGGAACTCTGAATATCACGTTGCGCGCCCTGCGTAGAAAAGTCGCAGTTGTTTGGTTTATGACTGTAAAGTTTTTCCACACTGTATACAGTATATGTTAGCATTAGTTTTTGTGTGAAACATCACGTAACCGGCACAGAAAGGGGGATAGTTGACTTCCGTTGTCTGCTATGCTCATGAGCAAAACTCGGACTAACGACAGGATTGTTTGAAGCCAAACTTATTTCTACAATATTGTATTAACGCATAAAAAAAATGATGAAGCTTTACCACCATCTATTATCTTTTTTGGCTCTATGGTGACATAATGTGTTGCAAAAAAGACATTGTGGAGATATTTCAAAGTTTCAACAGGTGTTTTGAAACCCTTCCCCGTTCACTTCGGCGGGGAGTAAATGCTTTGACCCGTTTTGACAAATGTGGAACTATGATGGGCTTATATAGGGTTCATCTATGCTCTGATTTTAATTTGTAACTTATCCCCCTTTATTCACGGCATTTTATTTTCATGGAAAAATACTATCTCAGCTACACTGTGTAGGATATTTATTGTATTGTAGCGTGTCATTGAGGCAATGAATGGTTACTCTCAGCCATAATCACGGCCAAAAAAGAAATGTAAAACTCATAGTCCAGATACTGTACATTTAGAATCTGCACGCTTAACTGTAAACTGTTAATGGTGAAGATGTTCCATTCATCACATGATCGGTTCATCAAGTTATTTTCAGCTGATCGAGATCGTTTTCATACATTGCTTGACATTTGGAATGTCACTGTGACAAAATAAACAGAAGGTACAAAGATCTTGCTAAGTGAAACAGCAATGGCTTTGTTTCTGTATTTTTAGTACCAAGATGACATGCTGTGGCGACCCCTAATGGGACAAGTCGAAAGCAAAAGAAGATAAATGACTGGTATTATTTCATGAATACTCTCATTCATCCAAGTCGCTTCATTCTCAGGGTATTGAATGATCATAACTGGAGTGTTTTGTTTATCTTAGAAGGGTTTGACCTCTCATTCCATTAGGCTTTTATCATTTTATGCAACAAGGCTTAGCTTGGACGCTCTAGCCAGTGTTTGTGTGGGAAAAACCCAAATTTTTGACACCACCCACACCACATACGGAATCATTCTTTTGGAATTTTCTCGTGTTTGTGTGCATTTTACACACAAACACACTCTTCGTGAGTGTGTGTTAAACTGTTCAATGACACCCCAAGTGTAGTATACCAACTTTCCAACATGCACTTAGTATAAAAGTGTCAATTTCATTTCAAACCACACCTTGGTTTTGTCATACGAGTGAGTGTCCAAAAAAGGCCCTCTGACAGCTCTTGCTGTTTGGGCTATTTTTGTATCCACTTTGTCCATTTTTGGGGTACCCAAACTCTGTACGACACCCGTCCGTATAGCTGTGACAGTGAGAAAGTTAGGGTAAGCATGTCATAACAGTATTTATTAAAGTAATTTAATTGCAATAAAGTAATTTAACTACAGTAAATTAAGGACGTTATTTGTGTTATGTTGGGTTTGAAATGTTGAGTTGACCTAGACTTATGTCAGTATTCAATAAATACCAGCTCGTGTGTTTATTACTTATTTTCCCGTCATTTCATCTATCCATTTTCCAAGCCACTTATCCTCACAAAGGTCGCTGTAGTGCCAGAGCCCATTCCATCTTATTGAGCAAATAAAATGTTTTGACTACATTTCTTGGCTGGCCAGGGAACGCCTCGCGGGATCCTTCTGGAAGAGCTGGAAGAAGTGGTGGGGGAAAGGGAAGTCTGGGTATCCCTGCTGAGGCTGCTTCCCCCGCGACTGCACCCAGAGAAGTGGTAGAGAATGGATGGATGGAAAATTTTGATCTTATTTGTTCTACTTTCTTTGTATGCATGGGTTGCTTGGTATGTTCTCAACATCTCGTGAAAATTGCACATCAATAGCAGCTTTGGAAAGCTACTTAATGAGAAATAGGGTGAGCTGTTACATACTATTTTAGCCACCGTATGTGAATCTGGGGTTACTGAACCGCAATTATACAGGGGTCCACTGCATTAAAAATTGTCACCAATTGTGGGCGGGTATGGAACATATCCCCGCGACAAACAGGGGGTTCACTGTAGACTGGATTGACTATGGGATTACTTGGATTAAGCCATAAACGACTTACTGGGGTCAAGGCGAATGGACTGTCTGGCTGGGTACCACTGAGGATCTAAAAAAGACAGACAGTGTGAACACTTGCTTGCTCTAATTTGGACGTACGAAGGAATAGAAAGAAGACTCACGGCTCTTGTGGAACATAGACTTGATCTCCCCAATGGTGGCATTTGGTTCCACCTACAAATAACACCATGACAAATAAATTGACGCAAACATACAAAGGAACAGACAACAACCCAGTTTTCCATTCATGACAGTGATTAGCGGTAAATTTAGCTCTGGCTGTGCCCACACACACTCCGTGGATGTGAGCGAGCCGACAGCTGGCATTCAGGTTTCAAGGAGCCTACAGCCACAGCCAAAGCACACGGCATCATGCCAGGCCTAACAGGAACCAGCCTGACCAAGTAAGAACCCAAAAACACAATAGAAGCATACACAAAAACACAAATAGTGGATGACTACACACAAACTAATGGCCATACTGTAAATTGATGCTGCCATATTCCGGCAAAAAAAGTAAAGCAATAATAAATCTACAGTACTTACACAATAGTATCAAGATATACGTGTTCATTAATCAGTTGGGTGTTGAATGCTTTTGTCATCCTGAATCTTTGAGTTGATAGCAAAACTTTATGAACCATCATATGACTACAACTTGGTGGAAGAAGATCCTTCTCATTTCCGATCAATGACATAGAATAAAAACTGGACTGCGCACAGGCCCCTTTCACGCGTTAATTTGCTTTCAACTTCCGGTCATGGCAAAACATTGCTTTGTGTACTTTTTAACGTGAAAGTTGACATCTTTTGACATACTTACAATTGTACATTGTGAAATATAATAACATCGAATTTAATTAGAATACGTTAGATTTAGCTTTTTTGTTGCGCTGTTGGCTGTCAAAACCATGCAAGCGGTCGCAAAGAAGTAACTTTTCACCGGTAATTGTGTTTCGGCTGAAACTTCATAATTAATTATTATATATTTATCGCATTGTTTCCCATAATGTGTGTATGTTTACCATACTTTTTGCTCTGACCAGAAGTCATAGCCTGTTGACCATGGCGGTACAAATGATGAATGCAGAGTCCGCACTCCAGTTTTTATTCTACGTCATTGGTTCCGATCTAACGTCAGTATCATATTGCATGTCAACATTGCAGCTACTACAGATGTTCCTCTCTGAGAAGTTGTTATCATTGGTCTCTATTCTGACTCTATACTGCCTTGGCATGGGACCAGATGATCCCGTGTCAGCTAATTATACTAAAATGAAACTCAGTATGTGAAAAGCAATGAAAAAAAAAAAACACACTTTGAAATAAAATTTGAAATTGAGGGTGTTATGTATAATGTGGTTAGCGGCTATGCCCCACAGGTAGGATGTGACCTAGAGTTGAAAGAGAAATTCTGGAAGGAACTAGATGAAGTAGTTCTGAGCATCCCAGACAATGAGAGAGTTGTGATTGGTGCAGATTGTAATGAACATATTGGTAAAGGAAACAGGGGCGATGAAGAAGTGACGGGTAAGTACGGCATCCAGGAAAGGAACTTTGAGGGACAGATGGTGGTGGACTTTGCAAAAAGGATGGAGATGGCTGTAGTGAACACTTATTTCCAGAAGAGGGAGGAACATATAGTGACCTACAAAAGCGGAGGTAGAACCACGCAGGTAGATTATATTTTGTGCAGACGATGTAATCTGAAGGAGGTTACTGACTGTAAAGTAGTGGTAGGGGAGAGTGTGGCTCGACAGCATAGGATGGTAGTATGTAGGATGACTCTGGTGGTGGGTAGGAAGATTAAGAAGGCAAAGGTAGAGCCGAGAACCATGTGGTGGAAGCTGAGAAAGGAAGAATGTTGTGCGGCCTTTCGGAAAGAGGTAAGACAGGCTCTCAATGGACAGCAGAAGCTCCCGGAAGACTGGACAACGACAGCCAAGGTGATCAGAGAGACAGGCAGGAGAGTACTTGGTGTGTCATCTGGTAGGAAAGGGGAGAAGGAGACTTGGTGTTGGAACCCCAAAATACAGGGAGTCATACAAGGAAAGAGACTAGCGAAAAAGTGGGATACTGAGAGGACTGAGGAGAGGCGAAAGGAGTACATCGAGATGCGACGTAGGGAAAAGGTAGAGGCGGCAAAGGCTAAACAAGAGGCATATGAAGACAAGTACACCAGGTTGGACACGAAAGAAGGAGAAAAGGATCTCTACAGGTTGGCCAGACAGAGGGATAGAGATGGGAAGGATGTACAGCAGGTTAGGGTGATTAAGGATAGAGATGGAAATGTGTTGACTGGTGCCAGGAGTGTGCTAAATAGATGGAAAGAATACTTTGAGAAGTTGATGAATGAAGAAAATGAGAGAGAAGGAAGAGTTGAAGAGGCAAGTATGAAGGACCAGGAAGTGGCAATGATTACTAAGGGGGTCAGAAAGGCACTACAAAGGATGAAAAATGGAAAGGCAGTTGGTCCTGATGACATACCGGTAGAGGTATGGAAGCAATTAGGATAGATGTCTGTGGAGTTTTTGACCAACTTATTCAACAGAATACTAGCGGGCAAAAAGATGCTTGAAGAATGGAAGAAAAGTGTTCTCATTCCCATTTTTAAGAACAAAGGGGATGTTCAGAGCTGAGGGAACTATAGAGGAATAAAGTTGATGAGCCACACAATGAAGTTATGGGAAAGAGTAGTGGAGGCTAGACTCAGGACAGAAGTAAGTATCTGCGAGCAACAGTATGGTTTCATGCCAAGAAAGAGTACCACAGATGCATTATTTGCCATGTGGATGCTCGTGGAAAAGTACAGAGAAGGTCAGAAGGAGCTACATTGTGTCTTTGTGGATCTAGAGAAAGCCTATGACAGAGTACCAAGAGAGGAACTGTGGTACTGCATGCGTAAGTCTGGTGTGGCGGATAAGTATGTTAAAATAGTACAGGACATGTATGATCAGCAGCAGAACAATGGTGAGATGTGCCTTGGGTGTGACAGAGGAATTTGGACGTGGGACTCCATCAGGGATCAGCTCTGAGCCCCTTCCTGTTTGCAGTAGTAATGGATAGGCTGACAGATGAGGTTAGAGTGGAATCCCCTTGGACCATGATGTTCGCAGATGATATTGTGATATGCAGTGAAAGCAGGGAGCATGCAGAGGAACAATTAGAAGAATGGAGACATGCACTGGAAAGGAGAGGAATGAAGATTAGCCCAAGTAAAACAGAATACATGTGCGTGAATAAGAAAAGTGGAGGGGGAAGTGTGAGGTTACAGGGAGAAGAGATAGCGAGGGTGGACGACTTCAAATATTTAGGGTCAACAATCCAGAGCAATGGTGAGTATGGTAAGGAAGTGAAGCAACGGGTCCAACCAGGATGGAACAGCTGGCGAAAGGTGTCTGGTGTGTTATGTGACAGAAGAGTGTCTGCTAGGATGAAGGGCAAAGTTTACAAAACAGTGGTGAGGCCGGCCATGATGTACGGATTAGAGACAGTGGCACTGAAGAAACAACAGGAATCTGAACTGGAGGTGGCAGAAATGAAGATGTTGAGGTTCTCGCTCGGAGTGACCAGGTTGGATAGGATTAGAAATGAGCTCATTAGAGGGACAGCCAAAGCTGGATGTTTTGGAGACAAGATTCGAGAGAGCAGACTTCGATGGTTTGGACATGTTCAGAGGGGAGAGAGTGAGTATATTGGTAGAAGGATGCTGAGGATGGAGCTGCCAGGCAAAAAAGCGAGAGGAAGACCAAAGAAAAGGTTGATGGATGTTGTGAGGGAAGACATGACGGCAGTTGGGGTTAGAGAGGAAGATGCAGGAGATAGGCTAAGATGGCAAAAGATGACACGCTCTGGCGACCCCTAACGGAACAAGCCAAAAGGGAAAGAAGAAGAAGAGAAGAAGATTCATACCAACGGAAGATGAGAGAGTCTTCGCCAAATCAGCGTTTCTCCTGTTTTTCCGGTGCGACTCCAGCGCTTTGACGCCCATCTTTTCAAGCTGGTAACTCTGCTTGCACAAATGGCAGTAAGACATGTGCCGATCTTTTGGATCTCGACGAACCCAGCTCCCAATCTCCTTACTTTCAACCCAAGCTTCTTGAAAAATGCACTTCCCCGTGATACAAGTTGGATCGATGAAAGAACTACGCTACGTCGTAACGAAGACTAAGTGAAATGCACTCTCACGGGAACAAACAATGGAATAGACAAGATGGCGACTAGTTGTCAACACGGTGACTTCCGTTGACAATTTCCGGCTGATTTGGACGCCAGACGGATCGCTATTTTTTTTTTTAAATAAAAGATTAATTTATTTTTTTAGGGAGAATTTCGGCGCTAGAGGTCCTCCCTTTGACTTTTTTTAAATTTAAGGCCTTTTTAGGGGCTTGACCGGTTTTTGCAGATTTTAAGGACTTTTAGGACCCCCTAAATGCACCTTCGAAAATTTAGGGGTTTTTAGGGACTTTTAGGGCCGCGTGCGAACCCTGTAAACATCCTGTATCTTGGTTAGAAAGTGGCGCAATTGAGCTTTTCTCCCATTGGCTATTGGCCAGCATCTTCCTAGCATTCTATTGGCGAGGAGGGACCTCAAATTTTTACCCGTGATGCTCTTGCTTTCCCTTTGACACTCGAATGTCACCGAATCACACGCTAGAGCTTTCTTTGTCACATGCGAGCACAGATTGGCAATGTACATCTTTTTTGTTAGTTTTTCGTTTGTCTATTGCAAGTTTATTCATCTTTCTTCACCATGGGCCCCAAGAAAATTTTGTGGAATTAAGTTGTGTGCGTGCGTACATTCGTACGTTTTTTTTTTACGTTTGCCTCCTTCTCTGTTCCTCACAATGCTTTGTTTCTCACGTACCCCTCTGTTAATATATTCGCTCAACGCCAAAGGTAAATGAACATAATTTGTATTATTCTTTACATTATGTACTTTGAATGTGTATTTTGGGAGGGGGTTTGGAACGGATTAGGTCATTTACATCTAAAAACATTTCTATTTTCCCAAAAAAAAAAAAAAGAGGAACCACTGAAATACTGCTAATCTATAGAAAGTAGAGTTGGTTTGAGTATCACACATACTCAAAAGATTGGCTTTTCCATGTAGGCTGAATTTGCAGAGCCATCTCGGTCGCCAAGCTTTGAAAGACAAACCGGCTCCAATTTTGTTCAGGTCATTCTGAAGACCATGCACCATTTTCAGCCGGATGACATCACTTTAAAAAAAAAAAACCCTTTAAGATTACCTGCATACAACCCCGCAACTATCTGGGCCTAGGTTGTCAGATCAGGGCTTTGTCCTATAAACCCTGACTAGACATGATAAACCATTTAAAGAAACAATCTTCGACCATTGTAACTCCCACCCTTTCTATATCTGGCATACTAGATGGACAAAACACATAGCCACTCGACGGCAGGGAGTGAAAATGGCCATAAAGACCTTCCAAGAAAAAAAAACTAGTTGGAAGTTCAACCCCTCCATGAAACTAAGGCCCATGGGCCACATCTGGCCTGTTGATCATTTTAATCTGGCCTGCCAAAGACTGGTACAAAATCCCCCAAATTACTGTATATCAAAATCATGACCACCTTCATTTGACCTTGTTCTGTAATGCCCACTGGTTCCATCAGTTAGCGCCGTAGGGACTGTGATACATTGACTTGACTTTGGCTGTTCTGTTTTTACTCTGCTAGTGCTCTGAACCCTTCTTCAACCATGAGTGGGCCAAAGAAATGAAACATCAACAGGGAGTGCCGTGTGTTTAATATGGAATGGACTACCAATACTTTTTCACTGAAGTCCTGTCAAAGGCTGTATGTCTAATTTGTTAAGAAACCATTGGAGTTGAAGAAGAATAGAACATCAGCCGCCACCTTTCTAACAAAAATCCTGATTTTGCTGCCAGCCAGTCAACGCAGGAAGTGATGCCTACACCTCAGTGGTTAAAATCGAGTTTGGAGGGTGAGCAAAACCCCTTTATACGTTAAGTGCCATCCAAGACTCAGTCACACAAGACCCTGTAACAGGGCCAGGGGAGCTGCAGATGGAACTGATTGATCTCCAATATCTAGACTTTTAAGTGTAATAAACACCAAGAAAACATGATGAACACCTCAGATATGTTCTGAGAATAACAAAGCTAACACCAGACTTTGATGCGTTGCCAAAAAATGTGATCAACAAAACAACACTGTTCTCATTAAAAGTAAAACTAAGTATTGACACCACAATGGTTTTTTTGTTTGTTTATTTTTTAAACGTAAGCATTTAGTCCTTGCTTGCTTGCTTCTCAAAGTCTCAAAGTCAATGTGGCCGCTGAACCAAAATGTTTATCCACCGCTGTAATAGCTAAATGTCCTCATAATAGTTCTATCTAGTACTCAAGATGTTCGGCGTGGGAAATTTTACTCAGCTACATATTCGTTTGATTAAGAAAAACAGAAAGAATTTTCTCAAGACCATCCAGCTCCAAGGGGCAGGGGAGCTAGTTGTAAACATAGCTAACACACCAGCAGGCCACAGGCACACAGGACTTATTTGCAGACCTCATATCTGAAACTAAAATGAGACAAAGACAAGTACGACTTGCACATCTGAGTGATAAATAATCTAAATAATCAGTTATGCTTTCCGATTCAAATTAACTATACCCTCTGGACGATGGATCTGTCTGGAGCACAGTAGCTCAAAACTTGTTCATTTATATCAGATTTACAGTAAAACTGTTCATTCGTATGTATGTATATATATATATATATATATATATATATATATATATATAATATATATATATATATATACATACATACATACATATATATATATATATACATACGCACACACACACACACAGTATAGGTACACAATGGATATATGGAGTTGCTATAACAACAGTAAAAAGACGAAGCATTAAAGTCCATCTTAATTGTTAACAGCCACAATTCCTTCTCTGCTCGTCTAAACACTATAAGAACAAGTCGCCAAATTCACATGCATTCTTTTATTTCGATTGAAGATCTCAGGTCAACAGAATTTTTTTTTTTTTTGCCTATTTACACAATTTTACATTGGTGATTTCGTGATGAGAAATTCTGTGGATGTGTACTTTTCACATTCCTGAACGATTTGCATTTGTAGTCACACCTAGGGGCAATTTATAGTCTTTCATTAACCAACCATACATGTTTTGGGGATGTGGGAGGAAATTGAAGTACCCAGAGAAAACCCACAGAGACACCGTGTCCTCAGAACTGTGAAGCAGATGTGCTAACCAGTCATCCAACATGCCTGCTTGGAATTAATAAAAAAAAAAAAAAAAAAAAACATTTTCTGAAGTTCTGACTTACCTACTACATTAGGATAGGTTAGTGCACCATTTTCTAACTTCTTTACAAATTTGGGCTACGATGGTGCCATAGACAGAGGAGCAGCCAATTCCTAAATATTGAGCTTGAAATTCTCAACATTGTACTCGTAGATATCATTGCCATGTGGCCGAACCTCCGAACAAGTACAGTTGGGTCACATGTGAAGGTATGGGTTTACAATTGCCTACTCTCTGAAGAACACTGAGGCGGCTTCACTACAGTATGTTCTAGAAAAGGTTTGACTCTCACTGGCGCAGTGGGATATTGTTACATTACAGAGGACCACCTCAGTTGTTCCATTTGTGTGCAAAAAGCATTAAAATACCCAGGCCATGCAAACAATTATTCATGCACACATGGTTATAGAAGTGTTCTTGCTCACCTTGTCCAGGAAGCAGAGCTTGTCCTTGGTCTTGGCATCAAGTATCTCCACCTCAAAGAAAACAACAGCCTTTTTAGCTTTTTTAGCAGGTTTGCGTTTGACCGGTGGGGGGGCCAGTACAGGTGCAGCCGCTGACCCGTTACCTGGCTTTTTACCAATGGCGGCCTCTAGCGCGAGGGTATCCATGTCAACCGTCCACCTTCTGGACTCACTCTCGTCCCTTCTAGCCACCACCCAAGTTCCAGCCCAGAACCACTGTGAGCCCCAGAGGAGAGGTCCTGCACTCAAAAGTGAAAATAAATCTGTCTCCTCCATGCTTGGTGCTGTGGCAGCCCCTCCCTCTTCCTTCTCTACCTCGTCCAACCACCCCGTCCCTCCCTTGCTAGCTGCCCCGGTCTCATTCTTTCACTTCTGGCCAACTGCTTATTTTAACTGCTAGCCAACCCCTAGAGAGTGGACATGTGTGCACATAGTTCGAGATTCAGAATGGCCATCTGTAAACATCTTGTTGAGGGAAACTTCTCGAGCAGGCACATGATTATGGAGGTAATTTGATTATGAAATATATACCCCCGCAGCCTCAACTCTAAAATAAACAACACTCTGACACCGCTCAGTCCAGTCTACAGCTCATTGGTCAGAAGAGAGAGAGGTGTTATGACAACCAACACCGTTCAACCTCATCTCTTCCTCTCCCTGCAGCTAAATATAAAATCTACTGCTAACTCTGCACAACCCTCTTACCACTGACCTGCCCCCCCCCATATGTCTATGTGGTCATGTAATTAGATTGGCACTGCCATTTGTGTCTAAAAACACCTGACTTCTTCTCTGGGGTCTGTTGGTTAACTGATGGGGTCAAACCCTGTTTTCCCATCTTTCAGTCACACACACAGACAATTGCACGTTCTTGCCCAAGTACCCAAGGGTGATAATACCACAGATTCTCATAAATTACGGCATCCCCGTTGTTGAAGCCCACCACTACCTCTCCACTCTCAATGGTCAACAGTTGTTCAAACAGTTGCCATTTCTCAATGAAAGACAGTTACACCTGGCAACATGGAGTTTCACCTCAGATGTCTTTAGCCAAGTGTAAACTTGCCAAACAAAGTAAGATTTTAATGTGCAACGGTTATCATCATATCACTCACAAGATTTGTAAAAAAAAATTACAACGTACACAGTAGAGTTCAGATATCTGGCATGGGTGACGCAACAAAAGTGACAAATCGTGGAGCACCAGAATGACGGTCTTTAGTTGGCACTAGGATACTTTCTGTGGAATAAAATGTATAATGTTAGGAATGTATGGACTAGATTACATTAATATTCTGACGAATGGGCGAGTGATCTAATCGAGGTTTTAATGAAGAAACTGAGAAAGTAAATTCCTCAAAGGAAACATTTGGAGCACTACATTGTGTTTGTCTGTAGTCTACTAATTAACAGGTAACTCTTTTCAATCCTGTAGCATGATAAAAGAAGCAGTGTTCCATCTTTGTGGATTTTCCTAAAAACATGGCACGAGCACTTCAAATAGCAATTAAATCCATCCATCTATTTTCTTAGCCGCTTATCCTCACAAGGGTCATGGGGAGTGCTGGAGCCTATCCCAGCTGTCAATGGGCAGGAGGCGGGGTACACTATGAACTGGTTGGCAGCCAATCACAGGGCACATAGAGACAAACAGCCGCACTCACAATCACACTTAGGGGCAATTTAGAATGTCCAATTAATGTTGCATGTTTTTGATATGTGGGAGGAAACCGGAGTGCCCGGAAAAAAAATCACGCAGTCACGGGGAGAACATGCAAACGCCACACAGGCGGTCCGGAATTGAACCAGGACATCAGAACTGTGAAGCCAACACTTTCCAGCTGAACCACCGTGCTGCCCCAATTAAATCCTCCACAACAAATCATGACGAAACTTGGATGGTTTATGACTGTATGTACAGGACTTTGCATTTTACTGCCTGAATTGCTTTTTCATGAATGACATCTCAATTTGTGCTATTTAAGTCGAGTTTCATGATACTGATCAAGTGATACTGTGTGAAATGTGAAAATGTTGTCGGTTGGACATGGACAACCCCTTGGAATTTCTCCCTGGACAAGCTTTGAGGTAGATATTTTTAACTGAAATCTATCACCCAATTGGAGAAAGGTTTCTTCAAGTAGTAGACAAACCTAAAGAGTTGGTGAGATACAGGTAGGATGAAAAATAATGAAGTTATACAGGTACTGTTTTACTCTAATTTGAAGCCACTTTTTGACTGGATTTCCCAGGATAAACCCCACAAAAACATTGTTAAAAAAGGTGTATTGTGCTCAGTTTGAAGATTTCACAGCCTTCCATAGATCTCGTTATGTTGCTCATAAAAGATATTGGGAATAGCCACACGACACTACCATGGTGGTTCCAAGGGGAAGATGAAAAATTAAAAAAGAAAGTTAATTCCTCTTTAGCTTTTCTATCAAGATTTATGCTAGATTTTAATTGTATCTTCCTTGATTTATTTGCTTCCACTCCATAAGTGCATTTGTTTATACACCCAATCATAACCAGGGTTGTGGAGAGCTGTAGCTTATTCCAGATGACTTCAAGTGAAAGGCGCTCTCTACCCTGGACTGGTCAGCAGTCAATCACAAGCCACATGCAGTATTCAGACAGACAATAGACAACATTGTACAATTGCTGAGTGGAGAACATGCTGCGTGCGCCTAACTCAGATGAATTTACCACTACATAATCAGAGACACCCAGTCCATAAAGTTGTATCAAAAATATTTAATAGTTTCTATACAAAATTCTGTTCCTCACTCTTTTGTGCCTAATGCAGGCAGTTATACTCTTAAGTCAGACACATTTTATACATAATATTCTGTATTTATTTTGGTCGTGTTTTTGTCCACCAGCTTTTCTATTACTTCAATTTCTTGTTTTATTATCTAGATACCATCTACTTTATAATGGGGGAAAAAAGCATTTAAAATGGCAGCATAAGGGGGATATGGCCCTGTGATACTGTTCTCCAAGCCAAGCATCCACGCATACCCATGGCCACTTTATACCCTCCACACCCTCTCATCTTTGTCTATATAAAGGTCCAAGCTAATAGCAACAGGCTGCCTCGCTAAGGCATGAAGAGTTGACGGTGAAACGAGAACTGACTCCAATAGCTCTTGGTACGGTTCAACACAAGCAAAGATTGATTCATTTGCCAGAACCCTCTGCCTAGGAAGGTGCAAGGTAAGATACTTATTGCCAGATATAGGCAACAATTACGTACAGTTGGTCTATCGTCCAAGAGAGAGGAGTATAGATGATATAGCCCACTAGAGCAGTGTGGGATAGATTTTATCAAATAAAAATACGGTACCCAAAAGGAAATTTTCAAAAATTAGGGGCTGGCCTATTTCCTTATTTTATCATTAAGTGTTATGTAGAATGTGTGGAATTGATTTCTTTCTGTCATATCAACGGGGCAAAATGGAGTGGACTAATTAGTGTCCGCCAACAGAGGTGCCGTTAATTTTGTCTTAATAACATGGAGTCAGCTTTTGGTTGTTGTGCTCAGTAGAACAATGAGATTAAGAGGGAAGTTTAGAGAAAGATTCACCATGATAAAAAAAAAAAAAAAAAAAAAAAAAAAAGACTGATAGTTTGTTTCCTTCGTATTACTTTAAGCAAAATTTACTGGATAGAACTTTTGGTTTCACGGAGGTTCAGATTGCATATCCTTGTTTTCAACAAGAAGCACAAAACGAAACATTTTGCTTTCACTTTGTCCTAAATTATGAAGGGTAACAAACTTGATGATTTGCACTGTACCATTTTGGCACCCCTGCTCTTGTGACTAATTGCAATCTCGCTTAAACCTAATTTAAATCAAGTGGGGTAAAAGGGTCTGACGGCTGCACATAAAGTTGTTTTCCGTGTTCAGTGAATGTAAACAATGATACTGGCTATGCGTCACTTGGGATTTACTGACGTTACGACTGACAATGTTCAGAGAGTG
This sequence comes from Syngnathoides biaculeatus, assembly GCF_019802595.1. NCBI lineage: Eukaryota > Metazoa > Chordata > Actinopteri > Syngnathiformes > Syngnathidae > Syngnathoides > Syngnathoides biaculeatus. The sequence goes on along the minus strand of NC_084648.1, from coordinate 1,378,847 downwards.
ACGTGACAAGATGCTAATCACGTGTTGTTGGCTTGAAGAGGAAACAGAAATGAGTGCAATGAATATTAAGATATCCTACTTATTAACTGATTGATTTGTTTCTTGTCAGAACACCAATAAACGGGGAAGCTCAAGCAAGATGTTGAACTACTCTTTGGTTTGCACGAATTGGAAGGGGAGCACAGAATTATTCTACCGCACACAAAGAGATTTGTGATTATTCGCAAACATCACAAATGCCCAGCGTGCAGAACGCACTGCTGTGGTGGACCGGGCACAAGAACAGGTTTCCCTTTTTGTCCAAGTTGTCCAAATGTTACCTGGCTGTCCCAGCGGCTAGCATATTGAGCAAGAGGATTTTTCTCTCTGGCTGAAAATGTCCTCACCCCACCGAGAATGACCATTCACAAAGCCCACGCCAATGCAATGTATGTTCTCTGTATGATCAGTGTATGAACTGTCTATTGTCATTGAATACTGTATATATTATTGCAAAGCATTCCCTTTCTCTTGGGATTTTTTTTAAAGATGAAACTAAACTACTGTAAAAATAATGTCATCAGCAACTTGTTGTTGTCGACCCCACTTTCATTACAGTAGTGTCTACTTTGAAAAAAAACCTGTAAGTCATGCAAACCCAAGTAACTACGCACCTCTTAATACAGTGATTCCTAAACTTTATTACGCCGAGGCACATATTTTACATTATATTCTGCAATTATAGGCAGAACGATGGAGTGACTTGTTCGATAATATGCCTCACAGTTCTGAGGACCGTGTTCCAAATCCTGGCCCTGCGTTTGTGAAATTCTCATGTTCTCCCCCGTGCCGATGTGGGATTTGTCCAGGCACTCCAGTTTACTACACCTCACAAGGTTTCTAGGTTTGCTTGCTACATGTTACACTCACTTTCACACCTATGGGCAATTTGGTCTTCAATTAACCAATAATGCATGTTTTGGGGATAAGGGAGGAAACCAAAGCGCCAGGAGAAACCCCACACAGTCACGGCGTTGAACAAGCAAACACCACACAGGCGAGGTCGGATTTGAGACTGGGTTCTCAGAACCGCAAGGCAGATGTGCTAACCAATTGCCCACCATCAGCCACACCCTTATATTGGATCTTATTTCTATAAACAGATGAGGTATCTAATGCCTAACATGAATGTATACCTTAATTAATGACAAGGGTAAAAATATTAGTCCTCACTCCGCTCATCAAATATGCAATTTCTGCCAGGATTAACTTTACCCTGAGTATCATGAGGTTTGATGATTGGACGTGCTCCCTGGGATTATCCATGTGCTATTGTTACATCCACCCCTCAAGTTCTCAAACCCACCTGTCATGATACACTAGTTGGGTCGGTTTCTGTGAGATTGCTTCAACCCTGTGTGGTGTGATTTGAGGCTTTTAGAACTCAAAGAGACATAATAGACTGTTTTCAACTGACGTCACACACTTTCCGATTTAGAATGCGGGCCCCATCTTGGTTTGGTGAATTCACGGAAACACACGTAACTAACCAGGAATCATTTCGGAAAGGCGTATGAATGAGGGCTCACCGCTATGTTATCCGTTAAACGGACGTTGTAAAGCTTCTTTCTTTCGACTGCCAGCTGTGATCAAGAACTAGTGCGAGAAAACGGAGCAGTTATCAACTAAACGGCGACAACGGGGCCTGTCTCGTATTGGCAGAGCCGCTCTAGCAGCCAAGCACAATACTCGTGTGTGAATGCAATGCATGTCTCCAAAATCTGTATTTTCTGTTTCATTATAAGAAGTTTTCAAAAACGAGTTACCGCACCTCTAGCTGTTTCGTGAGTTGAGTTAAAAATGTAGCCGTGGAAGTGGGGAGAAAAAAAAGGTGCCGGTTCCACTTGGGACTCGTCCCGGTCGAACCTCCCTTTCTCTCCTTCTCGGTAACAAAAACAAAAATAATCTACACCTCTTTCATTGGTATAATCAACATAATTTAACACAACGCTGACTATAATCACGCAGTACATATTTAAATTGCATTGTGCGGTAAACTAGCCTTAGCAATGTGGGGAGATAGGTTGCTTACAATGGATACCGCAACGTGACGAACCCAGCCATTGAGAAGTGGTTGTAGGCATCCAGACCTTTGTAATTCTTTAGTTGGTCCACGATATCAGCGCTTGTCGGGAAGAGGACACGGTGGACGATGTCTGGATAGGTTACCGACACCCACAGTTGTGTGCTCTATTTGTGTTTCTCCAAGGCATATGGGTCGATATTGTCGATCAAAGCACACTTCTTGTCGTAACGGTTTCTTGAAACGACATCTAATGAGCACCGAGAACTTTCCAAAGTCTTTTTAGCCATCATGCGTCACTTTTTACCGTCGTACGACCGTTTGTGCAACTCCGGTATGTATGCAAAAGCAGCGTCAGTAGAGTGAACCCATTCAACACGGCCAGGTGCCCCGGATGTAGTCACGTGGTCGAAAAGAACGTATTCCCTCTTTTTAATTTGTATTGTTTTATGCTGTTTCCCACATTATCATATGCGTGACTGTCATTTTTATTTACAGAAACGTGGGTAGTCTTCTGCACTGGGCCGGGACTGTTTTATCAACTGGGTTATTGAGTAATTACGTGATAAGCAGCGCCATTAGTCATTCCAGCCAGAGACGGCGGTGATGCGGCGCATTATGCCAATCATAACTGTATGTCCTCAGAATACGAACATGTCTAGTTAAAGAAAACCAACAGGTTAGTCTTAAGACTTCGACTAACCTGTGATTGAGAAGGCGCTTTTCAACAATAAACCCGCATATGTCCACATTCGGTAAGCCACGAAGCTTCGGTCAAAGCAGCCGTTCAGTGTAAACTGCCGCGTGCTGTACAATGCTAACTCTCGTATTATCACACGTGTATATTTGACGGAGTGTTGGCTGCGACACATTCACAATAAAACATTTGTAACCAGTTACACTGGCCAAATGTTTGTCAGCTCCATTGCCGATCGAGCGTTTCATGGTCACCACTCACCTCGTAGTGCTTCATTTTCGCAGTCCTTTCCTGGGTATCTCAAGTAATGGACACGGCAACCTCCAATCAAAGAATTGTATGCTCACCATTGTGCAAAAAGGAGACTAGCTTTTTAGCCAATCATCGTTTGCATTAGTCGGAGGAATACGCCCACGGTACCCCCATCCTAGCGAATGGGATGTGAGTAAATTGTGAGGCGCTCAAAAATTTACATGCCCTGGAAAATACATATAATATATATATATATATATATATATATGTGTGTGTGTGTGTGTACATATTTCACAATACGTGAAATGTTGACAATTTTGCGTGAAGATATGATGACTTAATGAGGACTATTTTTGTTTTTTATTCAAATGTTCTATGTTGTGCTATTCTGAAATAAATCATTACAGCTTGATTGGAGTTACAAAGGAAATAAAATCAACGTGTTTCTCCTAATCACGCACGATCTTTTAAAATATCTATCAAATTCTGACACGTTTTTTTCAACTTATGAGTGCAACCTTATCAAATTAGTATACTACATGCAGGGGTAGATTTACACAGTATCCCAAGTGATAAAGCACTAAGTGGGCTAGTGAACATCACCTAGGCTTATTGTGTTTTTTATTTGTACTAAGCTAATTTGTTGTGAAAGAACAACGGTAAAGCTCAACAACAAATACTATCACTTTAGGTATATAAAAATAAAATAAAATATACAAAAACACCATTTTAAATCAAATCAGAATCAGCTTTAATGGCCAAGAATATAACAACACACAAGGAATTTGCCTCCACTAGTTGGTACGGCCTTGGTACGACAATGACAATTCAAATATTTCATGTAGAAAATCGAGAAACATACACAACAATTAAATTGGAGCTGACTTCAGTCAAATGCAACCATAGCTGTAGTAAGCAAAGCAAGCAAAGTAAATGGATTCATATAGTGCATTCCATACACGTGGTACTCTGGCAGCCAGTGTACCCTGCCTCCAGCCCGTTGAGAGCTGAGACAGGCTCCAGCGTGCCCCGTGACCCTTGTGAGGATAAGCCAGTGTTGTGGTACACAACAACTATATCCATCCATCCATTTACTTTGCCGCTGAAGACTATTTTGCTTTTATTGCACTTTCATTATTTGATTAAATATGACCTTAAACATTTAATCAACAGATAAAGTGTTGTCCATTTGCTAATCAGACAAAGATGTGTTGTGGAGCTGGTGGTTGTCCTTGATCTTTGTGTGCAGAAAACCGCTGGCGCCATCCTCCTCTCCCAGTCGTTGCCATGGAGACAAACGACACCAGATTAAGGAGCGGAAAGTTACCATCCCGGCCCAGGACCAGACTGCGGCGGGCAGCCACTTTTACCATGGACCCATACATATAAAAACCTTGTGTTCCCGGGCAGCTCTTGTCTTCTTCTTTGGTTATCCTGCCAGAAGACACACGTCTCGTGTGCAGCACATACCTAGATAAGACCCGGACGTCTGTATTCCACATTCCTTTCTAATAAATCCATTTACTCGTCTAATCATTGGTCATCTCTTCCTCGACCCGTGAACAGGGTCCAAACTCACAAATCCCTACACCGCTTATCCTCACAAGGGTCACGGGGCGCACTGGAGCCTCGCCCAACTGGCGGCAGGAGGCGGGGTACACCCTGAACTGGTTGCCACCCAATCTCATGGCACGTCGAGACAAACAGCCGCACTCACAATCACACCTATGGGCAAATTTAGAGTGTCCAATTAATGTTGCTTGTTTTTGGGATGTGGGAGGAAACCGGAATGCCCGGAGAAAACCCATGCAGGCAGAGGGAGAAGATGCAAAGGCCACACAGGCGGGGCCGGGATTGAACCCAGGTCCTCAGAACTGTGAGGCCAATGCTTTACCAGCTGCCCCACCGTGCCACCACGACAACTATAGCATATGACAAATAAAATATCTCATTAGAAGTGATGGGTAAACTGGACGAACCAAATTATATTATGGCCTATTCACAGTTTTTTTTCTTCAAATGATGTCAAAACCAAACGAAAAAGGCTACGGTTTTCAAAAATCCAGTGCCAAGATTGTCCTTCAATTGAATTCAATTAAAAATTGAATATAAAGTCTCTCCTGTTGTCATCCTCCGTCCGCCCTGCGATTGGCTGGCAACCAGTTCAGGGTCTACTCTGCCTCCTGCCCGATGACAGCTGGAATAGACTCCGGCACTCCCGCGGCACTCCTGAGGATAAGCGGCTCAGAAAATGGATCTCGCTTTTGCCTCGGAATTTGACTATTGACGTGCCTCACCCATGTGGAAAAATCTGGGCCACACCTTACTGAAATAAATGTTCGAGTCAGCGCCTCACTTCGTCGTTGGGTTCAGAAAGAACAACTGATCTTTCGCGTTGGCGGCGTGCTTTTGCAGCTTATTCAAGTCGTAATGTTCTCTGTTGGGCGTGCAATAAGAACCGGCTCAGTCTGCTTTAAAAATAGTTTTTTCATTTTTTATGGAGGGACTAAAAAAGGGAAGAGCGCATTAGTGTACTGGAATATTTGTGACTGTACTTGAAGGGATCACGGGGTGACGTATGGGAGGCGTGGTTTATGTCAGTCTCCGGACTCGCTCCAGTGTAGATTGTACTGGCTTGTTATGGAAGTCTCTGGAAGTTTCCATACGGTTTATATTGACTCCATCTCGGGCGTGTCGCAGATTTGAGAGGGGGCATAACGAGGACTCCAGTATCTTCAAACACTTTTGCGTTTCGACGGCTAACTGTCTGACTGCCGGCCAGCCGGGCGGGCAGGATGGGGAAAGACTACTACGACATTTTGGGAATTAAGAAAGACGCCTCTGAGGACGACATCAAGAAAGCTTATCGTAAGCAAGCGTTGCGCTACCACCCGGACAAGAACAAGTCGCCCGGAGCGGAGGAGAAATTTAAGGAAATCGCCGAAGCTTACGATGTCCTAAGCGACCCAAAGAAAAAAGACATTTACGATCGCTTTGGGGAAGAAGGTAAGCCTTTTTTTTTTTTTTTTTTTTTAAAGTGTCTGCAGTGGTTAATGGGTTTGAAATAGAAAGGCTACAATTTTAGCTGGTAGCAGCACTTAGACTTAGTGTGCACTCGGTACAAGTTCGGCCGTCCAACTTTTGGTTGGGGCCTGAAAACCCGCTGGGAGTCCTCTAACTTGTCTTTTCACCAATACTAATTAGCTGAGATAGTGCAAATAATAAGCAGGTGACAAACGTGAGAGTGACGTGGCTTCCCATTTTAACACAAGCGTCATGAGTTTTTACTTTAACCAATTAAAGATCTAGTCCCCCAAGATGGGAATGTGGGACATTAATACACATAGCAGAATTCAACGTGAAAATAATTGTTACGGATTCTCATTGTCATCAATTTCATGGCCGAGAAACGTGTTCCTTCCATATTACGTTACCATGGAAACGTCATGCACAGTAAAGTCCCCGTGGACTGGCTGCAACGTTTCCTCAAATGTAAAACTTCATGTAATTTATCTTGTCTGATATATTCGTAAGACATTCAAATGACACGATTGTATTTGTTTTTATCTTTAATAAGCCATTTATTTTATTCCTACCTAGTGGACTCCTAGTGCCTTGCTCAATGGTTCCCTGTGCTCAGGCAGGGAAACGTGCCCCTAATGACTCTCACAGCTGAAATTGAACCGTCAAAGCTGAATTTGAAACCTGACTCAATCACAGCCAAAGCCTGTTCATAGAGCTCGGTGACGTAATTGAATAAATGTAGCTCATTTGTCAGTACCATTTGTTGTTTGTTTTATTGTCATATTTCTTCTGGTGACTTCTGGCGTTCGAAGCACAAACAACAGGGTTGTGAACATTGGAAGTACTTTACAAAGGCAAAGTCAGTTTTGCCAATTCAATAACCAACCCTAATAACATTTTTGTATTTGGGGGAGGGTTGGGTGGGCGTAGTAATGTAAATAAACAATCATGAGCTGAGTCATTTTGACACAGTTAAGATTTTTTTTTTTTTTTTAGATTAGGCATTGCGGAAAGCAGTCACAGTCAATCATGCCGAACATTTCCAATAATATGATGCTCAATTATACATTGCAAACATGAGTTATCAACGTGGGAAACATTTGAACCAAGGTTTATGCTTTCAAGCCAAAACTAATTTTCAGTTTACCAGCCACACCTATCCAAATGTACCTGAGAGTCTGATTGGGTGTGGTCTCTTGAAAAGACAAATGTGACAGCTGAGCCGTCCAGTCCAGCAACTCATTTTAGTGCATTAAATCACAGGCGTCAAACTCAAGGCCGGGGGGCTCGCGAAGGGACATCATATCAACTTCCATGATTTGTGTTGAAATCTGTAGCAACATTTCAAATTGTCCCATCATAAATGATGGTTTGGAGATATGGCAAGGATTTTTGTGTGACTAAAAATCAACAATAGCCTTTGATTTCTGATTCCAAAAGTCGTTCAGAAATTGCATAGGTAAATATGATGAGGCGATTAAAGATTTTTAATGGTTTTACAGTCATAATGTCCTTCTGAGGGAAACCGTAACTGCAATGTGGCCTTTGACAAAAATGAGTTTGACACCCCTGCATTTAATGTTTGAACATGTGATTTTTTTATTTATTTATTTATTTATTTATTTGTGTGTGTGTGTGTGGTGTGTGTGTGTGTCCGTGAAGTATGTTTTGTAAGGGATGATTTTTCTTATTTAGCCTTATTTCCACATCTGTAAAGAAAACATTTCTATACTCTTAGGATGTTTATGCATGTTAATACTCGTGTGGGGGCTTCTATTTTTTTTTTTTTAATTGTTTGGTGTGAGGAGAATGAAACAAATTCTAGATGGTGGGGGACTAAGCAACATTTAGTTTGACCAATGTCATTTAATGTGCTTTTCCTGAGAGCTAAGAAGCAAAACTTATTAAAATCAGATTTTTGTGAAAAACTGATATCTTATTTGAAGGCCATTTTACCCAGCCCTACTTAATTATTGTACTTGTTGCAGAAGTGGACAAAGTGTTTCTGTTTTTGACAGTTTAGCAAGGTGAATGTTGGTTGGACATGCGTGGGAATTTCTTGAAGAATCTATATTTTTATAATGGTAGTGTCTTTATACAGTGAACGTTAAATTTGAGGACATTCACACTTGTGGAACCTCCCCTTTTTCATTTGTTTTTTTTTTTTTGGAAAGGCAACATTTTAAGATTTTAACAGTTATAGATGTAAAGTAATTAATGGCCACTTGATGATTGTTGAATACAAGTCAGTTTGTTTTAAACATGGCAAAGCAGGTATTTTTGTTGCATTTTAAAACTTTTTCTTTCTGTATTGTGATTTGGATGTCTGCAATCAGCAAGCATGTTTAAAGGCACCATATTTATGACTCTTAACTCCAAGTTGAGAATTAAAACAAAGAAAAATAGATAATATAGTGCATTCTGGGGTAATACAGAAAAACTTCATGATCGCAATTTTACCATTCATATATAATTTTTTTTTTTCCCCCTTTCATTCAGGTTTGAAAGGAGGCGGTCCCTCTGGTGGTGGTGGAGGCGGTCCAGGCAATTTCAGCTACACCTTCCAAGGTGACCCACATGTCATCTTTTCAGAGTTTTTCGGTGGACGAAATCCCTTTGAGCAATTTTTTGGTGGGCGCAATGGCGGTTTGGATGAGGAGATGGACACTGACGATGCTTTTGCCCGCTTTGGAATGGGAGGTGGCGGCTTTCCCCGCTCTTTTAGCTCTAATATGGGAGGGTTTGGCGGCCACAGTAGTGTTGTGAAGAAACAACAAGACCCCCCTGTGATCCATGAGCTGAGGGTGACCTTAGAAGAAGTGCTGTCTGGCTGCACAAAGAAAATGAAGATTTCTCGCAAGAGGGTGAATCCTGATGGCCGAACTCTGAGAAGAGAAGATAAAATCCTGGAGGTGCAGATAAAGAAGGGCTGGAAGGAAGGCACTAAAATCACATTTCCCAAAGAGGGGGATGAAACCCCGACCAACATTCCAGCTGATGTGGTCTTCGTGTTAAAGGACAAACCACATGCTGTGTTCAAGCGTGACAACTCTGACATTGTTTACACAGCGAGGATCTCACTCAGAGATGTAAGTTCAATCTCCGTGCACAAATATGTGGAAAGTCTCGTCTCGTCTTGATATGTGTAACCTACTTGGGTGTTTCTTCTCAGGCTTTATGCGGCTGCACAATCAACGCACCTACATTGGAAGGCCGAGTCGTCACGGTGACAGCAACAGATGTGGTGCAGCCTGGGATGAAAAGGCGCATCAGTGGCGAGGGGCTACCTTATCCCAAGCGCCCCGATCGTCGCGGTGACCTGATTGTGGAATATGAGGTCAAGTTCCCCGAACGGCTCAGTCAAAGCGCTCGGGACACCATCGCTCAGGTTTTGCCTCGGTCGTGAACAAGCTCAACTGGACTTAAGCCCCTCCTCCCCCAATAGTTCCTGAACCTGCCAATTGTATTTTATTTTTTGTATTTCAATACATGGAAGACAAAAGTTGTGTACTGTTTTCACACTACACATATTGGATGTCACCCATGTTATAAATGCCGCAATTGAAACTGTAAGATATGGACAAGGTTGTAAATAAAGTATAGCCAATTTTTTTTGGTGTTAAATTTAATAAACAAATTATATTTTATTGAAATGTTTATTAAGGGACTGGAGCTAAAGCACTGTTAGCAATAAACATTGAGAGGATTTCATTTTTTAGAAGTACTGTAATTATTGATCTCTTCACAAGTGGGTCTACACTGAAATTTTTGTCTCAAATGTGAGTCCTTTAAGATGTTACAGTGCATTCAGAAATAGACTTTATGACAAACATTTTTGCCTTAGTAATATGGCTCCACCCTTTGTGACAAGGATAAACTCAACCATTCATTTTCAACATAAAACATTTGTATACTGCATCACATCATAATGCCTGCTGCAGGAAATACACCATCTTTTGTCTGTTTAAAGAGAGTTTGCCCATACAGTTATTAATCTCAACAAAAATCATTGAATGTTGGAAGACTTGACAGACTGAAATTTTTTTACAAGCGCATTTCAGTTTAGTTTCAATACAGCACCAAGGCCACGTTATGTTGAATACAAATCATAAGAAAGATTTTCCGTACTTGTCTGGCACAGATGTGAAGCTCACAGCCCAGATCTGCAAACATTCTTTTGTATAGAAGTAAATATGTGCGACCAGGATTTGAATTTGGAATATCACAGAAAATAGCATTTGAATTTGAAATGTAAAGCGATCACATTTTCAATAGTTGTATTTAAGTGTGACTTTTCAATGTTAACAATTAAACTGGCTCCAATTCGCTAAAATTCCCTGTCTGTGCCACCAGAACACCCAGCCAATTGCAGTTACGCTTTCTTAGTCACATGACGTCACAAACTAAGAAACCGTAACTGGATTGGCTGGCTGTGTGTTTCTTACCTGAAGTAACCCTGCCTGGTGGCACAGACAGGCTACAGTTCGCTGTCTGAAATTAAACTGGCTACAATTGGCTGTCCAAGAATTGTAGCCAGTTGAAATTCAGGGAGGCTTCCTACGCCCACCACCACAACTGTTAATCTGCAAAGGCGTGGGTAGAAATTCAGATAATGTAGGTTGAAGACAAAAAAGAGGAGGAAAGCGGCTGAGTCGGCAGAAGAAGAAAAGAAATGCACAGACCATACAGCTGTGTGTAGGGACTTTGAATGTTGGGACTATGACAGGAAAAGCTCAGGAGTTAGGTGACATGATGATGAGGCAAAAGCTTGATATATTGCGCATCCAACAGAGCAAGTGGAAAGGGAGTAAGGCTAGAAGTCTAGGTGCAGGGTTTAAATTATTTTGTCATGGAGTAGAGGGGAAGAGAAATGGAGTAGGGGTTATTTTAAAGGAATAGCTGCCTAAGAATGTTTTGAAGGTGAAAAGAGTATCAGATCAAGTGATGATGATGAAACTTGAAATTGAGGTTGTTATGTCTAATATGGTTAGCGGCTACGCCCCACAGGCAGGATGTGAGTTGAAAGAGAAATTCTGGAAGGAACGAGTTCAAGTAGTCCTGAGCATCCCAGAGAGAGCGAGAGTTGTTTTTGGTGCAGATTCCAATGGACATTTTGGTGAAGGAAACAGGGGCGATGAAGAAGAGAAGGGTAAGTACGGGATTCAGCAAAGGAAGTTTGAGGGGCAGATGGTGGTGGACTTCACAAAAAGGATGGAATTAGCAGTGGTGAACACTTACTTTCAGAAGAGACAGGAACATAGAGTTACCTACAAGAGCGGAGGTAGAAGCACGCAGGTGGATTATATTTTGTGCAGATGTAATCTGAAGGAGGTTACTGATTGTAAGGTAGTGGTGGGGGAAAGTGTGGCTCGACAGCATAGGTTGGTGGTGCGTAGGATGACTCTGGTAGCGGGTAGGAAAATTAAGAAGACAAAGGTAGAGCAGAGAATCAGGTGGTGGAAGTTGAGGAAGGAAGAGTGTCGTGTGGCCTTTTGGAAAGAGGTGAGACAGGCTCTAGAGAGACAGGAAGAGCTCCCGGAAAACTGGAATACTACTGCCATGGTATTCAGAGAGGCAGGCAGGAGAGTACTTGGGGTTTCTTCTGGTAGTAAAGGGGAGAAGGAGACTTGGTGGTGGAACATCAAAATACAGGAAGTCATCCAAGGAAAGAGATAAGCGAAGAAAAAGTGGGACACGGAGAGGACTGAGGAGAGGCGTAAGGAATACACTGAGATCCACCGTAGGGAAAAGGTAGAGGTGGAAAAGGCTAAACAAGAGGCATATGATGGCATGTACAACAGGTTGGACACGAAAGAAAGAAAAAAGGATCTCTACAGGTTGGCCAGAGAGAGGGATAGGGATGGGAAGGTTGTGCAGCAAGTAAAGGTGATTAAGGATAGTGATGGAAATATGTTGACTGGTGCAAGTAGTGTGCTAAAGAGATGGAAAGAGTACTTTGCGAAGTTAATGAATGAAGAAAATGGGAGAGAAGCTAGAGTAGAAGAAGTAAGCGTGAATGACGGGGAAGTGCCAGTGAATAGTACGGGAGAAGTTAAAAAGGCACTGATCAGAATGAAAAATGGAAAGACAGTAGGACCAGATGACATACCAGTGGAAGTATGGAAGCAATTTGGTGAGGTGGCTGTGGAGTTTTTGACCAACTTATTCAATCGTGTCATGATCCTGCCGCTCCAGCACGAGCTGTGCGGGTGCCCGCGCGGGTGCGCTGATTGAGGCGCACACCTGCATCTCATGCGGGCTGATTAGTCCGTGTATTTATATCACTCCGATGACGAGTGGTGGGCGCCAGTTCACTGCGCTTCATGTCCCGTTCGTGTGGTCCGGTATCCCTGATCGACAACCCGTGTGTACCGACCTTCGCCTGTTCTCCGACCAACCTTGTAAGCCTGACTCCTTTGATACTTCTGTCTCCTTTGATCGTTCTCCTGTGTACCGACTCCTGCCTGCCCGCTCACCTGCTCTCTTCGCCCGACGTCCCAACTACCGCTGCTGCACCGGACTGCCTGCTCGATCCCCGACCTTGACATATAATAAACGTTTTTCCTTGAACTACATGGCATCGTCCGAGTCCTGCATTTGGGTCCTACACTCGTTCCGATGGGACGTGACAAGTAGAATATTAGCGGAAGAGAAGATGCCAGAAGAATCTAGGAAAAGTGTGTTAGTCCCCATTTTTAAGAACAAAGGGGATGTTCAGAACTATGGAAACTACAGAGGAATAAAGATGATGACCCACACAATGACGTTATAGAAAAGAGTACGGAAGTAAGTATCTGCGAGCAACAGTATGGTTTCATGCCTAGAAAGAGTACAACCGATGCATTATTTGCCTTAAGGATGCTTGTGGAAAAGTACAGGGAAGGTCAGAAGGAGCTACAATGTATCTTTGTAGACCTGGAGAAAGCCTACGACAGAGTACCAAGAGAGGAACTGTGGTACTGCATATGGAAGTCTGGTGTGGCGGAGAAATATCTTAGAATAGTACAGGACATGTATGAGGGCAGTAGAACAGTGGTGAGATGTCCCGTAGGTGTGTCAGAAGAATTTAAGGTGGTGGTGGGACCGCATCAGGGTTCCGCGCTGAGCCCCTTCCTGTTTGCGGTAGTGATGGATCGGCTGACACACGAGGTTAGACTGGAATCTCCTTGGACTGTGATGTTCACAGATGATATTGTGATCTGCGGTGAAAGCATAGTGTAGGTGGAGGAATAATTAGAAACACGGAGGTACGCAGTGGAAAGGAGAGGAATGAAGATTAACCAAAGTAAAACAGAATATATGTGCGTGAATTAGAGGGGCGGAGGAGGAAGAGTGAAGATCCAGGGAGAAGAGATAGCGAGGGTGGACGACTTCTGGTAAGGAAGTGAAGAAACGGGTCCAAGCGGGATGGAACAGTTTGCGGAAGGTGTCTGGTGTTCTATGTGACAGAAGTGTATCCGCTAGGATGAAGGGCAAAGTTTATAAAACAGTGGTGAGGCCGGCCAGGATGTACAGATTAGAGACGGTGGCTCTGAAGAAACAACAGGAAACAGAACTGGAGGTAGCAGAAATGAAGATACTGAAGTTCTCACTTGGTGTGAGCAGGTTGGATAGGGTTAGAAATGAGCTCATTAGAGGGACAGCCAAAGTTGGATGTTTTCGAGACAAGGTTAGAGAGAGCAGACTTTGATGGTTTGAACATGTTCAGAGGTCAGAGAGTGAGTGTATTTGTAGAAGGGTGCTGAGGATGGAGCTGCCAGGCAAAAGAGCAAGAGGAAGACCAAAGGAAAGGTTGATGGATGTTGTGAGGGAGGACATGAAGACTGTGGGTGTTAGAGAGGAAGATAGGAAGATGCACGAGATAGACTCAAATGGAAAAAGATGACACGCTGTGGTGACCCCTAACGGGACAAGCTGAAAGAAAAAGGATATATATATATATATATATATATTATATATATATATATCAACAAATTACTTGTGTACTTATTTCTGATGTTTAACTTGTAAATGCGATAGCCTATTTGGTATAAATTTTACTCAGTCTACATTTTTATGTCTGAGGTTTGGCAAAATTATTTTGGTTGTTTGGACCCATATTTTAAGTTTTCAGACTATTATGATTGTCTTGTATTTACACTGTTAGAAGTCACCAGAGGTCACCATTTAACAGTGTGTTTTATGAGAAAAAAATTGTGGCCAAAACCCCCTTTGAAATCCCACCCCAAGGCAGACATTTTCAGTGTTTTTCCATTTTGGTCATTCTCATAGAAGACTTATGGCCTTATAATTAACTTCAGTTTACAGACATTTTAAGGCTTCCACCCATCCTTCCATTTTCTTTACCACTTTCCCTTATTAACGTCGTGAACTCATCGCCTGGCAATCGCACGTCACAAATAACCTCCAGAAAACGAGTTCGACTGACTGCCGGCAATACGGACTAAACTCTGACATTGGTCGTACAAAGACTGAACAGCCTGTATCAGGGGGTTTGGTACTCCACCGGAGGACTCTCCAAAGGACACCACCGAACCCCTTCTCCAAGTCCACAAAACATATGTAGACTTGTTGGGCGAACTCCCATGCACCCTTGAGGACCCTGCTGAGGGTGTAGAGCTGGCCCGCTGTTCCACAGCCAGGACGAAAACCACATTGCTCCTCCTGAATCTGAGATTTGACTTCCGATGGACGCATACTGAATCGATCTTACCAGGAAGGCTGTGGAGTGTGATTCCCCTGGAGTTGGAACACACCCTCTGGTCCCCCTTCCCAAAAAGGTGGACCGCCACCCAAGTCTGGCAGTCCAGAGGCACTGTACTTGATGTCCACGCGATGTTGCAGAGGCGTGTCAACCAGAACAGCCCCACAACATCCAGAGCCTTTAGGAACTCTGGGCTAATCTCATTCAACCCTGGGGCCTTGCCACAAAGGAGTTTTTTAACCACCTCGGTGACCTTGTCCAAAGAAAGGAGTGCGCCTCTCAAAGAACCAGCCGCATTTTCCTCATAGGAAGGGATGTCAGTAGAATTGAGGAAGTCTTCAAAGTATTCTCCCCACCAACTCACAACAAGTAAGTCGAGGTCTGCAGCACCTCATCCTCACTATACACAATGTTGACGGTGCACTACTTGACGCCAACCCCCTGAGATGCTGGATGGTGGACGAGAATTTCCTCGAAGTCGTCTGGAAGTCTTTCTCCATGCCCCCACCTGACTCCTCCCGTGTCCGAGATTTTGCTTCAGTGACCAGCAAAACTAGATGACACTCGGCCAGCTGGTACCCATCAGCTGCCTCAGGAGTCTCACAGACCAACAATGCCCCATTGGACTCCTTCACCTTGATGGCATCCCTCACCGTCGGTGTCCACCAACAGGTTCAGGGATTTCCACTGTGAGAGGGATTGACCACTTTACAGCCACAGGTGTGGTCTGCTGCTTCAGCAACGGAGGTGTGGAACATCGTCCACACGGACCCAATGTCCCTTTGCAGCCCCTAGAACATGAGCAAAGTTCTTTCGAAGGAGGGTGTTGAAACTCCTTTCAACAGGAGATTCTGGCAGGTGTTCTCAACAGACCCTCACAATACGTTTGGGTCAGCCACGTTGGACTGGCATCTTCCCCCACCATTGGAGCCAACTCACCACCCACCGAATGGTGATCAGTTGACAGATCCACCTCTCTCTTCACTTGAGTGTCCAAGACATGTGGTCGAAAGTCCGATGACACAACCACAAAGTGGATCATCGAACTGTGATCTCGGGTGTGCTGGTGTCAAGTGTACACGTGGACCCCCCTTATGTTTGAACATGATGTTTGGTATGGACAACCCGTGATGAGCACAAAAGTCCAGTCACAGAACACCGCTCGGGTTCTGATTTTTTGTTCTTCCCAATCAGGTCCTTCCAGTCACTTGTCACTTTCATTGCACACATGGTCACTGAAGTCCCCCAGCAGAATGATGGCGTCCCCAGTGGGAGCGCTATTCAGCACACACTCTTAAGAACTCCAAACAGTGTGGGTACCCTGAACTGTTGTTTGTTGCATAGGTACAAACAACAGTCAGTACCAGCTGACACTGTACCTGACCCCTATGGCCCTTCCCCCAAGTGGTGAGCCCATGGGAAGGGGGGCCCATGTTATCCTTTCCAGCTATGTCCGGCCGAGCCCCATGGGTGCAGGGCTGGCCACCAGACGCTCACGTTCAAGCCCCACCTCCAGGTCTGGCTCCACAGGGGGGACCCGGTTACCCACGTCCAGGCAAGGCAAACCTAGATCCAATATTTTTATTGGTCGTAGGGGTTACAGTGAAGAAAATAAGTATTTGAACACTTTGCTATATTGCAAATTCTCCCACTTATAAATCATGGAGGGGTCTGAAATTTTCATCGGAGGTGCGGCCCACTGTAAGAGAGATGATCTAAAAAGAAAAATCCAGAAATCACAATGTATGATTTTTTTAACAATTTATTTGTGTCATACAGCTTTTTAGATGATCTCTCTCCCAGTGGAAATGAACCAACGATGAAAATTTCAGACCCCTCCATGATTTATAAGTGGGAGAACATGCACTATAGCAGGGTGTTCAAATACTTATTTTTTTCACTGTATAAGGAGTCCTACTATGTTTGATCCCTCACCTCGGGCCTTTTCCGTGGGTGACCCTACCAGGGGCGTGAAGCCCCAGAGAACTTAGCTCCTAGGATCATCAGGACACACAAACCCCCCCACCACGATAAGGTGTCGGCTCAAGGAGGGGACTGTGCCACCATTGAAGGTATTTCCAGGACAATATTCTGTTCTTTTACTTTCCTCCAAATTTGAACTGGTCATCAATGTGAGTCACCCACACCTAATGCCAGGTACGGAACTTGACCAATGAAAGCTCTTAGTTGTTGAACATGCATTATAAAATAAGTCTGTAAGTGTCTTTATTAGGATAGTCACAAGGAGCGGGTATGCAACAATATTTTCTAAGAATAACTGCTGATACCCGTGACAGTCATCAGACTGCTGTTTTAAGCCTCCCAGCCTATTCTACTGATGATGCGACAAGGCACACATCCGTCTGCAAAAACAATAGTTGCTAACACGTTGAAGTCGAAAGTAGTCATCAATAGTCGGAACAACATATCAGAGAGGGAAAGGCACGCCGACTACTCCTCCGGCAAAGTATTACGCTTTGCCTTACACACCCCTTGATAGAAAACAATCAAACTTTTGTAGCCTTTCTTCTGGGCACTCATGTTTTATTGTAGTGCGTGATCAAGGGACGAATGTGAAGCACTGGAGCTCCTGGACTACATCATCCTGTTACCATTGTTTGAGAAAGGATGGACATTCTTCACGTTGTCTTGTTCTGCTGCTTTTCAGGTCAGTTCTGAATTTAGTCTAATATGAAACATAAAAAATTTATCAGTTTTCTTCAGCATACTAGAATATTGGAAGCCCATTTCATCTAAAGAGATTTTTTTAAAGCGACTATGGTACAATCAGACTTATTCACACCAATTCTTATTCTGATTCTGGAGTGATAAACTGTAAAAAGCTATGTTCTCATGAAAAGATCCATCACTGAGATTCACTTGCGGATTGAGGACAGCTAGTACATTTTTAAAGCTCTATAAAGAAAACAATTGGAAAAAAGTTATAATTGATACTGTCTGATAAAATAGATTTGTTAAAGGCACCGAGCTGACTAACCGGAGATGAATTTATTCAAACTTTCATTTATAACAGCCTTATTACCAAACATATGCATATGAGAATCCTTGTAAAACTTTGGATAATGAGTGCTATTTTGACACAATGAAAGCAGTCGCAATTTATTTGTGTTGTACTGATTGATCGGTAACGTGTACTGTTGAAGAAAATTAACAGCAAATTACAACAACATATCTCCAAATTAAAAAAAAAAAAAAAAAACAACGTTATGTTTTACGGTACTGTTGTAATTATAGTAATTTGTCGTAAAAAGAGAAAGGATGGCTGTGCATTGGATTGTGATAAAAACAGTAAGAGACTTTATGCACATATAAGTGGGTGGTTTATAAAACACCAAAAACCCTTATGGGAACATTTTTGTCCTTTTAGTGAGCTTCTCAAAACAATATCAGAGACTTTTGCTTTGCAAAGAACAAGTGAATCAAAATACACACTGCTAGAGCTGAATATCCTCAAATGACTCCATTCCAAGGCCATTTCTAAATATATTAGACGATGTGATTTGTAGAGTAATATATGGGACTTTTAAACATTTTAAAACTTTAATACAATAAGCACAGACAGTGAAAGTGTGTATTGTTGTCTTAAAGTGTCAGCACTTCCTCCTGGATCTCGCCCCTCTGCAAGCCTGCAGACACATCCAGAAAATGTTCCGTCCAGCACCCTGACATGGCACGCAGCATCAACAATGCCTACCACAGAGGAGCAGACCCACCAGAGTCTCTCAGGTTCCTATCATGAGTTCCTCCTACAATCATTTGCATTTTGTAATGGAGAGATCAGTCTAGAGTAACGCATTTTATGCAAGCTCGTTTTTTTTTTTTTTAAGTGTTTCTAGCAGCAATGTCATATCAAGAAAATAATGGAACAGATATATTAGAGGTATTAAGCCTGAAACCTTAGTTTTCTAACCATAAAATATTAAAATTTAATTAAGCAACTGTATTTAGGTAAGAGTCTTGGAAATTTGGCACCAACCTATGGACTCATTTTGATGGATGGACAATTAACCCTCTGTTAACCAGGCAGGGTTCCAGGTTATCTGAAATTGTACAACACTGGTCAATAATGGTAAATGCCAAATCGGTAAACTGGAAAAGGGGCCCTAATGTACCATGTGCAAAAATGCAACTTGGGTCAACAGAGGGTTAATGTGATGTTTACTCTCAGGTTGCCTACTAAAGTAACATTTGCTCATAGTTGGGCACATTAGTTTTGCATTGTGAACATGACTTAAATGGATTAATGAAGGACATAAACCCACATTTCTGCATTACTTTTAAAAAATAAAGAATACAAGGCAATGAATAATGTCAAATGACTAGATGGGAGACAAGGAAGGCAAATATGTTTGTTAACAGCATACAGTAACAAAAGTAAATAAAACTATGATGACTCCTAATGTACACAGAGTTTTTATGTTCTTTTCCCTGGGTTTGCACGGGTGTAGCAAACATTCACGCATTCCAAAAATGTGCGTGTTACCAACTCAGTACTCTGAATTGCCCATGCATGTGAAGGTAAGTGTAAATTATTGTCTTACTGTTCACGCCTATGTACCCGACCTCCCACCCAAATTCAGATGGAATAGGCTTCAGCTCCCCCATGAACCTCAGTAGGATATAAGCGGTCAAAAATAGAACATCTGCAGTTCTCAAGCAAGTCATTCAAAAATATCATGACTCTCACCGGTAATTGTAGAAGGTCAAAAAGGTTACTAAAATAAGATGGGGTGCAGCAATAAAACGTTCATTAATTATTTTAGCTGCCAAGTGACGTTCCAGGAGGCCCACATTCTTACAAAAGACATGTACACAAAAAACACATAGTTGTTGTAGAGAACAGAAATGTCAAAAAGTTCAATCTAATCGCTAGAAAAGTGACATTGTAAATTACTTGTTTTGCAAAAATTCTCATTTTGAATTTGATACCTACAACAAAAACTGGAAACATGGAGGAATGTTCAAAAACATCTGTTTGGAACATTCCAAAAGTAATCAGGTTAAGTGGAAACAGATGAATGTCACGTTTTGGTAAAAAAGGAGCATCCCTGAAAGGCTCACTTGTTCATAACAAGGATGAAGTGAATTTCATCAGTTTGTGAACAAATATTCCAGCAATTTAAGAGCATTCCTCAATGTACAATTGAAAGGAATTATGGAATTTCATTGTCTATGGTCCATAACATCATCAAAAGATGTAAAGAATTGAAGACTCGGAATTGCCTGTAGGGGTAAATGTGAATGTGAATGGTTGTTTGTTAAAATGTGCCCTGTGACCAGATCAGGGTGTACTTCATCCCTTGGCCCAAAGAAAGCTGGGCTAGGGTCCAACACATCCCCGACCCAGAAAAATCTCATGGCACTGGCAGGAGGCGGGGTACATCCTGGATTGGTCACCAGCCAATCGCAGGGTACAAAGAAAATAGTCTTACATTTCGTTTGTGTCATAATACTGTTAGATGCCAAACTATTGACTTGAGGATATCTGCAGAAGTGCTATTTTATTGCCTTACCCACATGGAGACTGAATGTTACGATCAATTTTACAAAATATACATGAAACTGACCAAATAGAAAGTTTCCTCTTGATAGTGATGACGCGCAATGCTGAAATAATGCTTATCCTACATCAATTCACTCACAAATTTACTTGGTGTGAAATCTGGGCCTAAACCTACAGTATAATTGCGTTATATGAATGGAAACAGGTATTGAAAAAAGGTTAGTTGGACCTTCATTGTTAGTTGAGGTATTTAATTGTTCTCTGCCCATATTTAGATGAACAAAGGTACATAATTCTTTTAATTTTATTTGGATATTAATTTTCTTGCCAATTTGGTGTAATTGCATAATTTCCCTTCCCCAGTTTATGATTTAATACAGCACAGTGAGTACTCTGGCTCCCCCCCCCCCCTCCATTTCAAAACCATGCATGAATACTCCAAATCAGTGGTTCTCAAACATTGTACACCTAGTATCACCTCAAAAAATACTTGGCTCTATGTTGGCAGTATGTTTGAGTGTGAATCGTCCTTTATACAGTATAGAGCATATTTGCTCGATGGTTGACTGGTTACCAGTTCACCACTATGTCAGCTGGGGCTGACATCTAGCTCACCTGAGACCCTGATGAGGGTAAGCAGTATACAAACTAAATGGATGGATGTTTTGTAAAGGAGTATACAGGTGTCGCTTTTGTAATTGAAGAGTTTGTTTTCAAAACGAGACATTGGCATTTTTTTCAGATTTACAAAACTCGCGCCAAAATTTTCCATTCCGAGCTGGATAATTTTGGCGCGAGTTTCGTAAATCTGAAAAAAATGCCTATGTCTTGTTTTGAAAACAAACTCTTCAATTTTTTGCTGTCATCCCAACTACATTTTCAGTTTGTTACAAACTCTGTTCTTGCTTCCTCACTCTGTAATGGTTCCAGACACCACTGTGGTCATCATCGTGTCCGTTAGCCTGGCTCTTCTGGTTTGTGCAGTCATCCCGCTGATGTTCTATGGAAACTGGAGAAGTAGTGCAGGTGGGACACACACACACACACACAGAAGTTTAACACACTGCATGTTACAAAACGGCATCCCGCCAATGCTCACAGCTATGCCATTTGTTTCTTTCAGAAGTTCAGAACAGACCAGGACCAAACAAAGGGGGTGTGAGTGTGAATTTGAAACATAAACAGTTTGCTGTGTGCACAGTAATGTTTACATAAAATGTCTCTTACTTGTACATAGGTTGAGGGAACATCACCAGTAGTCCTGCACCGTGTCCAATCAGGGGACGGGCTATAGACCAATGTGCAGAATCCATTTTCTATTTGCTACATCTTCAAGTCAGCCAGACAAATCAACACAATCTGAACTGAAAGGGGATTCGTTGGTTTGTCTTTGGTCAGCACAGATTATGAATATGAAATGACTATGCTTATTTGTGACAAATACTTATGAAGGACTACACCCTGAACTGGTCATCAGTCGGGCACAGGGCACATATCCGAGCATTTGCGCTCACATTCAAACATGTCACTGACTGGGAACTGAACCCACATTACCCACACCAAAGTCAAGCGAGTGTCCCACGACACCATCAGTGACTTACTAAAACCTCATTAGATTATTATAAAGTATTTCTGACTGGGGTTGAGGGCAAAATTTGAATGTCCCAGAAAGACCTGTGACACATCCAGGAAAAAATATCTGAGGAATGGCATTGAGTGCAATTAGTTCTGTCTTGATTTACACAGGTAACGTTTTTGTAATACTTGCAGGATAAAAAAATCATACCACGCAATACAGTTTTCAGAATTTCCCCTATGATTGACTGGATGCCAGTCCAGATGTAGTCTTCCTTTCATCCACAGTTAGCTGAGATATTAATAGCTTCCAAACCATGCTAATACGCTGAAATGGAAAAGTGGAATTGAAAAATAGATGCCATTATTTTCATCTATGTTGGTCCTCTTGCAAACTTGTATTTGACCTTAGGTGTGAAGTTTTATAATAAACCATATTTACTGTTGTCTGTTCAATTCATTATGAAGTAAGTGTCAGTCACCCATGGTACACAGTTTAGTTTCAGAAGGAAGGAGAACGTTGGAGCTGAGGGACTGGAGGGTAGAGGTGGATGTGTCGGTGGGGGAGAGGGGGTGTGGGGGGGCGGGGGGGGGGGGGGGCTCATGTGTTTAAGATAGTCAGCTGCATCACCTTGGATTCACTGGAAGGTCAATGAGAGCCATTTTTAAAAGCCTCTGGGAGTCAGTGGAGGTTTTTGGACAACTGGTGGGTTCCCATTTACCAACACTACTGTTGATTTCTGTTTTTCTCGTTGTTTTTACAAGGTTACAGAACATATTCGCAATTCACAAATTCACAACTCACAAATTCACCTATATATAGATTTATTTTTGGGACCTCTTTACTGTTATTCACAGAGAAACTCACTTGTTGCCAATATTTGGACATACCCAAGAAAAAGCCCTCTGAAACATAATTGTTGCTTTGGCGTCATCTTGTGGCATCCTGGCACAAAGGCACTATGTGAAACTAAGGAGCCGAGCTTCATTTAGGCTCAAATAGAAAAGTAGTGCTTTGCCTCTCCATCTCTTGCATTCTATTAACAATCATCAACATTTTTAGGAGGTGCGTCATTACCCCTAGGACTACTTTTATCCGTGTACTATTTTTAGCGTTTCTTTTAAATGAACAGTGCTTCATAAATTGACAGCAGGGTGGCGCAGCTGGAAAGCATTGGCCTCACAGTTCTGGGGTCCAGGTTTGAGTCCCGGCCCTCACTCTGTGGAGTTTGCACCTTTTGCGTGGGTTATCTCTGGGCACTCCGGTTTCCTCCCACGTCCCCAACATGCAAAATTAATTGGACACTCTAAATTGCCCACTAGGTGTGATTGTGAGTGCAGCTGGGAAGCTCTATGTGCCCTGTGATTGGCTGGCAACCAGTTCCGGGTGTACCCCGCCTCCTTCCCGTTGACAGCTGGGATAGGCTCCAGCACTCCCGTGAGCCTTGTGAGGACAAGCAGCTAAGAAAATGGATGGATGGATATTGTTGACACCATCATTACTATAACCATGCCCGCATGGGTTTTCTCCGAGTGCTCCGGTTTCCTCCCACATTCCAAAAACATGCATGCCAGGTAACTTGAAAGCTTTATATTCACCTTAGGTGTGAATATGATTTGGAAAGCTTGTTTTTGTTGTTGTTCATATGCCCCCTGTGGTTGGCTGGGAACCAGTTCAGGCTGGACCCCAAAGTTAGCGAGGATAAGCTCCAGCACACCGGGGATGGTTGATGGGATTGTTCCAGGACCAGGCACCAGACAACACACAATATCGTCTCCTGGTGGTCCCCCAAAAGAGGTGTGCATGTAATGAACATGGTACATTAAAAATCTGCTGGGGAAAGGGATGGTGGGGCAGAGTTCAGGCTGGTGTGCCGGACACTTGGCCGAGTGTCCTCCTCAACCCAGGACTGTCCTTCCCCCACTGACGGGTTTATGATGCATTAAAAGTGGAGGACAGTGCTGGAGTGCAGAGCAGCACATATTTGCTGGGACCCAGCCTGGCACCTGCCTCATCATCCCTCATTACACACAACAGGGGACCCATAATGATATATGATACTTGCACATTCTGTTTTTAAGAGGTTGTTCTTCCTCAGTTGCTGTGGTTTCCTTAAAAAAAAAAATGTACTGCAGATGCCTACTTAAGCTATTTGAGTTCAAACACAGTTGGATGCTTTCTCCATTCAAATACCAAACAAACCTATCTTCACTCCTTGCAATCTTGTTTATTTTGCCTCATGCATGTAATACCGCCAATATAAATGTGTCGGGTTTTGTTGTTTATATTCATGTCATGTACATTTTCAATATGTTTCCCTTCAGAGTTGTCATAGAAACCAGAGATATGCATTTGCCAAGTTAAACCCTAAAAAATAAATTAAATTAGGGCTATGACATCTTACAGTAGCAGATGTGACGAAACTATAATCTTGGGCGCTCTGAAAAGTATCGGAGTACAGCATTTAATCAGCATTTGATGAGAGGCTTAGAAATTGCTTTGAGGCAATAAAATAATATTTCTGCCGATATCCTCTATTCAATATTTTGGCTGTACTGTGACAGTATTATGACACAAACAAAATGTAAGCCTCGGTGTAATTGTGAGTGCGGCTGTTTGTCTCTATGTACCCTTGGCTGGCGGCCAGTTCAGGGTGTACCCCGCCTCCTGCCAGAAGAAAGCCGGGATACGCTCCAGTACTTGTACGAACGACCCTTGTGGGGATAAACGGCTCAGATAATAAATGGATGGATGGATAGATAGATGGATGGATGGAATTGAGGGATATCATTGTATAAAAGCTGTAGGAGAGGCTGCACCATTTAATATAAGCCAATTGAGGGCGCCATAAACCTAAAACAGAAAAATAAGAATTGGAACACGTCTCTTCATAACTGCATCTCACACCAGCTTCATAAAATTGCATAAAATAACCATATTGGTATCTTACTCTTTTCATTTCTCATAAAAAAGAGATGGGATAATTAATGTAAACTTCAACATAATTTCAAATTTGCCACCAGAATCCAAAACATAAATGTTAATGTACACATTTAAAAACAAACTCGGGACAATATTCGTGTGTTTTTTTAATACTTTTTTTCCGTTTTGGTAATGTTTATTTTTTTGTGCATTTATAAAAGCTTTTCATCATGTAAAGCACATTGAGTTACCATCTAGCCATCCATCCATTGTCCAAGCCGCTTATCCATACAAATGTCACGGGAGTGCCAGAGCCTGGCCCAGCAAGCATCGTGCAAAAAAGGTAGACTATGCCCTGAAATGCTCACCAGTCACTTGCAGAGGACGTACCAACACCATCACTGAGTAGGAATTGATCCTACACAGCCCGCATCAAAGTCATGCGTGTGTACCGTCAGTGACCCACATTGAGTTACCTTGTGTATGAAATGCACTATCCAAGTAATTTCACTTTACTGCAATGCCATAATAATAAGACATTTGTGGAGAATTGTATTTCCTTTGTGAAGCTTAAAAATCAGCAATTGCACTTGAAATATTTATTATTTTCATCTAGTTTTTCAGCAAGTGTTAATGTAATTTTTCTCAGAAGCATTAAAGGGAGTGTGACAACCGAAAGCATCTTCTCCTACCATCCCTGCTCCCTTATTTTCTTGTATGTGTGTGTACGAGCATGTTTGTGTATACTGACATTAATTTCAATTTCGGCACTACCTGGAGGCTCTTTTTTTAATTTTCTTGAAAATAAGAAACATCAGAGAAAGTGACACGTACACATCATTTTCATTTTTACTTAATGCAAATGTCCTCGATTTATGTACTCATTTACCAAAAAATTGAGTCACCACTCAGAAACGGTTACTAATTTTTGGCCAGTGGCCATGACCGATCGGGTGGATATCCATGTGAGGGATATTTGCGTATGGGTGGAGTAAATATTTCTGCAAGCAAGACCAAGACTCATATACTGACTGGAGTGGAACATGGTGGAAGAGCCCCATCAGGTAAGCTATGTTTGAAGGACAGGGCAGCACGGGATACTTTCATTGAAGTGGATCTTAAAGTCAAAGAGGGTACAACAAACCTTTTTTTTCATCATCTCGAATTACTTTAATGGTACCTGGTTAGTCTAGGGGTGGGCAAACTCCTGCCCGTGAGCCACATCCGGCCCACCAAATATGGGTAAAGAATTGGCCAAATCATACCAAAATCATGACTACATTCATTGAACAATTCATTGAACAAACACACGCACGCACACACGCACACACACAAGCACGCACTCGTTATAGTGCATTCAAGTTTGGACTCACAGCGTATCTCTCGAGGTCTACAATCTTGCATACCTGGTGAGAATGTTGTTGACATACATTTCTTGAGTCATAATGACCTGATCATGTGAATGTTTGAAATCTATTCCTCGAAATCTGTTACATTTTTCCAGATCCTTCATTTTAAACCTCTCGGTGAGCATCCTTTTAACACTTTTCCCATTCTCCCCAGTATTAGCAGCGATAATAAGATCATCAACCCACACAATCAAAATAACTTTTTCATTTTGTCTTTCTCTTAAGTACAGACAGTTATCAGCAAGATTTTGTTTGAAACAATTTTCAGATAGATATGCATGTAATAGAGTATTCCAGTTCCTGCATGCCTGTTTAAGGCCATGCAATGATTTCTGCAATTTACACACCAACCTTTCCCCTGCTTTTGACTTTTTCTCAGAGGCTTTGGGCTGTTCTAAGTACACCTCGCAATCAATGGAACTTTCTGATGGCGATCTTAAGCTCCGCCCTCTTAGCCATGTCCGACAAGCTTACAAAACGGCGATTGAACAGAACATCTTTGAAGTTGATTTTCTATCGCATATTCCAGATATTGGGGTATGTTTTTTGCCAAATGAGCCAGACTTGTCCAAGAGGGTTCTACAGAGAAGTCTCAACTATTTCACGCAAGGATATGTACACGGAATTAGGATTTTGGACGGAGCAGGATGCAATGTCAGAGTTACAGTGAAATGTTGACGATCAATGCAAAACAGTTTGACGCCTCACAAACCTCATATTGAAATCCAACAGGATAAAATTGTGGGATCGTACTGCACATGTAAAGCAGGGTGCATATTTTTTTACCCGGAAATGTCATGAGTAATGTCATTGTAGTCTTTATTAGTGAGTCGGTGTATTCATTTGACTTGGCTCGGAATGGAACCCAGTGCTCTGTCTTAAGAGTCTGATGTGATACAAATAGGCAAATAGACATTTATCGTGCATGACATCGCGCATTTACGTATTACGAACGCGACTCTTCGGCATAAAACATTACACACTTCATTCAGCAGGTCGGTGATACCCTAACAAAGTGAAAGTGGTGCTCCTGCAATGTATAAAGTATTGATAATAATTCAATCAAAGTCAGAGAAGATACTCCTCCCTCACTTACCTTCGACCATACAGCCTTGTGTTTGCTGATATTGTTCACATTTAGTTGTACGTGCGGTCTTCCGCAAGCCTTAATCCACTGTGGACACTTCGTAAACGGTGTTTTAGGCTTTGGAAAAACAATCAAGTGAGCCCCTTGTAACGTAGCCGGATATCTTTCATCAGAATTGCACGTTCCCCTAGCGCATCTGAGGACCATTTTCTTTGTAACATTAACTTTTCCAAGCACATGCCAGTGACAACCAGCATTGCTCGTAGGGGAATATGGTGGCAGGGGCACGTCACCCCAGGGGTTAAGACAATGCGGCTATCTGATTGGCTATTATTGTACGAGTGATTGACAGGTCGCAAAGGTCCATTGGCGCATGTAGGTTTTCACGTTGATTTGATGTAAAATTAAACCTTCGCGAGCTGCTTTCTGCATGACTATTCAAACAGTGGTCATGTCAGCTGTCGGCGAGCAAGTTTCCTCATACAGTTTTTACTTTTTCATATAGACATTGAAATGAATAATGTTATATGTATTTTTCATTACAATATATATTTTAGAACATTTATAGCCACATCACTTGGGCTTTAAGTTATTGGTTCATGTTGATGTAACTGTAACTTGTGAGATGTACATTACCAAGTAATGGGTACAATTTTAATTACAATTTCTTTAGTAGTAGAAAAGAGAAGATCTGTGTGGAGGAGTGGGCCAAAATCCCTCCTGCAGTGTGTGGAAACCTGGTGAACAACTACAGCAAACATTTGACAACTGTAATTGCAAACAAAGGCTACTGTACCAAATATTAACATTGATTTTCTCAGGTGTTCAAATAATTATTTGCACCTGTACCACGCATATAAATCGTTAAAAAAAAATCATACATTGTGATTTCTGGATTTTTCTTTTTAGATTATCTCTCTCACAGTGGACATGCACCTATGATGAAAATTTCAGACCCCTCCATGAATTCTAAGTGGGAGAACTTGCGATATTGAAGTCTTCAAATACTTATTTTCTTCACTATAATTTGCCCACCCCTTGGTTAGTCATTGGCTCAAGATGAAATCACATTATCCATACAGCTGTTGTGGTCCCTATGACAGCATTTGTGTCTTTCAGTTCAAACATACCAGTACAACTCCACACAATCAATACCTGAAATGGACCCTACTGTAAACTGGCAAAAGGGTTTGTTTCAATGTCAATAATTCACAGTTGACTGTATTTGGAGTGCTGCCTCCCACTGGACAGTTTCAAACCACATTGATGGAGGAGACAATTGCTTCAGTGGAGGTTACAATGGTACTTTTCTGTTTTGTCACTGCATTAGGTACACCAGTATAATGTCATGAAATCCTAAACAAGAGGTGTGGTAACACTTTTGCCGTCAGAAAGATTCCCTATTGAAGCTCAATGTATTATAATGAGAACTATTTCTAATGCAGTAAACCCATAATGATGTCTCCCACTGACATCTTGCATCCTGTGTGTGATTCGGTTTTGTGTGTGTGTGGTGTACAACACAAAATAACCTGTATATGCTTCGGAGTACAAACGTGTCTCCTTGAACTACCTTGCATCTTCCGAGTCCTGCATCTGGGTCCTACTCTCGTTCCGATGGGACGTGACAGAACGAACTGGCCAATACAGGACCCAGCAGGAAAGACCCGGCGTCGCCGGGACCGATGCAAGGTAGACCGTCTGCCGGAGGACCAAGCCTGTCCAATCCGGGTAGGCTCCCTGACGTCCTCCGCTTCCGTGTCTTACGCTCCACCAGCGAGGTATGAATATGTCCCGAACACGACCCGTCCGGCTCCTCATATTCTTCTGTACTCTGACTTTTCGGAATATGAGGAGGACCGTGATTTGTATGACCAGCTGCCTGAGTACGACTCCGATGACTTTGATTTTGAATCTCTTTGCCCAGCTTTTCATCCCAGTCAGTTTGCTCCACCTCCCGGCGTTCCCAGCACCCGAATGTCTTCGCCCGGCTGATACAAATACACCAATCCGTTTGAGGGAAACCGCTTGGCCATCTACCCGGGACCTCAGCGTGGCAGCCAGAGGAGACACCCCGGCCGGGCACTCCCCGGTGCCTCCCGCTGCGCGGCAACTAAGACATCGTCCTCCCACTCCTCGCCGGCAACGGCGAAACCGGCAGACCCGCAGCTTGTGGCGAAGTTTCCAGCCCAGAGGGAGGAGGAGCCGCCAAATCGCAATGCATTCTACCGTGAAATGCGGGCGGAGATAGAGCGGCAGAGCGCCGAATTGGCGGCTCTCACGTCCCAGGTCCGGCATGGATTGGTGAACCGGCCGAGCTATGCTGACGTCGCAACGGCGACGGACTCGCTGCTGACGCAGATTCACGTGGCAGTTGGAACTGACCCGCTCCCGAGACACGCCCACGTGTCAGTTTCGACTGACTCTCTGCCTACTCTCGTTCACGTTGCGGTGGAAACAGACCCGCCCCCTCGCCAAGCGCACGCCGCAGTGGGTACGGACTCGCCACCTCGTCAAGTGCACGTAGCTGTGGAAACTGACCCGCCTCCTCGCCATTCACACGTCGAGGTTTTGGCTGTTCCGAGCAGAGTTCACGCGGCAGTTGGAACTGACCCGCTCCCGAGACACGTCCACGTGTCAGTTTTGA
The DNA here is from genome assembly GCF_019802595.1 of Syngnathoides biaculeatus. Classification (NCBI taxonomy): domain Eukaryota; kingdom Metazoa; phylum Chordata; class Actinopteri; order Syngnathiformes; family Syngnathidae; genus Syngnathoides; species Syngnathoides biaculeatus. The sequence goes on along the minus strand of NC_084648.1, from coordinate 1,348,943 downwards.
CTGATTCTCTGCCGACTCTCGTTCACGTTGCCCTGGAAACGGATTCGCCACCGCGCCACGCCCACGTTGCTGTTTCAACGGATGCCCTGCAAGATCACGTGGCAGTGGGGACCGACCCGATGCCACCTCACGTTGCTGTCCAGGAGGTGGTGACGTCTCCACAGCCGCTTCTCGTCCGTGCTCTGGAGTACCAGTGGCGACCGGCCCGCGGACGCTCCACACTCCTGCTCTGTCTGCGACCGGCCCGCGGTCGCTCCCCGTTCCTGCTCTATCAGCGACGGGCACGCCCATACGTTCCCGTCCAGGAGGTGGCGACGGTGACACTGACGCTGCCTTCTCACATTCCTGTCCAGGAGGTGGCGGAGTTGGTGATGCTGCCTCCGCCTTCTCACGTTCCTGTCCAGGAGGTGGCAACAGTTCCGCAGCCGCCTCATGCTCCCGTCCAGGAGGAGGTGGAGTTGGTGACGCTGCCTCCGCCTTCTCACGTTCCTGTCCAGGAGGAGGTGGCGATGGTGTCGCCGCCTTCTCACATTGCTGTCCAGGAGGAGGTGGCGATGGTGTCGCCGCCTTCTCACGTTGCTGTCCAGGAGGAGGTGGCGATGGTGTCGCCGCCTTTTCACGTTGCTGTCCAGGAGGAGGTGGCGATGGTGTCGCCGCCTTCTCACGTTGCTGTCCAGGAGGAGGTGGCGATGGTGTCGCCGCCTTCTCACGTTGAGGTCCAGGTGGAGCTGGGGAGTTCTGTGGAGCCACCCTGGAGCTGGAGAGACTTCGGGAAGGCGGTCATGGCTTTGGTCCTTCTCTCCATCATCCTATTCGCTCCAGATGGCTCCCAGCCGCTTCATGACCTGGCCTCGTTGCTGAGCAATCCACGGCTGCCTACTGACCAAGCCTCGGTGGCGACCAATCCCTGGTCGTCTTGCAACCACGGCGTGGGAGGTTCTCGTCCGGAGCAGTGGCCTGCCTCGTTCTGGTTCCTGCTTCGTCGTTTGGTTCCTCACAGAGGTCGTCTGCCCGAATCGCTCCGTGGGGACCCTGGTGCTTGGCGTCCGGGTCGTCCTCCTGACCTGTCCACCCGGACGCCTTGCGTTTGGTGGGCTGGATGGCCACCAGACTGGGGTTTGGAGGGGGGCGTGCTCTCCTCCGGACTTCCTTCCGCCCACCCCTGCCTGTGTTAATTATTGTCTGTGTTTTTTCGTTTAGGCACGTCTGGGAGCCGTGCCTTTGAGGGGGGGTACTGTCATGATCCTGCCGCTCCAGCATGAGCTGTGCGGGTGCCTGTGGGGGTGCGCTGATTCGGGCGCACACCTGCGTCTCATGCGGTCTGATAAGTCTGTGTATTTATATCACCCCGATGACGATTGGTCCCCGCCAGTTCGTTGATCTTCTTGTCCCGTTCGTGTGCTCCGGTATCCCTGATCGAACCCGTGTGTACCGACCTTCACATGTTCTCCGACCAACCTTGTAAGCCTGACTCCTTCGTTACTTCTGCCTGCTTTGATTGTTCTCCTGTGTACCGACTCCTGCCTGTCCGCTCATCTGCTCTCTTCGCCCGACGTCCCAACTACCACTGCTGCACCGGACTGCCTGCTCGATCCCCTACCTCTGCATATAATAAACGTGTCTCCTTGAACTACCTTGCATCTTCCGAGTCCTGCATTTGGGTCCTACTCTCGTTCCGATGGGACGTGACATTGGGGAGTCACAAAATCCCTGGGATTACCTTGTGAATGTTAATTTTTCACCTTTGAACCAAAACGTGAACCAGTATTGGCTGTCGGGGTGGACAGGGATACTCCAAAAGACATTACTCAGTTCCACCACCGAAAACCACCTGGTTCCAGGCTGTAATGAGTTCAAAAGTGTGTGTGGATTCGGAACATTTGGCGCACGCAATTGTACTGCTTGGTTTACTGCACGCAAATCCCGAATTAATCTCCATTTGTTAGTTTGTGCTTTTCGGACTGGGAATATCGGCGTATTACATTGCAAGTCTGGGCATGCACGTAAAATTCCTGCCTTTTTTAATTCGTCAACTACGGGTTGGATGCCTTTTTCAGCATCTTTTTTCAGAATTATCGATCGATATTCCGTTTTTCCCTGTCTAATTACTGGTGGTGTCTTTGTCATGAGTCCAAAGTCAGCGGGTCCAGTGCGCCACAGCCCGGATGGGAGATAACAAATGGCATCTTCCTCAACAGCGGTGAGCACATAAACTTCGGCTAATCAGCTATAGCGGACTCGTGCAAACCGATCAAAATTCCATCGAACATGCAATTGGAACCATCCTGATTCTGTTTCTTCAACGTCGTGGAAGTTTTGTGATGGGACCCAAATTTCGCGTGGAATCGTTCCGGCGAAATTCTTTGTGTCTCTCCGTTCACATTGTTTTGACTTTGCGAGTGAAATGTGTGGATGCTGCCCAGGAGGGAGCAGCGCTTTCACTTCCGCGGTGAGTCTGACAGTCACAAAACACCACTTTCCTTTCCAGTAAATGTAATTGACCTGTACTTCTTGTTCAGCCAATTCCAAAAACAATTTGGTGTAATCTGGATCAGGGCCCGGGGATTCTTTGGACCTAATGGTGACATGCAAATTATTTCGGTACTGTATCTCGCCTCCCGGTCAGACCCTCCTGTGAGCTACTTTTAGTAAATTTTCAATGCCACATTCCTCTTCAGGCAAATCCAGCGACCAATAATAATATGCCCCATTTTCTTGAATTTTGATGTTAGCTTCCATTCGCCCCTGTTTATTAATTGCAATGCTAATCTCTAATTGTGTCAATGCGTCGCAACCTAATAAATTGAGCGCGCACCGTGGCTGTAGAACTGCTTCCACACTAGCCTTTTTATTTGGGTCATCGGGACTCTGCAACTCGATAGTATGGGACAAAAGTAAGGATTGAACTAAACCATGAGCTCCGTGCATGTAAACCTTTTTTTTGGCTTGGTTTAACTGTCGTGAGGTCCCATTTCTCTAAAACGGTCACATCAGCGCTCGTATCAACTCGGAAAATGGTTGGTTTTCCTTGGACTAGTAAAGTTAATTCTGGTTTCATCATGGGTTCAGTCTGATGACGCATTAAATAATTTTTGAGGTCGAACATGTGTTTAATGTTTTCCTCAACAGTTTCATCATTGTCGCTATTGGAAGAATTCAGAGGGTAGGTCACCAATCTGCGGTCCGCGGCCCCTCTAGAGTCCCTGCCTCCTCATTCATTGTTAGATGAATTGTCAACACGGCGTCGACTAGGCTTGGCTTTGGCTTTACAATAGCGAGCACGATGACCATCTTCGCTGCAGTTAAGACACTTGCCTTTTCTAAACCACTTTTGCTTTTTGGGTGATGATTTGGACACATCAAATGGAAGTTTTTTGTTACTCCTGTCACGTAGTCCCCCTTTTGCGTCACAACGCTTTCCTGTAAAGTTAATGTTTACCACAGGATGCTCTGCTTTTTTCTTTTTCTGCTCGACACGTTCATAATTTCTTGCATACTTTAGGATTTCCTCCATTGGACAAATCGGCCAATTCAAATTATGCTTCTTCACGTAATTACAAATTTCTGATCAAACTTGATTGAGAAAGTCTTGTTTTAAATGGGAGTTAAATAATTCCCTTTTATCCTCTTGAATTCCGCCCTGCACCTTGAAAATGGTGCGTAGTCTATGAAACAATTCATCTACAGACTCCTCTAGTTTCCCGATGCATTTCACAATTTCTTTTAGATCAGCACTTCCGAATTCCTGACGCCAACCTCCCGTGTACCGACCAACGCCTGTCTCCTGACCTACACTGTAAGCCTGTCGCTACTGTTCCTGCTGTTTGTGCTGACTGACTCCCCGGTTACCAACTCTGGAACGAACAAAGACTTTCTCCTTACTACTTCCCTGCCACCCAAGTCATGCATTTGGGTTCGCCCTCGAGTCCCGTTCTTGACAGAACGATCTGGTCAACACAGGACCCAGCAGGAAAGTCCCGGCGTTGCCGGGATCGACGTGAGGTAAACCGACTGCTGAAGGACAAAGCCTGTCCTATCCGGGTAGGCTCCATGAGGTCGTCCCCTTCTTCCGTGTCACACGCACCGTCTGTGTGTCATGATGACGTCCCGACCACGACCCGCTCACCACCTTATATTTTTTTGGACACTGATTTTTCCGAGTTTGAGGAAGACCATGGATAGGCTGACAGATGAGGTTAGACTGGAATCCCCTTGGACCATGATGTTCGCAGATGATATTGTGATATGCAGTGAAAGCAGAGAGCAGGTGGAGGAACAATTAGAAAGATGGAGGCACGCATTGGAAAGGAGAGGAATGAAGATTAGCCAAAGTAAAACAGAATATATGTGCGTGAATGAGAAAGGTGGAGGGGGAAGAGTGAGGCTCCAGGGAGAAGAGATAGCGAGGGTGGACGACTTCAAATATTTAGGGTCAACAATCCAGAGCAATGGTGAGTGTGGTACGGAAGTGAAGAAATGGGTCCAAGCAGGTTGGAACAGCTGGCGAAAGGTGTCTGGTGTGTTATGTGACAGAAGAGTGTCTGCTAGGATGAAGGGCAAAGTTTACAAAACAGTGGTGAGGCCGGCCATGATGTACGGATTAGAGACGGTGGCACTGAAGAAACAACAGGAATCTGAACTGGAGGTGGCAGAAATGAAGATGTTGAGGTTCTCGCTCGGAGTGACCAGGTTGGATAGGATTAGAAATGAGCTCATTAGAGGGACAGCCAAAGCTGGATGTTTTGGAGACAAGATTCGAGAGAGCAGACTTCGATGGTTTGGACATGTTCAGAGGCGAGAGAGTGAGTATATTGGTAGAAGGATGCTGAGGATGGAGCTGCCAGGCAAAAGAGCGAGAGGAAGACCAAAGAGAAGGTTTATGGATGTGGTGAGGGAAGACTTGAGGGCAGTTGGGGTTAGAGAGGAAGATGCAGGAGATTAGCTAAGATGAAAAAAGATGACACGTTGTGATGACCCCTAACGGGACAAGGCGAAAGGAAAAGAAGAAGATAGTGGATAAATACATAACATCCATACATACATAAATTATGGCAGTATCCATGTCCTCTATCGGTCTGAACATATGTACTGTAGATGTAGGCCCAAAATATTTGTTTTCACGTGATGTGTTTAATCATGGATAAGAACGCTTAAGAGCAGATCCGATGTGTGGCTGGAAGCTTTGAGTTTCGCCCGGCTCAGGTAAAGCTTCCTCCTTCCTCTCGAGGTGTTACACTGACTAATTGAGTAACTTACCTTGGAACAGACAGCTTTGTGCTGATTTATTTTAGATATGTTCAGCTGGTCGTTAATCCACTGTTTGCATTTAACTAAATTACGCTTTGGGGTGGGAAAGTGCCTCGATATCCTCCCAGTAATCTCTCTGGATAGCGCTCGTCTCCAGTAAATGTTCCCCAGCCACATCGAAGCACCATATTTCCGAATCAGATACAAGCAGGACTATACACTCACAATTCAGAGGCTTAAAGTAACCATGGGCTCTCTTTGTTTGTGGGTAAAGGATCACAGCTCTGGGCAGCACTGATTTGGTCAAAAAGGAGCTGTCAATCATTCTCACGGATCCATCCATTGAATTAAATAGAGTCCACGTCCAAGTCTCACACCTTCTAATAATGACTCATAGCTAAAACCAAAACAAGACTGACAGAAAAAAAAGGACGAGAAGGAAAACACCTCAGATAGTGATTTGCTACGCTTGATAAGACTTGAGGAACTGCTGCATCTTTAGTTAACATTATCTCAGTGGTCAATAATGAAACATTTGTTCATCTCAATTTACATTTCTTTAGTGATTTGTTGGCCCCTTTACACAATCATTTTCAACAGGTAGTGCAAGTGAAAATAACCCCCTAAATGGAAGTGGTCTGATCCTGTATGAAAAGAGGGATTATGTTGTTGGACAGACTTTTTGGGTGCAAATATTGACTCGTCTCAGTCCTTAACAGGTAATCTTTGTTATGATAATTTTGTTTCTGGTTCTGGGCTCTTTTTCAAGTTGTGGTCACAGGCTTCAGGAAGTCCAGAAAGCCCAACAGCTTACAGTAGTTGCAAATGTGAATGCATAACTTTATGAATGTTACACGTGCATGAGGAAGCAATGCGTCATTGTTCTCAGCAAAATGTTTGAGCAATTGGAATAAACATGGAATGGCAAGTTCGTCTAAACGTGTTCTGTCATTCTGGCTGGCTTTTAGGGTCTTCAAATGTCAAAATCTTTTTTTCCATTACACATTATGTTCATTCAATTGTATCACCTATCAGCATTATTTAACCGTGAATAACTGTACAGTGGTGGGCTGGCAACCAGTTCAGGGTTGCCCGAAGATAGCTGGGATGAGCTCCAGCATCTCTACAAATCTAGTGAGAATTATTGGGATGGAAAATTATTGATTGATTGATTGTTTCATTGATTGATTGATTGAAAAGACTACCTGGACAAAGTAAGGCAAGTGAACCGGTACACTGTCAGTCAACTGCAGTGTCGACTTGCAGAAGTGAAAGTAATGTCTTTCAGTTTCAAATTTAATACCTCTTTTTGTGAAAACATTTTCTGCATACAGTCATTTGAAATAATTTACAATAAATTAAGAACTTGTCCAGTAAATTCAGAATAATGTGCTTCACAAATATACCAAAACAAAGTTTTTGCCATGCATGAAAACTGGGGACTCAAGTTAGCAACTTCAGTAAACATTTTTCGTGTTATGAGACAGCTATTTTTGACTTGGAAAACTTACTTAAATTCGTTGTGGAAGTCGTTTCATAATGTGAATTTTTTTCGTAAGTGGAAGCACTTTTTACATGTAAATGGCATAATCCATTCAAAGTCCCCCCCATACACCTAAAATACGCATTCAAAATACATAATGTAAAGAATAATACAAATTATGTTCATTTAACGTTGGCATTGGGCGACTATGTGAAGAGAAGCGTGAGTGACAAGCCAAAGGCATCGTGGGGGTTAGAGGAGGAGGCAAACGTTTGACAGCAGATGGAAAATGTACGAATATACGCACACACACAACTTAATTCCACTAAAGTTTCTTGGGGCCGATGGTGAATAAAGCTAAATAAACTTGCAATAGACAAACAAGAAACTCATGAAAAATTGTACAAACTGTGTGAAAGTCCTAGCGTGCGATTCGGTTACCCTCGAGTGTCAAAGGGAAACAAAGAGCATCACGGGTAAAGAGAAATGTCCCTCTTAGCCAATGGGATGCCAGGAAAATGCTGGGCGAGAACCCAAAGGGAGAGCAGCGCTATCGTGCCACTTTCAAACAAAGATATAAGATGTTTACATCTGGTGGAATTTGGGGTCTGTGAATAACATCGCTCATTTTTACCTTTCATATCCTGACTTTTCCTTCATAACTAGAGAGAATACAATGCAAACTTGACACAAACCGAGGAGGCGTTTCGTAACCTGATTTTTTTTGTCACTAGAGACGTTTGTAAGTAGAGATACTACTACGGCATTAGACCAAACTAATATCTAATACTAATATAATCTTGGTGGCAGTGGGTGAGCCCTAATCGTTCCTATGGTTCCATCAGTGGCGTTGCGTGGGGGGACTTGCTGCACGGGCAACAACGTCTTCTCATTAATAAACCGCCCAGGTCGACATCGGACTTTCTAACAACCCACAGAATGTCAGCGACTCTAGAAAAACAGTCATCATCAATGATGATCTTAATTGGATGAATGGGACATTGCCGCACTCCAAAACACAGCGAGCAGACTCAGGCTTGCTAAGAGCGAAAGACTACACTTTCTATTGGCAGGGACTTCCAAGGAGCCACGGATAAATGGAGTGGGCTTTGTAGTTGCTGACTATGATAGAACCAGGCAGCAAGGCTCAGAGCGACTTCTCACCCTCCCCCTGAACACCACCACCGGCTCCATCACCCTAACAGCACTTACTCCCCAACATTGTCCTTGTTATTCGATGTCAAGGACAAGTTCTACAAGACTCTAGAAGACCATCATCAGCAGTATCCCCAGCAAGGAACAGATAGTCAATTCGGTGTGGGCAGGATGAACGGGAACAGTAAAAGCCTGCTTGAGTTGTGTGTATAGCGCAAGGCCAATTCCTTCTTCAAGACCAAGCCCCAGCATAAAGTCTCCCGGACACACCCATGGTCAAAGCATTGGCACCAGCTGGACCATGTCCTTGTCAGACACGCCGCCAACAATAATGTTCTTCACACACACTCTGTCCACAGTGCGGACTGTGACACAGACCACTCACTGGTGTGCAGCAAGATCAAGATGCAGCCAAAGAGGTTCCACTGAGGCAAGAAGAAAGGAAATCCAAGGATGGATGTCAGCAAGATGTGTCAGCCAGACCTTGGGGAGCAGTTTGCACAATGCCTTGAGAGAAAGTTGGCAGTCCCGCATCCCACATGCTCTGCCATGGAGAGGTTGGAGATCCTACAAGGCACCATGCACCGCACTGCCTTTGCCACTTTTTTGAAGAAGACTCCAAAACCTCATGACTGGTTTGAGTCCAAGGCTGCCGTAATGCAGCCAAGCCTGACGCTGTCATGGACTACAAGCATTCACCCAGTGATCGAGTGAAAGCCTTCAGACAACAGCAGGGACCATCCAAAGGATGTATGATGGCATCAAGAAGGCCCTAGGACCGAAAGGCAACAGATGGAATAGAGCAAACATCAAAATGGGGTGAATTAGTGTGCAGTGTTTTGCTGCAACGATATATATATAGATGAGAGGGACAAGGTCTTATGTCACCATTTACCGGAACCAATTTCAAATCAGGCCAAGAAGATTGAACATTGTGGCTTTCACAAATCATCTGAGCTGATAAGACTCCTGCCAGATACCAAGTTTATTCATCCATCTTAATTCTCAGCACTTTGTCAAAGGGAAGTTTTAAGGTTTAGCAATATCAGGAAATACACCTTACATTCTGCACACATTTCTCCATTTACATTTTAGTTCAGCATGATTAAATAACAGATTTATAAAATATATCTCTTAGCTTGGATATTGATCAATTGCTGTCATGGTATATTTAAAAAAAAACCTACATATACATCAGATATGTAGGATTCTAAATTAGCAGAATGGCAACTGAGTAAAGGTTAGAGATAAAAAGTACATAAAACAAACGAGACATCAACTAGCCTTTCCATTTCAAACTTAGCTTATCCTCCTGATCTCCACCTCCAACATGGTGGACAAACAAAATAGTTATCATCTGATTAAAAAGATTTATGATTATACAATATACTGTACGTAGGTTTCGTTGAGAAAAATAATTGTGGCATTGTCTGTGATTCTACGGTATATTATAGGCTTTAAAATACAAATACATCTTCATCAATGAAATGACTATGACATTTAACAATCCATCCGCTTATCCCCACTAGGATTGTGGGTAAAATGGAGCCTATCCCAGCTTATTGATTTATCTGTGTGATACAGCTGCAAATAAGTATTTGAACACCTGTCTATCAGCTATATTTCTGACCCTCAATGACCTATTAGTCAGCCTTAAAAGTACACGTCCACTCCATGTATTATCCTGAATCAGATGCAAAATCAAATAAATCATTAAAAAAATCATACATTTTGGAATTTTCTTTTTAGATTATCTCTCTCACAGTGGACATGCACCTACAATGAAAATTTCAGACCCCTCCATGATTTCTAAGTGGGAGAACTTCGCATATAGCAGGGTGTTCAAATACTTATTTTCTTCACTGTATGGAGCCAAGGACTAATTGAGTGATCATTTGAACCTATATTTGTTCGAGAATTCTGTACAGAACATAGAAAGCAATTTAAAAGCATTAAAATCAAGTCAATAGGATTTCATGATTAATTTATTTTCCAACATTGCTCAAGGTGATGTCGTCTCAGGATTCTTAATGAATACCGTAATTTCTTGAGTATAATGTCTACTGAAGTATAATGTGCACCGCCAAAGTTGACCTAAAAAAATTAAGAAAACCCTTCTACCATTGTAGAATGCGCACCAGCAATTTGCTGCTACACATATGCTCAAAATATTGGGAATTATCTGTATTTATATTTTAAGTTTGTACTTTGATTGTTTTTCAAAAAACTGTCTGCACAACAATCATTAATAATAATCATTGTGCACGTGCTGATATAGCTGTAATATAAACTCGGGACAGGCCACAGGACACACTTGTCTTGGTCCCTGTAATTGTCACAACAGAAACCCTCAACCAACTAAAATAAATGCTCAATGATGGCATAACACTTTATTAATACTGTTGATAGCACATATTAGTCCTAAATAAATATATAACACTGTTTGACTTGAACATTTTTTGCATTAAATATTTGTGCATAAAACGTTTGTGCATAGTGCAGTTTATCCTCTACATTACATATCCTTGGCCAAGAATTCAAAAGCAACTTCTGGCTCTGAAAAATATCAATCCTTTGGTGACTTGGTCCAGTTCTGGTGCCTCCTGAATTCATGAAGAGTGATCCTATTTTGCTCTTGCAGCATGTCATCCTCTGTGCCATCCATGACGTTTGTGCAGAAACATTTTTTGAATCCCAAGAGTTTTGGTTCCTCAGAGCAGCCTCTCGCCAACCTGACCCCATGGTTTTTCGCTGGGGTCAGGTGGCTATCAAAACAACGTGAGCTCAAACTATGTACAAATGAGGGTAATGGGCACGTTAAAAAAAAAGCGAGCATTTCAATTGTGTGTGCTGTCTTTTTTTTTTTTTTAATGTACCCATGACGCTCTTATTACATAGTTTGAGCTCATGCTTTTTTTTATACCCACCTGAAGCCATTGAGGAGAGGTATCGTTTCGGACTGCGGCGTTACTTCTGGGTCGGCGGTGTCATGGCACGAGTGATGATGACTAATGACAGCTCCACAACTAGCCATTATAGTCGACATTTTTTGCCTTGGTTTAAGTTAAAACAAACTCACGGGTAGTCATTTCTGATCTTTGGTGCAGTAACAACAAACATGCTACGCTAACGATCGTAAAATGCAAGCTCCCCGAGGAGGTGATAGAGTTAAGGTTGGGGGCGCACAATAGCGTAATAAATATAAATGTGTAGCATAAAACATTGGATATCATATCGCAATGAATATGTATACTTTTTTTTAACACTCTATGTACCTGTAAACAATTATACAATGTGATTGTATTATTTTTCATCCATACCTAAATATAATGCGCGGTATTAACTTTTTCAAAATATTTTTGGAAAAAATTGCACATTATTTTCGAGAAATTACCGTAGTTTACTAGAAAGCCACTGACTGACTAATTTAATTACATAATATTTATTATATATTATTATGTTATTATTTGATTACAATTATTACATGTGGTGGTATAGAAGAGCATTGGCCTCACAGTTTTGAGGACCTGGGTTCACTCCCAACCCCGCCTTTGTGGAGTTTGCATGTTCTCCTTTTGCCTGCATGGGTTCTCACTTCGGTTTCCTCCCACGTCCCAAAAACATGCGTTAATTGGGGAATCTAAATCACCGCCGTGGAGGTGGATCGGGCGGGGTGGCGGTTTGGCTGCGGTGTCGTCGTCGCTCGCGGCCGGAGTTATTTATCACCGCCGCAGAGGTGGATCAGACGGGGAGGTGGTTTGGCCTCATGCGGTTTGGCCCTGATCCACATATCATCTAAATATGTCTCAAAACGATAGGGTTATATTGCCCCGGTCACTTCACTCTTTGTGAGATGTTGTCTTTGAAAAAATCTTCCGGGTCAGAAGGGGGGTGATCTTCTCCCATAGTAGGTGGAACAGCATGTTTTCAATGGTAAATATCCCAGTGTGACGTCACAGACAGAAGATGCAGCCAATATGACTACCACTTGAATGTTGAATGAGACTTCCGCAACTTTGCGCATGGATGATACGCTTTCTGCGCATATTTATTTTTCATACAGACATTGAAGTGAATAATGTTATATGTATTTTTCATTATAATATCTATTTTAGAATGTTTATGGCCATGACACTTGACCTTTAAAGTCGCACCAAAGTCATTGACATGATTTTTATTGAATACCATACATTAAACATGTTTGCAGGTACGTTGTTGAGCTATAGCTCAAGGAGTGTGTTCAGCTACAGGTTGAGTCGGCTGCACCAAAGTTTCAGGCACTCTACTTACTTTAGTTGTGCAGACTAATCACTGTCTTTGATGAGACAGATGGCTGTGGTGTTGCCTACAAACTACATACAGCCGGGTGTGCTGAGGAGTAGTTGTTTGTGTCGAGAGAGAAGAGCAGCAGAGAGAGGACACATCCTTGGGGGGCTCCAGAACTAATGGTGCATGTGGATGAGGTGCTTTCCTCCAGCCTAACCTGTTAGGTAAAAGGAGTTCTGATAAATAGGAAGGCCCAATAATGTTAAGACAAAGTTATAAAAGAAGAATAAAATGATTAGCTTCAATCGTCTTTGCTGTACAATACTAGCTGTACACTGGAGAGAACCATGTCAAGCATCCATAAGCCATGTAGTACAATGGGAAGAGGACGTTCGTTTAAAACACGAGTGAAGTTTGCAGCTTCTTCAGATGTGAGATGGCGTTTTCACACATTTCGTACAGTGACATTATGAAAATGAGTGTGAACGGTTGTCCGGCGAGCACTCCAGGTTTTAGTCTCTCTTACGCTCGAAGCCAGATGAGACGCAGTTCAGCTCCTCAACCCTTAACAGGACAAGCAGTGTGGGAATTGGATAGACGTTTAAACAGGCCATGAACGGCTAAAACAAAACCAAAAAGTAATTGAACAATGCATCCACCTATCGATTTTCTTTGCCGCTTATCTTCTTCAAGGTCGTGGAAAGGAGGAAGGCTACCCCATTTAAGGCAGACTACATCCTGGCCTGGTCATCTGTCAATCACAGCGCCCATGTAGAAGGCGAAGGCCTTTCACTCTCACATTCCACCACTGCTGAGGGGGAAGTGAACATACACTGCCCACACATATGTCGGGTGAATGGAAAGAGCCGTTCCGCCATCAGTGGTAATGAGCAATGCAAAGAGGTGGTAACCACTACACGGTAGACTTAAAAAAAAAAAAATCATCGACCAACTTACCTTGAGCACATCACTAGTTTTACTTGGCAATATGTGTCATATTTAATCCAGTCAAGTGATTAAACTGCAAAATGAGTCAGTGTGAGAAATTTTTTTCTCCAAGTTCTTATAATGCTGTTTTGTAACTAATTCTTTGTTGTTTATGCTGCCTAAATAAAACTTTCTTGGTAGAAGAAGTTGTTTTTTGTTTTTCTCAGTTTTTTTTTTCCCAACAGACCTTTTGAGTCCACCGAGAAAACCCGATTTCACTTTCAGGTGTTGAGTGTTAGATGTGGACAACCTGCCTCCTGAAAGAGGAAGCAGTGTACCACATGGACATAAAAGAAGATGCTTCCTCAGACTTGCACGAGAGAACTCTGCACACAGACTCAAAGAAGCCTAAAAATCATGGGAGCATCTTCAATAATCATCATGCTACATATTCAAGGTAGGATGGACTCTGCTGTTTAACTTGAAAGTATAGCACATTGTAAAATTACATATAAAAACACAATAACCCAACATTAACACGACTTGTTTTGATGGGCAGCGCAGCTGTGATCAGTTTGAAAACCAAAACTCTGGTTTGGCTTGAAGGTCAGAGCCTTGAAGTTAGATGCACCTATCCAAGTGGTGATCAATGGAAGGCAAAGTTCTTCTCCCGACATGATGACAACATGACTTCCAATCGCCTGATATGGACGGAAGAACACAATAAGTGGGTGGAAAAAGGAAGATTTTCTCTTTTTGATAACAGCACTGAAGCCTTTTTCATTGTCAAGATGGATAATCTCCTTCCAAAGGACAGTGGCAAGTACAGCTGCGGGGTGGATGGTTACCTCGGCTCAAATCAGAGCATCTTCATCCAATTAAATGTTTCGACAGGTAAACTGTATAGAATACGTCCAAGAATCTTGGTCATCAGTCTGTTTGTTTGTCTGACTGCAACCCAAAGTATTAGATGTTATATGTATGGGACAGTAGACAAAAATGAAAGGCGACTATTTTAAAGCCATAACCGTACACATTTATATGTACTACTGTTTAACATTTAGGCTGTGTTTCTTTTTTTTAGTAAACGGAACACTTCTCACTTTGAACACCACCATGGCGGACAGTAAGTAATGGGGAAATAGAACTAGTGCTGCTGTTATTGATATGTTATTAAGAGTCATGCTAAGTGTCAATAAGTTCAAAATATTTGACTGTTGACTGCCAATTGAGACCTTCATTTGTTTTTTTTTAACAGTATTTCAGTTTCTGGGACCAAGAATGTTGAAATTCCCAACATTGCTGTTTAAGTTGAGCAGAAAAGAGTCCAATTAGCAGAGGTGTGGACTTGAGTCATGAATTTAATGACTTGAGACTTGACTTGACAAAATGTTGAAAGACTTGCAACTCGACTTGGACTTGAACAGCTATGACCTACGACTTTACTTGGGCTTAGAGCCACTGACTTGAAAAGACCTGCCGTTTTGACCAAAGCATTGACAAATCAACATCTTGTAACTTTCTGTTGTTACAGCCAAATGGTACACATCCTATTTTACTGCATAAAAATGGGAGAAGTAATTAAATAATGCCAAATACTTAATTAATGCTACTGTTACCACAGTTGGATAAGAATAGAACCCATCCATCCATCCATTTTCTGCGCTGCGTATCCTCACAAGGGTCACAAGAACGCTGGGGCCTATTCCAGCTATCTTCGGGCAGGAGGCGAATACACGCAGAACCTTGACAAGAAAATGACAGACTTCTGTTCCTCTTTTTTTTTTTAAATGAGAGTATTATGTTTTTGATACTCACAAGATACTGTATGTCAGGTTTCAACAGAAATCTAATTACAGTATATTTGTGTTTAACAGTTCAGTTCAATGTTGATCATTTGTTGGGATAAATAAGTAGGAATTTTTAAATATATACTATATATATATTCATTTTCTGGACCGTTTATCCTCACCAGTGTCATGGGTGTGCTGGCGGCTCTTCCAGATATGTTCAGGTGCGAGGCGGGTTACACCCTGAACTGGTCACCCGCCTTTCACAGGACACATGCAAACAAATAATTCTTTGCGCTCATTCATACCTAGGGACAATCTAGAGTCTTCAGTTAGCTTACCACGCATGTTTTTGGGATGTGGGCGGAGACTGGAGTACTCGGGGAAAACCCACGCAAAGACATCCAAAATCCACACAGATTTGAAACCGGTTCCTCAAAACTCTCAGACAGATGTGTTTACCAGTCTTTCACTGTGCCACCTAATATATATTGTAAATAATAAATACAAAATAACTATTATATATATTACTATTATATTATATTATACCATTATATATATTGAAAACATATTTTGTTGGTAAATGATTCGAAAGGACCCGAAACCCAAAGTGTAGGACTTGTGACTTGACTCAGGACATGGATGTCTGGACTTGAGACTTGACTCGGGACTTTGGAGAAAAGACTCGGCACTTGCGACATGCAAAGCAACGATTTGGTCCCACCTCGGCTAATTAGCCTAGCTGAACTCTACTGCACGTGTGACCGAGTCCAAGCAGGCAAAACATGACTTGTTCTTTCTTGCAGAGCTTCACCCAATGCTGTTTGTAGCTGCAGCGATGGGTACAGTTGCTATCTGCGTGTGTCTATACACACTCATCTTGCTTGTGACGATGAAACCACGGCGGATGATGTCTCGGCAGAATAGAGAGGTTTGTTCACGGTGAAAAGACACAACACAATGCTATGACTTTGTTCCAGGGGTCATTCACTGCATGTTTTTTATTGGTCTGCTGTATACAGCGCTCTAATAATCATAATAATAATAATGATTTAAAAATGGAATAATATAAAACAAGACTGGAATGTTACATGATATCCATTATTTTCTTTGTATTTTTATATGTACAAATTACATTTTTATTCTCAATTGCAAATATGCGTAGATGTTTAAGATATGTTAATCTAGTGCATAATGAACTGCATTTAGCATGTTTGACAAAGACAAGGTGAAGTGTGCCGTCTGAGTGTTTCCATTTTTCTGCATGTGGCCCCGAGTGGAAACATTTTGACGTCCTTGCACTAAAATATGTGCTCATCCAACAGATGTCATCTGACTATGAGACCATGATGCCCGGTGTTATGAGTGAGGGTCACTCTGGGGGCTCAAACCTTGAGTGTGTCACTCATTCGGATCTACCCAAAGACCTCACGGTGAAGCAACAAGAATCTGAAGACACCTTCAGACGGAGTGAATACCTCAACTTAGATCTCAGTCAAGTGGAGGAGCATGTCTATTATAGTCTCCATGGGAAGAAAACCCCAAAGCACAAACACCTGGCCACTGAAGACAGTTCAGTCTTCAAGTCTTAGGAAGTTGAGAGGAGAATCCAACTTCAAATTCAACTCCCAAGTCTTCCATCATGATTTTTTTATTGCAGACTTTGTGGATGGTTTCAATTTTGATGGAATGACTACTGTATTGTTTTGATTGCTTTTTCCAAAGCTGCAAACTTTAGGACTTCTTCCATCATTTTGGACTTACACGTGATGATTGCAAGAAAATCAACATCCCCAAAATAGACTCAGTGGTCATTTTAGTTTCATTTTCTGATGTGACGTTTGATTTTCAACCAAATTTTGACCCGCACACATTTTGGTCACTTCAATCTAGAACACCCTGACACTGAACTACTATGTACTGTATTCTGTGATGTAAGTTTTGCCTATATTGAAAGCCTGGATGTTTTTGTAGGCAATAAGTGAAAATTGTGGTAGTGAAACCTTTTTGTAAGCTTTGTAAAAAAATAAAATAAAAATAAAAACTACTGTTGAAATGCCTCATTGAAGAGAGAAGACAACTTTGTCATCCCACATGAAGTAAGTGCTTGCAGATTGATTTCTGCGCTGATATAAACATTTTTGTCATCTTAATGTGGTATTTAATGAAATGTCTCTTGAATGTTTTCAAGGCGATTGGTGATGGGATGCAGAATTAGCAACATTATGAACTTTGTGAATGAGTAGTGGTGTCACATAACTGTGGACTTTTATGGCCATAGTTTGCCGTCACGTTTGTACCATTTTACCAGGCTTCCGTGCTTGAATTTTTTTGGGGGGGATGATGACATTTAGGAGGCCTTTGCTTTTGTGACATTAAACACATTTTGTAAAATCAGGGGCTCGGCTGACCGCAACTTTGATTCCCTTGGATGGTCAATACAATGTGTTCTCATCATTTAAATCTATCCATCCATTTTCTGAGCCACTTGTCTTCACGAGGGTCACAGAAGTAGTGGAGCCAATCCCAGCTATCTTTGGGCAGATGGCGGAGTACACCCTGAACTGGTTGCCAGCCAATTGCAGGGCACATGGACAGAGACCACAGTCGCACTCACAATCACACCTGAGGGCAATTTAGAGTCTCCAATTAATGTATGTTTTAGGGATGTGGGAGGAAACCAGAGTGCCCGGAGAAAACCCACTCAGGCACGTGGACATCATGCAAACTCCACACATGCGAGGCTGGGATTTGAACTCCAACCCTCAGAACTCTGAGGTCAATGCTCTCCATCTGTATTACTGTGCCGTCACAACACAAATTTTCTTGAGGAAAAAAATATTTGATATCAACTTGTTAGTGAAACACCCAGTACTCACTGTCAACTTTTCTTTTCTTTGACATTGCTGCAGATGGGTTCTGATGTAATCAGGAGAAAAAGAGCGCTAACTGGAAATTGCTCTCATTCTTCTGTGGTCCAGGCTCAGCAAAATCAAGTCACTGCGCCACCTGGTGTCGAAATGCCTGTCATTACAAGTCACAATGAAACGCTTGCAATCATTCACAACAAACCTCAGCTCTGTACCGATCTTCGGCGGGCCGGATTAAAAAGACCCACAGGCCGTAGTTTGGCAACCTCTGTACTAGGCTTAAGAGTAGCACTGTCCTGACCATCCTTGTGCATGAACTGTTGACGTCTGTTCGGATCAGAGGCGAAAACATCTTCTAAGACAACCACAACTGTCCAGTTGTGATCTAACCCCTAAGAAGTCTGTTGTAGGTAGCCTGTTTGTGTTTTGGTAGTGTAGATTTGTATCGATATCAGGGAAGAAATGTTGTCTCGTTTTTTGTTGTTTTCCATTTGTGTTTGCCCTGTTGGTTTTACATTTTATTGAACACTGTCAACCCCTCCCCTCCTGCCCATTTTACCGGCAACAAATGAGGTATTCATGGGCATAATTCTAAGATTCAAACAAGACACGAAAACAACTTACTGTCAGTAATTTATCAATTGACTTCCCGTTATGTGGGTTTCAGAGGTAGGTGTTGACAGAGGAAGTGGGGCATTCACAAAGAGGAACCAAGCAAAGACACGCAACAACAATCAAGAAAGATACAGAAGAAAAAAATAGGGACAAGAGACTGAAAGTAAAAAAGAAGCGATGCGAGCATGGAGATACTTTTCCTCCTGGTGGCCTTCTTCATGCAAGGTGAGAAAGAGTTTATACAAGTTGTTTTTTATCTTCTGGACTGTTGCCACCCATTGAAGTAGTTATAAAATAAGTAAGAGAAGTTGCTTCCATTTCTTTGTTCTGCACAGGGCAAGCAAACACAAAGGGTGAATTCACCGGAGTATCTGGGGAGAACATTACAATAACATGCTGTAACGACAACTCCATATCTGATCTTGTCAAATACTTTTGCAAGAGAAACTGTAGATATGATGACGATGTCCTCATAAAAAGCAGGGGCAAAATGCAGTTTTCAAATAAGAAATACAGCATAATTGACAGGAGATGGATGTTCAGTGTGACAATCTTTCACCTGACAAAGGACGATGCTGGCACCTACTGGTGTGGATGGGAAAGATTTGGTCTTGATATTTACAAAAAAGTTGTCCTGACTGTCACACAAGGTGAGTGGAAAAGATATATTGTATATACTCATGACCGATTTCTTCAGTACCTCTGCACCAAGGGATTTTAAACATATTTGGTCTGGGGACCCCGTACTTCTTTTTTTTCCTTTCGGCTTGTCCCTTTAGGAGACGCCACAGCGTGTCATCTTTTTTCATCTCAGCCAATCTCCTGTATCTTCCTCTCTCACACCCGCAGTCCTCACGTCCTCCCTCACCACATCCATCAACCTTTTCTTTGGTCTCCCTCTCGCTCTTTTGCCTGGCAGCTCCATCCTCAGCACCCTTCTACCAATATAGTCACTCTCTCGCCTCTGGACATGTCCAAACCATCGAAGTCTGCTCTGCTTGTCTCCAAAACATCCAATTTTGGCTGTCCCTCTAACGAGTTAATTTCTAATCCTATCCAACCGGCTCACTCCTAACGAGAACCTCAACATCTTAATTTCTGCCACCCCTTACATGGGTGGAAATTTACTCAGGACCTCCTTAAAATCCTATTGTCAACTGAACAAATTGTAACTATCATGCGTAACTCCCAAAGATTTCTTTCTTTCTTTAAAGTTTCAACCTAAATATAGAATTAACATTTCATCAATACAGCCATGTTGGTCTTTACGCCACATGGATAATTTTCATTTATTTACTCCCATTATCAGTAGCTAGAGAAATGCTGCAGGCCAAGTGACTCATGATTAAAGTGACTCCTGCCATGGTAACAGAATTGTACTATATGACGGAGTTGTATAAGAGCTTTTAATTCACCAATAGCTAATTTAAAGAGTAGACATTTTTCAATGTTAGTTTTATTGGGCTGCTGATCACCATAAGTGTGTATGCATATTTTTTTTTAAATTACATGTCAATAATTGATTGAAAATTTCACCGAGACCTACGATACAGGTTACGGAACACTGGGGAGTTCCCAGACCCCATTTGAGACGCTCTTCTCAATCCAAACCCCAGTGACCTTTTACAATAGTTTTAATGACATTTTGAGAAAGGTATTCTTTTAACAGTTCACCATTTAACAACATTTAACTATCATTTCTCTTGTTCAGGTTTGAAGGGAGCTGGATCTTTTCCAGCCAATGGCAGTCAAAAGCCAGACTTCACTCTGGATTGGTCTTTGCAGGGCACATAGAGAGCAGAGTGTGTCCTGCACGAAAGCCAGGCAAATTTATCACTATGCTATTAATGATTCTATTTTGTAATTGTGTAGAGCATAATTTTTGAAGTGAACTATTAAAAACCCATCTCAAAATGTTGCCTCAACCACAATAATGGACATTGATAGATGAATACTTTTCTCTAAGAGTATTCAGTAACTCAACAATATTATCTGTACAATAGTTGGAATTTTTTTTAAAGTTCTTGTATTGGGTATTAGTATAATTAGTATAATTTGGTCCGTGACTATAAATGAGCGTATAAGCAAAGAGTAAATCAAGTTCTGAGTTGAATTTTCATCTCACGGCGCCATTTATCTCAAATTTTCTTTTCATGTCAGTGTCAAAGAATGGAAACGAGAAGGAAACTACTAATAGCTACAGAAATGGTAAAATGAAAGACACTCTAGATACAAAAATACTTTGTTTTGTGGGTCTTCTTTAAGCTTACTTATCTTTCCTGTATTTTTTTTTTTAGGTGTAACTGAGGAACCCAAGACAGAAAAGCCCACAACAGAGTCACTTGAGCATGTTCATCCAGAAACTTCATACTCTAGTAAGTTACTTTTACCTGCCCATTCAACACGTAAGGTATGTGTAAAACACACAGATCTGAGAAATGCTTTTGATTTTTTTTTTTTTTTTTTTTGCAGTGAACCCAGTGTATATCGGAGCAAGCCTCGGAGTGATCATCCTCGCCCTGGCAATAGTCCTTGTCATCTACTTTAGACAGAAAAGAGCGAACAGTAGCACACATCGTGGTATGAATAATAGAGAGAAAGTCCACAAATGTCAGCTGTCCTTTTAAATACTGGAACGGAACAAACATAATTTGACTGATCTTGATGACGTATTTGCTCACCCTCTTTTGTTACCAAATAGGGGTGGAAGACTGATATATACTTATAGTATTCAACACGAAAAACCTGATCACAACACTCTTTTGCAATGTTGTAATCATCAAGATCAATGACACATACGTACACATACACACACACATAAATATTTACAATGCATTGAAAATGTATTTGCCCCCCCTTTTTTTTTGGCATATCTATCACACACACAAAGGTTTCAAATTATCAAACCAGTTTTAATATCACTCAGAGACAACTCACGGAGTTTTCCACTGACAATTTAATTTATTCAGGCACAAAAAGAAAAAAAAAATAAATCGAAACCTTTCTGACCCTTTGTGAAAAGGTCATTGCCCCCTGAACCTAATAACATGTATTGCCACCCTTGTCAGCAATAACTGAAATCAAGCGTTTGGAATAGCTGGTGATGAGTCTTTCATATCACTCTGGAGGAATTTTGTCAAACTCTCCTATACAGAGTTGTTTTGACTCCACCATATTGGAGGGTTTCCTAGCATGAAATGACTGCTTAAGGTCACACCACAGCGTCTCATTTGGATTTAACTCGAGACTTTGACTTGGCCACTGTTTTGGAGCCATTCAGAGGTGGACTTGCTGGTGTGTTTGGGATCGTTGTCCTTATCCATGATCTTGAGTGCTTGAGTTTGAGGGCCCTAACAAATGGCCTGACGTTCTCCTTCAAGATTTCCTGGTACAGAGTGGATTTAGTGTTCCACCAATCACAGAAGTTGTCCTGGTCCAGTGGTAGAAAAGGTGCCCCAGACAATCACTTCCACCACCCTGCTTCACTGATGGCATAATCTTTTTGTCAATTGCTGTACCATTTCTACGCCAGATATAACAGGACACACACTTTTCAAAAAGTTTAATTTTTGACTCATCAGTCCATAGAATGTTTTTCCAAAAGTCTTGAGGATCATCAAAATAAATATTTCTGAGCCAATGATCCTCCCAAGGGTTGTAGGAGTGCTGGAGTTTATCCCAGCTATCTTTGGCCAGGAGGCGTGATACACCCCGAACATTTTGTCAGCCAACTGATTGGCACTTATAAATAAACATGCATTCACACCTATTGCCAATTTAAAGTCTTAAATTAATCTACCATTCATGTTTTTGGGATGTGGGAAGAAACCAGAGTGCCTAGAGAAAAACCCACAGAGCCACAGGGAGAGGATGTAAACCACACAGCTGGGGCCGGGATTCGAATTCCTTTCCTCAGAGAGGTGAGGTAGATGCTCTAACCAGTCATCCACCATGCCAGCAGTGTGTGTGTGTGTGCATGCGTGTGCGCGTGTGTGTGTCTATATATGTATAAACATCCACCAATTTGAACTGCTTACCTTCACTGGGATCCCTGGCACCTGCACATTGGGGTTTACCCCGGTGAAGGTGGTGGTGGCCACATTCAGCCTGGTGAGGGGATGGGTCCTGAATGTTGTTTGCTCCTATGCATCAAACAGCAGTTCAGTGTATGCACCCATTTCGGAGTCCTTCAAGGGAATGCTGAAGTGAGCTCCCAGTGGGGACTACCTCAATCTGCTGGGAGACAACAACGCTCATGTGGGCAATAACATTAAAACCAGGAGGGGGGTGACTGATTCCCAAGCAGAACCAGAGTGATGTTCTCTCATTGGACTTATGTGCTTGTCATGGATTAACTATAACAATCACCAAGTTTCGACATAAGGGTGTCCACAAATGCACTTGGCACCAGAACACCCGAGGCCGCAGTTTGATAAAGGACTTTGTGGTCGTGTCATCGAAGGTGAGGGCGCATGTCTTGGACACGGATGATGAGAGGAGCTGAGCAGTCAACCGAGGCCATTGTTCTCATTTAAAAAGGTTAGCGTGCCCCTTATGGGTCTGGGAGGAGATTCTGCCAATGTGGATGAATTCAAGTATCTTGGGATCTTGTTCACAAGTGAGGGAAGAATGGAGCAGGAGAGTAACGGGCGGTTCAGTGTAGCGTCTGCTGCGATACTACTACTACTACTACTACTACTACTACTACTACTACTGTGGACTCTATCAGTCTGTCGTGGTGAAGAAGGTCCTGAGCAGAAAAGTAAAGCGCTAGATTGACCACTCATTCTTTGTTCCTCTCCTCACCTATGGTCAAGAGCTGTGGGTTGTGATCGAAAGAAAAAGATTGTGGATACAAGTGGCCGAAAAGTGTTTCCTTCGCAAGTGGTCACTTAGTCGAGCTGCTCCTCCTCCAGGAGGTTGACAATTTAGGACAGGCTGGAACTACAATCTACATCTCTCAGATGGCCTGGGAATGCCTCGGGGACCACCCACCCCACCCCGGTAGAACTAGATAAAGTGGCTGAGGAGAGGAGAGTCTGACCTTACCATCTTAACCTGCCACCCCTGTGGTCCGACCTCAGATAAGCAAAGTAAAATGGATGGATGAATTACAATATGAAATAATGTAAATGTGTTTTTTCACAGGAAAGGAAACGGGCAAAACCCTAACCTATGCGACCGTTACCGAAGAAAAGCTGAAATCATCTGGGGCCCCCCCCTCATCTGGGGCTCAGAGCCAGGAGAGCAACAAGGGCGACTCACTGAATCTCCCAGAGAGTCTCCATTATTCCACTCTGAACTACAACAACCACATTGAGAACAGGAGGGACTATAAGCAGCCGACAAATTTGACATACTCCACCATTAAACTCATAGATGCATCGGCAGTGTATTGCAATGTCTGAACAAAGGTAAACTATAGGTCATTGTGTTCTAATATCAATGAGACACAGGAGTGGGATTAAATATAATTTCTCAACCCACTCCTTTTTGTTTGCTGTTTTTGTTCTGTTAGGATTTTTGTCATACTTTCTTTGCTATTCACACAATTTTGTAACCAAGATCTGTATTTATGCTACACTGTGAAAAGAAACATGTCCACCCATAAAATATATAAATAAAATTAAACTAAATTAAAACACAGAACACTCTGCCAGTGAGCCAAAGTTGCATTCATTATGAGTTCCCTTTCTGACAAAGCTGCTGCACAGGCGATGTCGGTGAGAATGAGGTGAGATTAATTTGGCCAGTGAGTACCAACATTTGCAAAATGTTTTTAACAAGTAAGGCTCTGCATCTTCTGCCACACTGCTCATTTGATTGCTAATTGACCTTATAACACAGTCTCCATTATTGAATGCTAAACTGTACCAACCTTTCTCAACCAGAACAGAAAAGTCCCCATTTATTTTGATGGTTCATAATAGTATCATACTTTCAGAATGAAGTAAATAATTTTTCCATCAGCCTTTTATCTCGAAGGTGGCACGGTGGAGCAGCCATCGAGTGTTGGAGATTGCATGTTCTCCTCGTGCCTGCGTGGGTTATCTCCGGACACTCCGGTTTCCTCCCACATCCCAAAAACATGCACTCATTGGAGACTCTAAATTGCCCCTAGGTGTGAATGTCAATGCAACTGTTGTCTGTCTCCATGTGCCCTGTTAGTGGCTAGCAACCAGTTCAGTGAGTACCCTGCCTCCTGCCCGTTGACAGCTGGAATTGGCTCCAGCTCTCCCACGACCCTCGTGAGGAGAAGTGGCTCAGAAAATGGATGGATGGATTAATGCTTTTATCTCAAGTAGACTCAACAATTGTAATAGTCTTCTGACTGGACTCCCAAAAAACAGCATTAAATAGCTGCAGATCATTCAGAATACTATAATTCGTGTTCTAAGCAGATCAAAGAGGCCAGAGCATATAACTCTAATTGTAAAGCCTTTACACTGGCTTCCAGTCAGTTTTAGAATAGATATCAAAGTCCCGTTACTGGTCTATAAATCACTAAATGGTTTAGATCCTGAATACATGAATGAAATGCTAATGGCATACAAACCCAGTCGGGCTCTGAGATCAACAGATTCAGGTCAAATAGTGAACCAGAAAGTCCAAATCAAACATGTTGAAGAAGCATTTAGCTATCATGTTGCACACAAATGGAATAACTCGGCAACACAAGTGACGCCAGCCCCAAGTGTGCATGTTTCTAAATCCAGATTAAAAACTCATTTTTTTTCATCCTTTATAAAGTATTTCCATTTTAAATAACTCTTGCGTGGTACGCCGTTTTAACTGTGCTTTTTTCTGTTTCAAATGTTGATTGTTGTTTTTAAGTGCTTTTAGTCATGTAAATCGAGTTACCTTCTGCATGAAATGTGCTACATAAATTTTGCTTTGCTGTCATCCTTTTGTTCTTTATTTTGCCCGTCTATTTCTGTTTCAGCTTCAGAAACGGTCACATCCTTATTTCAAAGTCCCATGCAAATATTCAGAGAAGTGCTTAAAAGAGAAACTGGCGCATGTTTTTCAGAACAGCTGTGACGGTAGATAATAAAAACGGATCCATCACGTATGACAATC
The DNA here is from genome assembly GCF_019802595.1 of Syngnathoides biaculeatus. Taxonomy (NCBI): domain Eukaryota; kingdom Metazoa; phylum Chordata; class Actinopteri; order Syngnathiformes; family Syngnathidae; genus Syngnathoides; species Syngnathoides biaculeatus. Next base: position 1,323,510 of record NC_084648.1, on the reverse strand, counting down.
AATTGTGTATGACAATCAATTGAAGAGAAGAATGACAACATTCAAACTGTCCTTCTACATTATGGCAGGTAAAAATGTTTATTGTATCATTAGTTTATGTTTTTTTTTTGTTGCTAATTCAAATTGTCCATTTTTGCAACGCCATTTTTAATTGTTTCAATTGTTTTCTTAGCGACAGTGTGTATACTGACACTGAGAGGACAAAGTGGTCGTCAGCCGAGCAGTGATACACGTGAGCGCGATTAAACAACATAAAGCATCATGAAATGTCCAGCATGATTTGGCTAAAGTCAATGACTTTAAAGGCAAAGTTACACAAAAATACCCTGTGCTTAATAATAGTCACAGGAGCTGTAGTGGTTAACTGATTTCCGTGCAGGTGTCTGTAGTTCCAACTTTGGGATGGTGTGAAAGTGACACTCACAATCACACCTAGGGGCAATTTAGAGTGTCCAATTAATTTTGCATGTTTTTGGAATATGGGAGGAAACCGGAGTGCACGGGGGAAGCCCACGCAGGCACGGGGAGAACATGCAAACTCCACACAGGTGGGTTCAGGATTAAAACTGGGACCTCAGAACTGTAAGGCCAACGCTTTACCAGTTGATCCACCGTGCCGCCTCTTGCAAGAATTTGAACTGCAAAAGTCATAATAGGTGCTTGATCCATGAAAATCTCCAAGGTGACATGCAAGATGGACTTTGAAGCTGTGATTTTCCAGTTTGTCACTATCTCTGTTGCAACTTGCTGATGACACTTTAATGTCTGAGATCTGTTCAATTCTTGATATTCTTTCATCAACCCTCTTCATCCTGTTGTTTACATTTTGATATCATGAGATCAAGATCATCATTACTGCGGTATAGCAAGGCTTCGAACAGGATATTCTCAAATCTTAGTGTTATCATGTTGAAACAGAGATATTGGATATCTTTAGAAATTTTCATGGGTCAATCATCTGTTGTCTGATATTGAAACTTTTGGAATGAACTATAACAGAGTGGAGTTGGGAGTCAATGACCTCTTAAATGTTCATCTGGATTAATAAAGTAAAGCCACAGACACAATCCAAAATCCTGGCGAGAGTCAGTTATACAATGCTGTTTTAAAGACAAACACCTCACATTTTTACTTCTTGGTCGACTTTATGGCCAGGTGTCTAAATGCTTGATTCCATGCAATGTGTAAGAATCTTTGTGGCACAGGGAACAACAATTATATGGCTATTAATTTATTTTTTTAAATTTTCTTTTAGACTGGAAAGACATTAAAGCAACTGTAATAAAAAAACGTGTTGGAGAAGCTTTACAATACCATTGCTCTTACCCAGAGGGCCATGACAAGGATGAACATTTCTTGTGCAAGGGAGATAATCCCGTCACTTGCAAGAGGATGAGACGTAAAACAAAAATGCTGAGAGTAAATGGAAGAAAAAAAACATTTTCGGTGCACATCCAAGATCTGAGCAAAACAGACTCTGGAACATACTGGTGCACCTCTAATACAACATGGAACCGTCGTGATTACACTAAAATGCAACTTAATGTTGGTGAGTATCAATAAAAAAATGCTCTAACATGGTGTTTATTGTTGTTCTCAAGACCAATAAGGCAATAGACAGTTTAAACCTTATGCTTTGTAGTCACTATATGTGTGTAAGATTTCTCAATCAATATTTATCCAACTTTATGCAATGATCACATCCTCCTCTAAATAGACCTTCCCTCAGAGGCTGAAGAGTGTGATTCTGTCTGTAGTTGGACCACACCCTCAAGTGGGTGAACGGCTCTGTATTGATAATATACAAATAAATATATTGTACTGCAGTTGGGTTTGCACAACTGGGGGTTATTTTAAAGTCAAAACATTGTACACTCGTTTCTCTTTGGAAACGATTTACTGTTAAAGTCTCAAGTTTTCAGATCAAATGACCAAAAGCAAGCGTTAAGACAAAAGATACGTGATAATTCAAGCAAAGACGGAAAATAGAACTGAGATCGTACTGTACATTGATCAAACTGCTATCCTTGAGTGTACAGTTACATTGTGATTACATTGAGGTAAAATATGTCGTGTGATGTGTGCATGTGTGTATTACTAATGCAGATGAAGACACCAAGAGTAGAAAATCAAGGCATCCCACTGTGCATGTGCCAATAGCAAACGTGACAATGACACCACAATTATCCATGCTGTCTTCAGCAACATTATCAACACACAGTGTGGTCAAAGGTATGTTTTCAAGAGCAGGCTTGCATGAATGCCTGCTCTTCAGTTTATACAGTGTCCTCCTATTAGTTTGTCTTCTTTTCCTTTTGGCTTATCCCATTTGGGGTCTCCACAACATGTCATCTTTTTTCATTGGCTTTTGCCTGCAGCTTCCTCTCTAACACCAACTGTCCACATGTCATCCCTCACTGCATGTATCAACCTTCTTTTTGGTCTTCCTCCAGCTCTCTTGCCCGGCAGCTATCACCCTTTAACTATCGCTCCTCTGTACTTACCAAAACCTTCAAAGTCTGCTTTTGCTAACTTTGTCCACAATCCTATCCAACCCGGTCATGCCTAGAAACACCCAATTTTCGTTTCTGCCACTCGCAGTTTGACTTCCTGTTGTCTCTTCAGCGCCACTTTCTCAAATCTGTACATCATTGTTTGCCTCACCCTTGTCTTCCTGTAGAAACTTTTCCCTTCCTCAAGGCAGACACTCTTGGACACACAGACACTCGGTACTCTTTCTAGGCACGAAACTACACTGTTGCTTGCAAAAACTCTGTCCTGAATCTAGCCTCCAGTACTCTTTTCCATAACTTCAAGACAAGACAAAAGATACGTGAAAATTCAAGCAAGAAAGGCAAATAAAACTGAGGGATTGTACTGTACATTGATCAAACTGCTACACTTTAGTGTACATTTACATTGTGATTACCATGAGGTAAAATATGTGGTATGATGTGTGCATGTGTGTATTACTAATGCGGATGAAGACACCAAGAGTAGAAAATCAAGCCATCCCACCGTGCATGTGACAATAGCAAACATGACAATGACACCACAATTATTTATATTGTCTTCAGCAACACCATCAACACACAGTGTGGTCAAGGGTATTGTTTTCAAGAGTTCAGTTTATACAGTGTCCTCCTATTCGTTTGTCTTCTTTTCCTTTTGGCTTATCCCATTTGGGGTCTCCACAATATCACCTTTTTTCATTGGCTTTCCTATTGACTGCATCTTCCTCTCTTAACATCAACAGTCCTCTTATCATTCCACACTACATCTGTCAACCTTCTTTTTGGTCTTCCTCCATCCCCATCACCCTTCTACTATCGCTCCTCCGGACTTATTCAAACCTTCACAGTCTGCTCTTTCTAACTTAATGCCCAATCCTATCCAACCTGGTCCCTCCGAGAAAGAGCCTCAAAATTTTAATTTCTTCCACTTGCAGCTCTACTTCCTGTTGTCTCTTCAGTGCCACTTTCTGATATCTGTAAATCATTGCTTGCTCACCACTGTCTTATAAACTTTGCCCTACATCACGGTAGACACTCTTCGACCCTCAAACACTCGGTACTCTTTCTCAGCGTGTAACTCCACTGTTGCTGGCAAAAACTCACGTCTGTCCTGAATCTAGCCTCCACTAGTCTTTTCCATAACTTCATTCCTATTTCTGTGTCTAATTACAGATATCAATGTGGCTGCTCTGGTGTGTCCCATATTATTGGCAGTAGCTGTGCTCGCATTTCTTGTGTTTGGATACACACTCACCTGGACACAAGGTGAGGACAGCATTTGGCATACACACAAGTGGTTAGCACATCTGCTTCACAATTCTAAGTTTCAGAATTCAAAATTCAGCTACAGCGAATGTGAGTGTGAAAGGTAGCTCATCTGTATGTGCCCTACAATTGACTGGGGAGCCGTCCAGGAAGTAACCTTCTTCTCGCCCAAAGTCAGCTGGGATAGGCTCCTGCCCTCTGTGCACCAGACAATGGATGGAGAGATTCTGTAATAATTTAAAAATCATACATTTGTCATTGTATTTTTTGTGTTGATGAAGTTGTGGTACATCCCAGTGACTTGCATGCAGTTTTAATGGGTTAAATTCCCAACCAATTCCCCAACTCCCAGCTGCTGGAGTTCTGGAGTACCTTTCCAAAGAGAGCCCAGATAAAATGGGAGAGTTGAGCCAGGAAGGGCATTGTTACTCTCTTTGGATCCCTGCAATCAGAGATCAAATGTTTTAAATGACTATTTTGGTGTGATGTGATGCAGGAGGATCATCACTGCAGGGGACACACAAAGCAACCAACGATGAGGTTTGTTCTTTGTGTTTCTAACTGTTTCCTTCCTTCCTACAGATAAAGCATTCCCCCCCCCCCCTTTCCTTGTCTACTACAGGACGATCCTGCCAATCACCTGTATGAGGAGGTACAGATGGAGTCCCTCTCAGGACATGCCATTGTCAGCCGTCCAACAGACCTGGTGCACTATTCCACTGTTAGTTTCCTCCAAGAGTCAAACAGCATCTCAACACCGCAAACTTTGCACGCTGAGGCTGAAGAGAATAGCTCCTACTCCTCTGTCACTGGAATTAGCATCCCTACAGTGGCAAATATTATCTACTCCACTGTAACAAAACCTATATAGCTGTGAAATTGACAGCCTTTTACTCTGTAATACTTTGTCTTGAATAAACTTTCAAGAATTATTATTATTATTGCAGATAATACAGTGGTGTCTTCTTTATTGATGTACAGTTCTGTGATTATGGGTTTGGATTGCAGTTCTCATCTGCCTTTGTTTATGTATCTCCTGTACATGGGTTACTTTTCTCCAGGTACTTGGGGTTCCTCCCACATTCGGAAAAGCATGCATGTTTGGTTAATCGAAGATTCAAAATTGTCTATGAGTCTAAATGGTTGTCTAAATGTGACCTGAGATTGGATGGCAACCAGACCAGGTTTTTACCCCACCCAAAATAAGGTGGTACAGGCACCTGTGACCCTATAAAAGGGCCACTATCATGAAATTGATGATTTTTAGTGTGTTATTAATGAAAAAACGCAAGCCAATATGGGCCCATGCGTTTTTTCATCACAACATGATTTTGACATATATGGCTTTTTGTAGCTCACGCCATGAAAATCCTCTCGAGGGATTTTTCAAGAAGAAGCAGGAAGTGATGTGCAGGACAGGAGCGCCCCCAAGTGGACTCGTTTTGATTCTATTGGTTTTACCTGCGGGAAGATAGGTCGTTGTTCGTCTGTGTTAGCCAAAATGCCATCTTCTTGTCGGTCGGTTTCTTTCAGCTTGTCCCTTTCGGGGCCGCCACAGCGTGTTTTTACGCTGGATGCCCTTCCTGACGCAACCCTTCTCAGGGAGTGGAGGCCCCAGTGGGATACGAACCCACAACCCCTGGTTTACCAAACCAGTGCTCTAACCACTGAGCTACGGGGCCGCAAAAATGCCATCTTCCTGTGTTGCTGGTTATTGCTCGAACACTGGGGAAGATGGACCCTATCATAAGTTTCCAAGAGACCTGGTTCGTCGTGAAAAATGTATTGGAGAAGGGCAACGGACGAGAGCTTCGTGGGTTCCAAGCGACAGGTATGTATCGCACTATTAAGAAAATGGATGGCTGAATTACTTTGCTTTTTGCCAAATATAGTGTCTGAATGAAATTGCACAAAAGGCCAAAGGTATTGAACACAATGAAGACACTGTATGTGTGCATACAGGATAGTGTATTGAAAGTTCAATACATACAATACAATCAAGAGCATCTACATTAAATTAGAATACATCAGAATAATCAGACATACTGTGCTGATGATTTAATGTTTGAATATTTAATCAATATGCGTGGCTTGTAATCCTTGCATTCTTAAAGGTAAATGGTCATCCCTAGAAATATTCTCAAATAGATATTGAAATTAAAAATACATATAACATTATTCACTTCAATGTCCATACGAAAGGGTTAGAGTGCGTCATCCATGCGCAAAGTTGCGGAAGTGTCATTCGATGGCATCCAAGTGGTCGCCACATTGGCTGTATCTATTTGCCATTGAAAACACACTGTGGCCCCTACGATGGGAGACGAACTCGCCCCTTTAGACAGGGAAGCTCTTTTCAAAGAAGAGAACATCTCACAGTCGAGTGAAGTGTCCGCAGCAATATTACCCCATTGTTTTGAGCCATATCTAGATGATATGTGCATTACTTCTAACAACAGATCTCAGACAGTATGTATGAGCCAGCCCAGGCGAAGTTGTGCTCCTCTGCGAGGCACAGCTTGGCCGGCGGCTCGTCCGCCCATCTACTATGAGACACGGAAGGTCTTTTCAAAGAAGAGAACATCTCACAATCGAGTGAAGTGTTCAGGGCAATATTACCATATTGTTTTGAGCCATATTTAGATGATATGCGGATCACTTCTAACTTCTAACACACTTCCAGACACTATTATGAACCAGCCCGGTCGAAGCTGTGGTCGTCCACGAGGCATGACGCGGAAGCCTTCCCTGGCGAGCCCGACACGGAAGCCGTCCGACACGCACATCGACACATTGAGAAGCCCTGTCATACGTATGTGGATCTTTTGTTACGGTATGAGAGACATTACGTGGTCCACCCCAAACTATTATTTTTTTTTTATTAGCTGAATATACACCTACCTGTCATTTGGATCCCCACGAAGCTCTCATTCTTTGCACCTGTGCAATCCATTTTTCAAGACGAACCGGGTCTTTTTGAAAAGTATGAAGAATGAATCCATCCTCCCGACTGTGTGATTAATGTCCAGCAATGCAACGAGCCGACATTTTGGCTAACATGAAGGAACAACAAGCTATCTTCCCGCAGGTAAAACTAATAGAAACAAACGAGTCCGCTTGAGCACGCTACTGCCTCCAAAGTCACTTCCTGTTTCTTGTGGAAAACAAATCCCTCGAGAGGATTTTCATGGCGGGAGTTACAAAAAGCCATATACATCACCCTGCTAAAAAAAATTTCTATAGAACATTTCTAAAGAATTTCTAAAAAACTATAGAACTTTAGGACCCAAGTCCTCTAGAATTTCTATACAAATTCTATTGTTCTGTAGAAATTCTATCGAAAATCACAGCCAAAGTTCTATAGAACAAGTTGTTCTGTACAAATTCTATAGGATTCTATAGATTTCTATAGAATTTCTATAGAAAAATTTTAGCAGGGCAAAATCATGTTTTGTGGTGAAAAAACGGATGGGTCCATACGGGCTGCCGTTTTTTTTTTTTTTTTTATTAATAACATACTAAAAATCATCCATTTCATGTCACTTGACCTTTAAATGTGTATGAAATGTTTACAATAGAGGTCACCTGACCTTTATAAAGTCACCCATCTAAACTACAAAAATGTCACAGCACACCACTGAAGAAGAATGTCACGAAATGTATGAATACTAAAATAATTACGAGGTCTCAATTTACTCATAAAAATCAGGTGCCTCTCTGTAAAATTTGGACCTCTGTAATTGAACACAAAGCTGATAGACCCATAATAAGCCATGTAATGTTGTGGTGGATACAGAGGTGTATGGAACTTCTGCCATCTAACAGCAGAACATTCAATTGTTCTGCCTGTCCTCTTCATCTATCCATGCTACTGGCAGATGTATTGTGTATTTTATAGATAACAATAGACAATGTCATGATGTGTCTAGTTTGTTTTTTGTATTGTTTGTTTCTCTGTTACTTGTGTTCCATGCTGTCCTGGACCAGGACACTCTTGTAAAGAAGATTTTAAAAAAAATTAATTGAACTTTTGTGCTTAAACATTTAAAAAAAAGATTAATAATAACTGGTTAGTACATCTGCCCTGCAGTTTTGAGAATCCGTATTTAAATTTGGCCTCACCTTTGTGGTGTTTGCATGTTCACCTTGTTGCTTGCGTAAGCTTTCTCCAGGTACTCTGGTTTCCTCACACATCCCAAAAACATTCATGGTAGATTGGCTGAAGACTCAAATTGCCCACAGGTGTGAATGTGAGTGTGAATAGTTGTCTATGTGTGTTCGGCGATCGGCTGGGTCCCAATTCAGGGTGTACCCATGTCCCTTACCCAGAGTCAGCTGTAATAGACACTAGCACGCCTCTAACCCAAGTGAGGGTAAGATGTATGGAAAATGGATGGATAATTATGTGAATTTATGTGAATAATGTGAAATTGGATAATTCCTTTGGCACACTGGAGCCTCTGGTTAACACGTAAGCATCACGCTTCTGAGGACCGGGGTTCAAAACTTGGCCCTGACTGTGTGAAGTTAGCATGTACTCCTTGTGCTTGGGTGACTTTCTTCCACCTCCTACACTTGGAGGCGGGTAGTTAGGGCTCCCAGGAATGCGGGAGACAAGGTCCTGGGGTCTGTGGTGCAGGTCTGGGAGGGGCAACCATCTTTGTCACTGGTTATCTGGCTTGATGGGCCTGACCTGAAGGAGCCATGTCTCTTAATCATTAATTTAGCACATATTCATGACACTCACTTCACATATTTTCCTCAGTAATCATATCTGGGCACATATACAGATCAAAGGTTTCTTCTGGGACTGGTATTGGGGTCAGGAGGGTCTGAGTGTTGCACTGGGTTTCGGCACATCTGTGCTGTTTACCAGTCTGTCCTTTATCGTTGATGGGAATAACAGCATTTAAATAAATGGCGTTCCTATTAACTGAATGTCTCTTGTTCTCTTATTAGTTTGTCTGTTCTTTGTTCTGAATGTCAGGGCGGCACCGACTGCCAGAGACAAATTCCTTCTGTGTTGTTACACACTTGGCAAATAAAGCAGATTCAGATTCTTACACTGTACATTGGTAGGGGTCACCAACGCGGTGCCCAAGGGTGCATGGTTACCCGCGAGGATCACTTAAAGGGCCACTGTCATGAAATGCATGATTTTTGGTATGTTATTAATGAAAAAACAGCAGCCAACATGGACCGATGCGTTTTTCACCACAAAACATGATTTTGACGTATACAGCTTTTTGTAACTCCCGCCATGAAAATCCTCTCGAGGGATTTGTTTTTGAAAAGAAGCAGGAAGTGACGTACATAGCAGGACTGCCCCAAGTAGACTCGTTTGTTTACATTAGTTTTATCTCCGGGAAGGTAGCTCGTTGTTACTCCCCCCCCCCACCCCCCAGTCTGGTGGCCATCCAGGCCACCAAACACAAAGCATCCAAGTGGACAGGTCAGGAGGACGACCCGGACGCCAAGCACCAGCGTCCCCACGGTGCGATTCAGGCGGACGTCCTCTGTGAGGAACCAAACGGCGAAGCAGGAACCAGACCGAGGCAGGCAACTGCTCACGCCGTGGTTGCGAGACGACCAGGGACTGGTCGACATCGAGGCTTGGTCAGGAGGAAGCCGTGGATTGGTCACCAACGAGGCCAGGTCATGAAGCGGCTGGGAGCCATCAGGAGCGACGAGGATGATGGAGAGAAGGACCAGAGCCATGACCGCCACCATCACAGCCATCCCGAAGTCTCTCCAGCTCCGGGGTGGCTCCACAGAACTCCCCAGCTCCGCCTCCTGGACAGCAACGTGAGAAGGCGGCGCCAGTGCCAACTCCTCCTGGACAGCAACGTGAGAAGGCGGCGCCAGTGCCACTCCTCCTGGACAGCAACGTGAGAAGGTGGTGGCACCATTGCCACCTCCTGGACGGGAACATATGGACGTGCCCGTTGCCGGAGCAGGAACAGGGGACGACCGCGGACCGGTCGCCGACAGAGCAAGAACGGGGAGCGACCGCGGACAGGTCGCCACTATTATTCCAGAGCACGGACGAGAAGCGGCTGTGGAGACGTCGCCACCTCCTGGACAGCAACGTGAGGCGGCATCGGGTCGGTCCCCACTGCCACGTGAGCTTACAGTGCATTCGTTGAAACAGCAACGTGGGCGTGGCGCGGTGACTGGTCCGTTTCCAGGGCGACGTGAACGAGAGTCGGCAGAGAGTCAGTCGAAACTGACACTTGGGCGTGTCTCGGGAGCGGGTCAGTTCCAACTGCCACGTGAACCTGCGTCAGCAGCGAGTCCGTCGCAGTTGCGACGTCAGCGTAGGTAGGCTGGTTTGCCAATCCTTGCCGGACCTGGGCCGTGAGAGCCGCCAATTCGGCGCTCTGCCGCTCTATCTGCGCCCGCATTTCGCGGTAGAACGCCTCGTGATTTGGCGGCTCCTCCTCCCTCTGGGCTGGAAGCTTCGCCACCAGCTGCGAGTCTGCCGGTTTCGCCGTTGCCGGCGAGGAGTGGGAGGACGATGTCTTAGTTGCCGCGCAGCGGGAGGTACAAGGGAGCGCCCGGCCGGGGCCTCTCCTCTGGCCGCCACGCTGAGGTCCCGGGTAGATGGCCAAGCGGGTTCCCTCATACAGATTGGTGTACTTGGACCTACCGGGCGAGGACACTCGGGTGCTGGGAACGCAGGGAGGTGAAACAAACTGACTGGGATGAAAGACCGGGCAAAGAGATTCATAATCAAAATCATCGGAGTCGTACTCAGGCAGCCGGTCATACAAATCAAGGTCCTCCTCATATTCCGAAAAGTCAGAGTCTAGAAGAATATGAGGAGCCGGACGGGTCGTGTTCGGGACGTATTCATACCTCGCTGGCAGAGCGTAAGACACGGAAGCGGAGGACGTCAAAGAGCCTACCCGGATCGGACAGGCTTGGTCCTCTGGCAGACGGTCTACCTTGCGTCAGTCCCGGCGACGCAAGGTTCGTTCTGTCACGACCCATCGGAATGGGAGTAGGACCCAAATGCAGGACTCGGACGATGCAAGGTAGTTCGGGGAGAAACGTTTATTATTTCGTGATCGGGGATCGGGCAGGCAGTCAGGTGCAGCAGCGGTAGTTGGGACGTCGGGCAAAGAGAGCAGGTGAGCGGGCAGGCAGGAGTCGGTACACAGAAGAACGATCAAAGCAGGCAGAAGTGTCAAAGGAGTCAGGCTTACAAGGTTGGTCGGCGAACTGGCGAAGGTCGGTACACACGGGTTGTCGATCAGGGATACTGGAGCACTCGAACGGGACATGAAGCTCAGCGAACTGGCGCGGACCAGTCGTTATCGGGGTCATATAAATATGCCGGATAATCAGCCCGCATGAGGCGCAGGTGTGTGCCTCCCAATCAGAGCAAATGCACGGGCACCCGCACAGCCTGGGCTGGAGCAGCAGGATCGTGACATATACAGCTACTAAAAAAAAAAATCATAGTTTCTCATAATGTAACAAAAGCTCCACGTACGTATGACAGGTGTGCTAAATGTGTCGATGTGCGCTCATATTTATTTTTTTTGTATAGAGATTGAAGTGAATAATGTTATATGTATTTTTCATTACAATATCTATTTGAGAATTTTATAGGGATGACATGAGACCTTTAAGCTGCCCACGAGGCATGTTCTAAAAATACCACAGGTCACACAGGTTATTATTATTATTATTATTAGTAGTAGTAGTAGTAGAAGTTGTATTTTCTTCTTTACATTTTGACTCTGACTTGCTTACATTAATAAAATTGTTACATAATATTGTACAATTTAAAGTATTCATCTATTTGTAAAGTATGAGGAGTTTTGTTATTTTCGAAGTTTTCCGCGAACAAGTCTTGTACTCCATCACAAAGTCGCCCTCAGCCACAAAAAGGTTGGTGACCCTGCGTGGACAATACAGTATTTGTCGTGTGGTCATTTTCCGCCCTCTGTTGGCTGAACTGTGAACATCCGCGAGAAATGTGATCAATACTGAAACGTGATCTTGACTGACGTCTTTCCTTTTACTCAGTCAACGTCACCTGTTTCGTACTACATTTTATTTTTGTAGAACCCGTCTTTTGAGAGCCACTTCAAACTCGTGTGACACGACTCGCTCGCCAATTCCCGTCCATGGTGGACGCTGAATAGCAATTCAAGCGTATCTTGAAATGTGTGTGGATATTGAGTGACAGCCCAGGCGGCCAATGAGAGGCCCGAGGAGTTCGGGGAGCGGGACGAAGGAGCCCGCGGAGGCTAGCTGCTTGTCGTCTGACCGGATGATGACAGAAGTTTTCAGTCAATGTGGCTGGAGTACTTCATTATTCATCCTGGTCCGTATTGTATTGCTGGTGGGACGCGTCAACATTTGATAATTTCTCCTTTTGCTGAGGGAAGAAAAAAGTTCGATATTTGACTGACCGCAGTTCCATCTGGAACTTGGGAAAAGCGACCCGTCGGCCTTCCATTTGACAGTGTAGGCAGCCACTTCGAGCCCCTTTGGGCGGACCGGGGTGTCAGCGCCGGGGTGCCACCATGGGAAACCGGGGGATGGAAGACCTCATTCCCCTCATCAACAAGCTCCAAGACGCCTTCAGCTCCATCGGCCAGAGTTGCAACTTGGAGCTGCCCCAAATAGCGGTCGTTGGCGGCCAGAGCGCGGGGAAAAGCTCGGTTCTGGAGAATTTCGTTGGCAGGTTGTACTGCTTATGGAAACTTTTGAATGTGAATGTGACACGTATTAAGTCAAATATTTTCGCTTCGTTTCTCGTTTGACACCAGTGTCTTGTCTAAAAGTTGGCAATTAAGCGCTCCTTCGTGGTGGTTGTTTTTCATTTTGGAAGATGAGCTATTCATCATCAACAATTGCGCTTTTTACGCAATAAAACATGTGTACGTATTGTAGACAAACACGCGAGGTTAAATAAGCTTGGACAAATACATCCGACTACAAACGCAAAAATAATTTATTGTGTGCTCTCTCCCAGCTGAAGCGAATCTGTCAAATATTAACCAAGTCATATCCTCAAGAACACTGCAGCCCCAGGCTGTAAATACATCTTTTATTGGCCATGCACTATATAGGTCAGGTCAATGTTTGACTTTATGTGGTTTAAAAATATGTACGCCTCGCCCTGCAGTTTTGTGTTTTGATCTTAAAGGACCAGAACTGATTCTTTCAGGATACCAACACTGCAGAATTTGTGAGCTTTTTGAGTGTGACTGATGGAATCTTAATGAGGGTCCCCTTCCAGACAAGTAACAAGAACTGTTAGATTGTCATTGGTCATGCAGCCACACAGGCATTCTTCAAGCAATGATTGTTCTCAAAAGCTCAGAATAAATGACGTGTCAAAGTTTCAGGATGTTGTCATTCGTCGGGATGGGGAACATTTGGCCATGCCTTCCTTTTGCCTTTTGTCTGTAGGTCCCAAGCGGTTCCTTGGGGAGACAGTAGGGCCATTGATGTGCTGATGTGTGGGGTCATCAGTGATGTCACCAGCTGCACTGTCATGTGTACATGACACACTCTCTAGCAGATCGTCACAAAAATGGTGCTGATCTCTTTTCATGGCTGGTAAAGAGCCTACTAATGAAGCTGCTGATATTCTTGACTTAGTTTGAAAGGTTGAGTGACTTTTTGAGTCTCAAGAACCAGCAATTGACTAATCTGTTATTCCTCTTTTTTTTTTTTTTTTTTTTTTTTTTGCTGTGCATTGGTTCATAGTCTTACAGTAATTGTAAAATACCAAAAATTCTGTGATTGTGAAGCATTTGCCAACTTTGCAGGTAGCTATCGCGAGTAAGTCCTGTGCCGAATACACAAATTTTCCCAATGTGGGGATTTTTCCATGGCTGTGAAATTAAATCTATGCATCGGAGCTCATACTACATTGTGCTTGATGTTTCACAAGATGCTTGGATATCTCCAATGTCTTACACAAGATCTTAACTAATGACACAAAAACATCTTAGTATAGAGATAATTAATGCATGGATGGTAGTTTGTTTTGGTGGTTTGTCTGTAATTCTCTAATTAATCCTCGAAGGCCTGTGAAGTAACAAGTAAGACAGTGATACAGAGTTGACGAGTTGACCTCAATGAAGTCATTGTATTACAACGTTAATCTGTGTAAAATAATACAGACTACTCTATTTGCTTTCAAAGAAGTCTTTTGTCTGTGCATCACTGGACAGTTTTTTGTCTTGAACTCCCATATTGGATTACCAGTCAACACCTTTTGTGCAGTATAAAACAGTCTAGTTCATGAGTGTTACATTGTTCATACAAGTTCCCTTAAATTAAAGGCTAGATAAGAATTACTCCCATTTGTTTTTGTTTTGGTTGTATGTGTTTCAACTGTTATAGTAATGTCTTCAGTCAATTTTTTTCTTTTGTAGCTTTTTCCCATTTGACTTTCAGTGTTCATTGGACTATGACTTCACCGTGAATTTTCTCATTCAATATTCCTGTTTTCATATTCTTCTGGTTGTCTTTTTTTTTTTTTTTTAGCAGACCTTTCATAGAAACGTTTTATACAGTTTCATCATTCATATCCACTCGTAGAATTCGTTTGGCGCTTTCGCAAGTAATGGGAAGTGCTGAGGACGGAGGATGGGATTCATTGTTGTGTAACTTCCTAAATGCACCGTCAGCATTGGATAACAGGCAACGTGGGTGTGAGTGATTGCTAGCGTTTGTGTCTGTATGTATTTGCGTCTGTTTATGAATGTGTGTGTCATACCTACTAACCACCTAACAATGTGCTGTAGAACACTTATTTTATATGAGCCAAATTAGGGCAGCAGTAACTCATCTGCAAGGAATTGAGTGTTGCGGTCAAACCGTGCTGCGGACAACAAATATAAATTGACAACTAGTTGTTGGAGAGATGGAAGCCAGCTTCCTTACTACTATTAATGTGCCATTGTGCAAGGCACGGAACTCGCCATGCATGTAGCTCAGGTGGTGCATCAGTGTTTGTTCACTTTTACCGTGACATCTCTCCTCCCATGCTTCCCTGTATGAGATTTTGTTCACTGTGTGGTTTGTAACACAGATGTACAGCAGACTGTCAGTTGATTATAATACCAGGATACTAATAGCATGATGAGAAAATGAAAAAAAAAATCAATTTCCCAATCTTCTCTGATTTTAGCATGTGCAGTATCAAAATATACAACATCTTGTTCTTTATTATGACATTGAAATGCTCTTTCTATGCCATTCATAATTTTCTCAGTGTATCAAATCAGTGTGGCTCTAATAATGACAGATCTGTTCCCGACAGTGATGTGTCATCACTGACCTGGAAATAATCTCAGTTCTATTGAACAGGAGTTTCCATTCTGATGGATGTAGTGTGTATGGATGTGTATGTCCAGAAAAGCAAATAGAGAGGTGTCTTCTGGACTTCACAAAGGTTTTATCAGCCTAATCGAAATCCGACGATATTTGGCTTTTTTTTTGTTTGTTTTTTTTTGGGGCAGTTGTAAGGTCATAATTTGGCAATCTGATCAATGACATTATTGATTGGCTCCCCAAAAGACATTTACTCTGCGTTCCAGTATGTGCACAATATATTGGAATCCAAAAGCTATTTTTATATAGTAGCATTTATGTAATTTTTTCCTGTCTTTTGAGATAATACAGTAAATATTGGATGGCCAATAAAGTAATTAAAAAAAAAATGTCGACGCCATGGGAGAGAGAAGACTGCTGAGACAAGACGACATGTAATGTGCAGATCAGACTGCAAGCCAAACTTTCTACCATAGATGACCATTAAATAGTTCTGTATGTCACGATGCCTTACTGACATAAATAAATGAAGAAAGATCCATTATTTATTGTAAATATATATTTTTTGAGCTATTAAGTACAAAAGTATATACAGTAGATGAACAACTCATTTAAAAAGACTCATAGCTTCATCTTGTGATGGGATCAGTGATTTTTTTTTTTTTTTTTTAAGTCATTTATCGGTGATTGGCCCTAAAAATCATGAACGTGTAAAGCCTAGTGTCTTACCTTCTCTTTTGCACATTGGTTGCTAAGGTTAAAGGTTTAACTTTTCCCTTTTTTATCTCTTTTTTTGTGAGAACAGAAGTCACAGGTTTTGTGTATTTACAACAGTATTTGAGATGCCACCATGGACCAAAAAGGTTTTCTGCTCCTTCAATTTTGACAAAATCTTACCATTCTTTGTAAAAGAGGAAGTGTTGATAAAACTAAGTACCAGCATATGAACCTGGTTGAGTACACACTATATACAGTACTTTTGACTCCAAATGTGTTTTCATACACAAAATCCAAAGATATCTGGTTGGCGACAATGCCTGGTAGTTTACAATGACAATTTAATGAATTAATGTTCACATTTTCAAAATCTTGTATGAGATACTGTCATGTTCATTTTTGCATTTGTTAAACTCTCTTTGTATCTTCCCCACAGAGACTTCTTGCCCAGAGGGTCTGGCATCGTCACACGTCGTCCTCTTATCTTGCAACTTGTTAACAACAAAGCAGGCAAGTAGAATGTGCACAGCATACCCGTAACCATATGTATGTAGTGTATTCCGATAAACACTATTTTGATCTGTATTTTTTCAAATAGTAATCTCCACTTTATAAGCTCTGTCAATTAGTTCCTCACTAAGATATTTCTGCTTTTCCCTTTGAGAGAGAGCTGAAATTCCTTTCACTTGGACTGATGCCCCCCCATCCAAGCTCAGCTCAGTTCGCAGACAGACCTTGTTGTCCACATTAATTGTCGACTAGTCAGCACATCAACTTTAGCACTCTGAACTGATGGTGATTACTTGAAGTTGATTTATTGCTAATCAGGTGTTTTGGCATGAACACCAAAGCCTCACTGCAATCACCAGTTGGTGCGTTTGCACAGCAAGCTAGCAGTGGTACCTCAAGCGTGTGGAGATATTTTGAGAATGAGTAACATGGTCACTTGGAAAATATGCATGTCAATCATCCTGTAATAAATGTATGCCGAGCTGAAAATGCAGCCGGTAATGCTAGCTGATGAATCCCCTTAAATTCTCAATTTCATCTCATTGAGAAAACTACCTCGTGTAACAATGAAAGGACTGACAATATACTGTAGTCTCTGATTGGACAATGAAAGGAAGACAAGTGATGGTCGATCAATCACCTCTTTTATTGTAAAAATGAACTGTTAATATCAAAGAAAACATACCATTAGTGTTTCTCTCCATTATCCCGTAGACACGATCACAATCTTTTTCCATCTTCCACTGGCCCCACCCCCCAACTCACTCATTCAGTTAAAATCTTGGACTTCATGATCTCTCAGAAGGTTGGATCATTTAGATCTTTCTAAGAAAACCTTTGCAACTATCCACGAAACATACAGTGAAGAAAATAAGTATTTGAACACTCTGCTATATTGCAAGTTCTCCCACCTAGAAATCATGGAGGAGTCTGAAATTTTCATCAAGACTCAAACTTGACATGGCCACGAAGCAAAAAGAGCTGTCCAAAGACACCAGAGACAAAATTGTACAACTCCACACGACTGGAGAGGGCTACGGAGAAATTGCCAAGCAGCTTAGTGAAAAAAGGCCCACTGTTGGAGCAATCATTAGAAAATGGAAGAAGCTAAACATGACGGTCAATCTGAATTGGAGTGGAGCCCAATGCCAGATATCACCTCATGGGGTCTCAATGATCCTTAGAAAGGTGAGGAATCAGCTCAGGACAACCCGACAGGACTTGGTCTATGACCTGAAAAGCGCTGGGGCCACCGTTTCCATTGTGACTGGATTAATGAGTTGCAGGTGCGACCGCCGCACCTGAGGGAGATGGGTGAGTGGGCTTGTGTTAGCCAGTTTAAAACTGAAAAACAAAAAAATCTATGATGTCATTGAATAACAGAAGTCGATTCAACAATGATCATCTTTGCATCAAAAAAATCTGAAGTCGCTCAATCAATAGTTCACAGATGGACTGAAAAAGGTTAACTGGCTTCCTTTCCCATTCCAAACCCATGTGTGGTGGGTCTACATGATCTATATTTGTATTTCTCATGCTATGGGCTTTGACTGTCAACTAGAGTAGTCTTTTACCCAAAATCAGCTCAGATAGGTTCAGTCTTACCTACAACACCAATGAGGGGAAAAGTGGTAAAGAAAATAGAAAAACATCCATCTATCCATTATCTGAGCCCCTGATCCTCACAAGTGTTGCGGGAATGATGGAGCTTATTGCAGCTATCTTCAGAGAGGAGGCGTGGTCCACCCTAAACTGGTTGTCAGTCAATCGCAGGGCACAAATAAGCAAACAACAATACGCACTCTTCAGTCACACCAACGGGCAATTTAGAATCTCCACTTTTGGGATGTGGGAGGTAGAGATCATACAAACTCCAGACAGGAAGGGCCAGAATTTGAACCATTGTTTTCAGAACTGTGAGGGGAGACACTAACCAGTCGTCCATTGTGTCACATTCATAGAAAACGTAGAAATAATTCTAAAAATGTGAATGAAAAAGTACTCCTCTTAATAGTTGCTAGCTGATATTCTCTGCAACAGAATAAATAGAAACCACAACACTAAAAATAGGGTTGTCATAACTACTGGCATCCATTCATTCATTTAGTCATACTTGAAGTTAGTAATATAATTTACCTCCAGAATCGGTGTCCTCAATTGATATTTTCTCTCCTCAGCATCATACCAATTTCTTATATTCTTCATGCAGAGTATGCAGAGTTCCTGCACTGTAAGGGTAAAAAATTTGTGGACTTTGATGAAGTCCGTCAAGAGATTGAAGCAGAAACTGACCGGCTCACTGGGTCCAACAAGGGGATTTCACCCATTCCAATCAACCTTCGAGTCTACTCTCCCAACGGTGAGGATAATATGCACTTCGAGATAAAGCAGAAATGTTTCCCCGGCATCTTCCTGCAAGTTTCTTTTTCCCGTCTGTTAATACCACCCAGTGTTAAACTTGACGCTGATCGACCTGCCGGGGATGACAAAGGTGGCAGTTGGAGACCAGCCAGTAGACATCGAACACCAGATCAGAGACATGCTGTTACAGTTCATCACCAAGGAGAGCTGCCTCATTCTGGCCGTCACGCCGGCTAATACCGATCTGGCCAACTCTGATGCCCTCAAGATTGCCAAGGAAGTGGATCCTCAGGGTAGGGCAATGTTTGTTTGTTTTTATTTATTTTTTTTTTTTTCAGGATTGTAGCTTATAAATTTTAAAACAATGAATAAAGGCTTGCCTTTATGTTTAAAGGTCAGATGACCAAGATGTTATTGGGTCTGTTAAAAATTCACATTTGCAGAACACTGGGTCGATGTGACAGTATGTCAAAAGCATGTCTTTTCATAAAGTCATAGCTACAAATATGCCAATAATTTTGAGCACAACTATTATAGGGTTAGGGTTAGGTTAAGTGGCGTGGAATATGGATTGATCTTCGTAATTCTTTTAGTCACATGGTTCAAGCTTTCACATAGTATGCAGTATTCCTATATACTGTGTGCCCCTCATTCGAGTAGCTTTATATCACAGTGCGCAAAGTTTTTGCCATATCTATTGAATTGACAAAAAGGCAAAAGTACAGACAGCACTGAAAAGTACTGTGTTGGTCTTTTTAACTTACTGTGAGAGTCCTGGGTATATAGAAGGAAATCCTCTTCTCGTCGCCCCTGCTTGACTGCATCCCCCTGTTGGGTGCTAGCTTTAATTCTCTAGCTGTCGGTTGAAGGTCCCGATGGCAAAAAGAAAAATTGTTGGCACCGCAGCGCTTTTCAGCCTTAGCCTCTGTATCCAATGCTTTCTGCTGAGTTTTCTCAAAACGCGCCATTTCGAAGTGATCAACAGTTTGGTATGCTCAGCAAAGAGTTTGGTATGCTTGCTAGGCACCCATAGCCGAACACATTTCTTCGCCTCTCTATTAATTGGCTTTATCTATCCACTGGTCGTGTACGTACTTCTTTTTCACTTGGAAAGACACAAAAACTCTTGCAACTGCCTGACTGGTTGTAGTGTTAAAAAGCTATTTTTTAGCATGTTAACCAGCCAATCTTGGCTACATTTAGCATGGATTGAATGTGAATAATGATTTTTATTGTTAATTTTGATGTTATATCATGTAGCTCAGTGGAACGCTTGGCCTCCTACATTCGCATTCCCTATATGTAGCAACAGATCATATTTTTAAAAATAGTGTCAACATTAGAAGCTTACGGCCCTGCTACCCTGAGAACGGCCGAGCTCGTCAGATCTCAGAAGCTAAGCGGGTTTGGCCCAGTTTATTACTTGGATCGGAGACCGCTTGGGAATACCGGGTGGTGTAAACTTCTCTCCCCGTCCAAATGCAGAGGGGTTGCAACAGGTAGGACATCCGGCGTAAAAACTGTGCCAAACAAATATGCGTTCATCTAAGGTGACACGCTGTGGCGACCCCTAGCGGGAGAAGCTGAAAGGAAAAGAATCAGGAGAAGTGTCAACATTAGAATCATGTAGCATTAGTGAAGAAAATATTGGGGTGCCATTTTACGTTTGTCTTCAGGTCTGAGGACTATTGGAGTAATTACCAAGCTGGATTTGATGGATGAGGGGACTGATGCTCGAGACATTCTTGAAAACAAACTACTTCCTCTCCGCAGAGGTGAGACCACACACTCTTACATTCAACAAATACACACGATTACAACCGTTGTTTTTGTGCATTCATTTTATTAAAAGAATGTCAGCCTTTTGTCAGTTTGATACATTTTGAGCCTCATTCACCATCATTTCCATCAAGTAAAACACTGATGTGAGATCACAGCAGGGTAGAATGTTCTGTCCTATATTCTGTCTAGGTTACATTGGGGTAGTGAACCGCAGTCAGAAGGACATTGATGGGAAGAAAGACATTCGTGCTGCATTGGCTGCTGAGCGCAAGTTCTTCTTGTCCCATCCTGCATACAGACACTTTGCTGAGCGCATGGGCACACCACACCTGCAGAAGACACTAAATCAGGTCAGAAACACGCCTAGCCATGTCTTGGACAGTCGTGCGAAAGGAGCTGTCAACTGACATTGTGGTGTTTTAGCTTGAACGGTGGAAGAGAGTTTCTGTCGGCTGACCCTCACAATAACTTTGGGTCTACTGGGAACGTCTGACAGACTGCCTTTCAAAAACAATTTCAATTCCCATCTCTGGCAGTTCTTTGACCACTTCAGGGAAAAGAGGATAACATTAAGTCCGAGTGGGTCATGTTCAATGTTTTCATTGCTGTGACGGCTTACCAGCGTTGTGGCTGTAAGGTCGTAAGGCCGTAAAATCACATTAGACCTGCTGCGCCAAGATATAGATTAAGATTAGATGTGGTTTCACCAGGCGTTAGTATAGCTCTACCTTCACAGTCACTCCAACAGGAGCATGTCAAAGGACACGCTCTTGCCTCACCAGAAGTCCCAGTTTGGCATTGACTGGTCTGCCAATTTGTTAAACACATAGCGAGCCTTGCACCCGCACAAAAATCAGCATATGTCAAGATTTGCGCCCCGCCGCAAATGCGCCGTTTACAAAGATAGAGCCCTTAATTTATTTGTGATGACACGCATAGTGGTACTAAGTTGTTGTAGTTTGATCTTCCTCACTCCTCATGTTCTTCTTTCAACACCTCTTTTTGCTGTTTCATCTTTTGGAATAAACTGAGGTCTTGTGATGTGTACTAAGGTCTTGCATGAGGTACCATTGTGTTTTGTAATGTCAGGCATGGTTGACCTGGGAGGCATATTCCCTCCCACCCAAAAAAAAAGCAGAATTTCCTGACCCTAAGCAGGATTGAGTTTAGAGGGCCAATTGTATTGGATATAGATCCAACCTTTTAAGAGACTACTGTTCTTCAGCTAGCTGCTAGCCTATTGCATCATTATAATAACATTGCATAAACAAACAATAAAAAATATAAACCAAACAGAATTAAAGTTCAATTTGAATGTGTGTTTGTTTTTTTTCTTTTCCACCAGCAACTTACCAATCACATCCGTGATACCCTGCCAGGGTTACGCAGTAAGCTGCAAAGCCAGCTTCTCTCCCTGGAGAAAGAGGTTGAAGAATACAAAAACTTTCGTCCTGATGATCCTGCGCGCAAAACCAAGGCCTTGCTTCAGTCAGTACACCCACATGCATACAATACATACACACACATAAGCAAACTCAACACTCAGACTGAACAATAAAGTAAGTCAATAAAATAAGTAGTAAAAACTCGACTACACTGCCTCACATGCAGGATGGTGCAGCAGTTTGGCGTGGACTTTGAGAAGTGCATCGAAGGCTCAGGGGATCAGGTGGACACCTCCAACTTATCTGGAGGAGCAAAGATCAACCGCATTTTTCATGAGCGTTTTCCTTTTGAGCTGGTGAAGGTGAATATCGTTAAAATCTTCAGTTATTTAGATATCAGGTTGCAACATGTCAAGTGCCTGCCATCTTTGTGGAATTTTCTATAAAAAAATTTGAATGACCATTTTAGAAAGCTCCAACGTAAGAATTGAATTCCCCCCACAAAATTGATTGAATTGAAGTACAGCACATGACCTCTTCTACTGCCCACAGTGCTTTTATCCTGAATAATGTCCCATTTGTGCTATTTAAGTTGAGCTTTTAGTGCAAGGACAATGGCTGTGCTCTTGAAATGTCACTTTTTGAAACGTCATAGTAATTTTGAAATGTCAACTTGAAGAACCCCTCAGAATCTTTGCCTATAAAGCATAGGTGTCAAACTCTGGCAATTTGGCCCGTAGTGTAATTATATTTATCCCGGGAGGCAATTTCAAATTAATATTAGAGGTGGCCCGCCGGTATTACAAGTAT
Source organism: Syngnathoides biaculeatus (assembly GCF_019802595.1). Taxonomy (NCBI): domain Eukaryota; kingdom Metazoa; phylum Chordata; class Actinopteri; order Syngnathiformes; family Syngnathidae; genus Syngnathoides; species Syngnathoides biaculeatus. The sequence goes on along the minus strand of NC_084648.1, from coordinate 1,300,859 downwards.
TACGCACTTGTTTGGTTCCATATTAAAAGGTTTATCTGTTCAACCTTGGCCCGCAGCTTTGTTCAATTTAAAATTTTGGTCCACTGTGAATTTGAGTTTGACACCCCTGCTATATAGGCTTAATGTTGGGTATTTTTAAGTGAAACCTGCTAGCGAAGTGAAGAAGTGGTTCTCCAAATAACAGATGAATTGGAAGGGTCCAGGAGATGTGTTGCCAAATAATAAAATTGTTATATTTCACTCCAATTTGATGGTATTTTTGGATGAATTTTTCTATAGATGTTATCAGATAAAAACATTTCCCAAAAAGGCAATTTTTTTCTGAAACAAAAAAACGCCTCCACAATTTCTGTAGAACCAATCATCCAATTTTCAAAACCCGTGGTGCATTATATTCAGGTTGCAGAAGCCATTCAAACCAGCTCAAGTATTTTGACAGACTTTTTGGGTCAATCTTGTCATGTTGCACTATTAAATAATGATGGCTGAGCACTGCTAACAGACATATGGTGATGAAATACAGCCTGAAATGATATGTAAATTTTCTTCTTTTTATGAAATATTTCAACCTTTTCTACCCTGTCTCTTAGATGGAGTTTGACGAGAAGGAGCTGAGGAAAGAGATTAGTTATGCTATCAAAAACATCCATGGAGTCAGGCAAGTTGGACCAGCTTGTGAACACACTCCACATAAACACTTTGCCTCCTTCTCCTAGCTTGTGTCTTAGCGCTCTCCCTTGTGCGTCAGTCTGATAACGCCCATCCAATTCTTCATGTCCCGACTCATTGTGCTGTCCTGTTATTCTAATTGGATCTTTTAGTTCCCTGTCTTATTTTCCAATTACCTAAATGTCCCCCATGTGTGTCTCCTGTCTTGCTGCTCCATCTCTCTCCCATCTGTCTGTCCTTCAGGACAGGCCTGTTCACCCCAGACATGGCGTTTGAGGCCATAGTGAAAAAGCAGATCATTAAGCTGAAAGAACCGTGTCTGAAATGCATCGACATGGTCATCCAGGAGCTCATCAACACAGTCAGGCAATGCACTAATAAGGTATCACTGCATGGTCACCGCCATGCTTGAACACCGGAGCGTGGTCAACTGCAATGCTGCTCGGAGCATCAAGCTCCAACAATATTTGTATGCACATATTTTCACATGAGCATTAAAGGGGATGCATTTAGGAAATATGACTCAATAATTGAGTCTCTGGATGTCCTGCATACTCATCAAGGATGAAAATAACAAAATATTTTTTTTCATACATATTAATGAAAGTGTGTATTTTGAGCGACATGCTCTGGATTTTTGCCTTGCAGTGTATGAAGAACTTCCTTTACGGGTAAATTTTTATTTGTTTAGTTATTTATTTATGGTTTGGTCTGTGGGCTCTGCTTCACCACTTTACACTTTCAACCTGCTGGTTATGTTAACAAAAAGCGTGCTCAGCATTGGTTTTGTAGTAGAGGGGGTTCATGCACCATGTTTCTTAATTGTAGGAAAAAAATCACGTGTCTCCTTGAAAGCACTAAAGTTAATTTGCTTGCACATACAGTATGTTCAAGTCCAAGCTGCACTGTGGTTCACTGCAGCGGATTCTCTGTGAAGCTGTGTGGTCAGAAACGGATTTTTACTGTATGTCTTCCTGTACTGGCTGTAAAAACTTTACAGTTACTTGAACTGTGACAATATTTACTTTGTGCTCTAATACCATAAGCTCTACCTGTATGCTTTGTGCAAACTTGGTGAGATCGATCATGAAAGAGTCCATACAATCAGTGACTATGCATTTCATGTAATCATCTCACACATCTTTGTCTGGTGTCTTCTTTTTTTAGAGTGTGTGGTTTCATAGCAGGTAGTGGTTTTACAGGCCTTTTTTTTGTTTAAACTTTCCTGCTATAAACTATGAACTGTTAAGAATTAAGAGAGAAAGTTGTTTTGCATTTCAGTTTATTGTTAAAAATACACTATTTGGAGATAACTTCTTGGTCAGATGAAGACTGAAGATCCAGAGGCAATGAAGTGGTTTCATTCGATTTGATAACTATTTGAAGGTGTACCTTCTTCATTTTTTCACATTTGTAGTAAATCTCCAGCTTGTTTATTTTCCCCAGAACATGAAGGACTAACTAAAATGTTGCTTCCCCACCCCCCCTTTTGTCATAGTCTTCCTCAATGGCATCATGATTTACTCCTCAATTCTGGGTTTTCCTTTCTCTGCTTTCCTTCCCAACCACTTTTCATCACAATGCTACACCACCTCATCTTCCATTAATTGTCCAACTCCCATGATGCATCACCACAGGACAGGCCTGTTCACTCCAGACTTGGCGTTTGAAGCGATAGTGAAAAAGCAGATCATTAAGCTGAAAGACCCCTGTCTGAAATGTGTCGACCTCGTCGTAACCGAGCTTGTCACCCTGATCAGGAAATGCACTGAAAAGGTAAACAGAAGTAGGGAGATGGAGTGACCGGTGAATCGAAGGCGGGCTGTGAACAATGCACAGGAGAAAAGAACTAATGTGTTGCTGTCTATTGCTGTTTAATGACTACAGGCTTCATTCGGCACCCATCTCATCATGTGATTCCCTCTTTAAATTTAAGAACCCCTCTGATCTTGGACCTTGGCCAGCCCTTTTCCTCCCACAAGCATTAAGAGCAGTGATTTTAACAACCCGTCACTCCCTGATTAAAACAGCTTCCCATGACACACTCAAACATATGACAACTTCGAAAAGTTAGCAGAGAATTTTGAGCTACAGTTTAATATTCCTTCTTCCTCGCACCATTTTTCCATTCTCACACCAGTTCTTTGCACTCACTACCTCATTGATATTTTGGCTTATGCTACTCAAATATAGTGGAACCTTCAAGATTGAACATTATCCATTCAAGGTAAATCTGCAATTTTCCAATAGTAAATAATATAATTACAAATTCCAAGTTCCAAGGTCCTCAGAAAGGATTATTATTTCATTATGTTGGTATATATTATTCTTTATTGATTATATATTATTATTTTTACAGTTGATGAGAAAGGAAGTTGTCCAACTTGGAGGTGCCACTGTTGTCCCTTGCTCTGCCTTAATGTATTTTATTAATAATTCCCAGTGAATATCTGTGGTCATGTGAGTCATTGCCTCTATACTGACGTAGTTACAGCATTGTGTATTTTGTATCATTGCGGTACCTGCAGCAGAGTTTTTTTTTTTTTTTTTTTGTATTTGTAGCTTGGATCATATCCTCGCCTTCGAGAAGAGACTGAACGAATCGTCACCACCTACATTAGAGAGAGAGACAGCAAGACTAAAGACCAGGTCTGTGTGTGTGCGTGTGTGTGTGTGCATGCCTATGCTCCAGCTTTGTGTAATTACAAGTTCATGTTTTGCCCATCAGGTCCTCCTGTTGATTGATATTGAACTATCCTACATCAACACAAATCACGAGGATTTCATTGGATTTGCCAAGTGAGATACAGTTTCTGTTTCAATAAGATCAGTAAATGTTTCTTCTTTTTCATCTGCACTATAGTTCTGTTTTTTTTTTTTTTTTTGCTTCCATTACTAACGTACCATACACAATAATGAATTAAAGGATGTGCTTTGTTTGTACAAATGTATGATAAACAGTATTGCAATCCATTCCAAAGACATATACCCACCTTTAACAATACACTATCTTACACCCACTCTACACATGATAAATACTGTAATAAAGGATAAATAAAGCTTTAATCAAGCATGAAGAAAATGATTTAGTGGCTCCAAAACCAATTTAATTTCACTATTGCACTGTAATTGTTCACATATCGAAAGTGTATCACATCATACATACTGTAGCTTATTGGTTAGTTAAAGTCAACTCCTGACCTTGCAGTGCCCAGCAGAGGACGGCTGCAAATGCGACTAAGAAGAGAGTCATGCCTAACCAGGTAATTGCTTAACCGAGCAGTTTGCTTGTTTGTTTGGCTTTGTGTCTTGGTCACTGTGGTTGTCACAGTTGTCTTTTGATGATTCCCATTAATACAGCTCTCTCCTTTAATGTACATTTTGTTTTGATTCTTCAATATTGTTTCCAGATTTCATGGTCCAGGGAGAGGTTCTCTTAATTCTTTGTTCTTTTTCAAACCTTCCACTAACATCATTTGTGCCCTTCCTTATGAATAGATGTCAGTCAATTCTTCTTTTGAGCATTTCTTTGATTTTCCTGTCTCGCTGGCAGAGAGAGAGAGAGAGAGAGACGTAGAGAAAGTGGCTCTGTGTCAAGCGTGTCATCATTTGTGTGTTTGGGCTGCACAATATTGGGAAAAAAATGACACTGCAATTTTATTTTAAACCAGTGATATATCCTGTAGTACCACATGAAATAATTTAGGCTCAATGTTGAGAGCTCATTTTGTATGTGGAGCCGTTCCAAGTTCATTTAATTGTTCCAAAAATGAAGTCCTGTAGTTCAGTTCGTCGTTAATAATTCAACATTCTGAACAAGTTAACGGGCTCAAAACCAAATTAGTTCATAGTTAAGTTTATTTATTTATTTACTTTTAAGTATGTTGCTGACAATCTAGTCCCCTAAAAATACTGCCATTTCATTTCCGGCATTAATACCCATTCAGTCCACATTAATGGACACTATGAGGAAAAACTTGTGATTGTGCTGAATGCAATTTTTTTTTAATGGGGGTGGGGGTGGTGGGGACATGCAACACAGTATGACAGGAACGTTCCTGGCAGCTCTGTCTGTCTATATTAAATAATTGATCAACTCTTATGTTGCAAAAAAAAAAAAAAATCCATATTTTCAGTGTAAGATCATACAATGTGTTAACTAAAACATTCTGATACAGTTAATAATGTTCCTAGTAATCCAATTTTGTCACTGGTGGTTTAGTACTACACTTGCCCTACTTTTGGAGTAGGCAGTGTGGATTCCCACTGAGCGTGAATGCTTGTCAATGTTTGTATGTCCCATGTGACTGAGTGGCGACCAGTTCAGTGTGTTGTCAGCCTTTCAGCCAAAGTCAGCTGGAATGGGCTCCTAGCATGACCAGGATAATCAGTGTTGAAAATGGATGGATAATTCAGTTTTAGAAATATGTACTGTATCACAAAACAGCAAATTCACTCCCATTTACATAGTGTCCCTGAACGTACCTTGCAAGCTTACAGATGCCTGTTTAATTCTGAAAAGTGAAATGGGAAACACAGGAGTCACATATTCTTTCTCTTAGCAAATTCAAGCATTGTTCTCCAATTACTTTTAATATTCACTGTATATTCCCGAATACCACCATCGCAGCAGACCCTGCATGTGACTATTGTGTACATCTACGTCGCGATGATGCGTAAAGTAAATATCGTGAAGCCTTAGTGTGTATTTGTATTTTTTGTTTATAGGCTCTTCGCTTGCATGGTTGTTTTTTTTTTTTTTGTTTTTTTTTATTTAATAATTTTATAGTTGGGTGTTTGTTTTTTTTCTTGTGGTTTGTGTGTATTTGTAAAGTATTTGTGTGTCTTATGCACATGATGACAGGTTATCCGTCGAGGCTGGTTGACAATCAATATCAGCATCATGAAGGGAGGCTCCAAGGACTACTGGTTCGTCCTGACTGCAGAGTCCCTTTCCTGGTATAAAGATGAGGAGGTAAGAAAGGAACAAAGCTTCATTTTTTTTTTTTTATCGGCTGCCCTCTTGCACTAAATGCAACCATTTCTTTCTTTACAAAAAAAAAAACAGCAAATGTACTCCACAATGTCCCACCAATAGTAACCGCAACTGACCGTATTGACAGCTTATTTGAGCTTGTGTACATTCCTATTAAGCTGGTCAATGCTCAAATGTATCTGGAGTGAATATTACATTATTACATACACTTGCCCAATCAGTTGATAACTTATAAGTTATGTGTCAGAAATTTTGCCATTGCAAAGATAACATTCAGTTTTGACCAAAACCTTTAATAAAAGTGTGAGGTATTATTTAAGCTACTTTATTTAGCTATACAGTGGTGCCTTGGTTCTTGACCAGAATCCGCTCCAGAAGGCCGGTTGAACAGTGAAACGTTAGAAATCTGAACTGTGTTTTCCCATTACAATTAATGGAAAATAAAATGATGCGTTCCAAGCCTAAAAAATAGTTTTTTAGAAAGCGTTTTTTTTTTAACTTTTCCTGATAATTAACTCCATAGTATAAATACATGTATAAATAATTTATATAATTAAATCATTTAAGAAATACTTCTATTTTTTTGCTTAAAATGTATGCTTGAGGAGTAGAGTGTGCTAGGCTGGGAGTGTATTGCCGTATCTGTAGTGACTCAGCCCTCAGCCTTGTAAACCTTTTTTTTTATTAACAAAAGTGCAGAATAACTTTAAGCAAGCAATAATGAGGAGAGAAAAACAGACATTGTTTTTTATTTGCACAGAAAGTAAAATTTAACTTGCAATGAGAGGTGGGGTTAATGGAACAAAAGAAAAAAGTAATGCAAAACTGCAATGCAACACTGCAACTGTTTCATATGTCTTCGGTGGGGGTGACTCGCCCCTTTTTAACAAAGAACAAATCTAATGTAGACTTTCTGTGGTCTTTTGAGCACCTTTCTGAGGTGGCTCATAACAACGTAATTTAAATTTTTCAGTGCTCTGCAACATTCTGCTTTTTTTGGGTGATGGAGTTCGACAAAATTATGGATGTCGTTCCATTTGGCGCAGATCGCTTTTATATCTGCACATGAGACATCCTCCCTGCCTTCAGCATCATCAGACATCTCCTCCCTTCCTCGCCAACACTATCCCCAGCTAACTGCTGGTCATTTATGAAAATAAGAAGTAACCTTTCGACAGCCTCCAAGATCTGTGGCTTCTGCTTGGTCAACACGGTTGCTCCTTTAGTAACATCACTTGCTTTGAGGGCATCCTTGTGTTTCAGAATGGGCCTGATCGTTGATTTCGGCATGCCATACTTCTTCGATAACTCAGAAACACACACACCAGATTCGTATTCGGCTATCAAATCCTTCTCGAAGTCGAGAGTTTTATGCACCACTTTCCTTTTTTCAGCACCAGCAGTTCAACTTGCCTTCTTTGGAGGCATGATCGGGGCTTAATATTGCTCAATAGGAAGAAATAAAAGTCACTACTGGGACACGTCCGTGTGTAGAGGCTGCGTTATACACAAAGAGCTTTGTGTGTGGGTCAACTGGTTGCGTCGCGCGCGTTCGCGCACATTACATTTTTTTCCCTTTTTTATTGGGGGGTGCGTTTGAATTCACAATAACAAATCGTCGTTGGTCAGCTGATCGGGGCGTTCGAATACTGATTTTCGTTCGAAAATCAAAGCAATAAAATCTTGAAATTTTCACTCCTAACAGGAGCATGTTATTTATTGACGTACGAAAACAGAGACATTCGAAAAGCGAGGTACCACTGTACAAGTGTGTCAAAAAGACATGGAACCACTCATGACACAACGCCTGTTGTCATATTACTCATGCGTTGGGGATCATGAGCTTTACTTTATCAACACTACTTGTCTTTTTACACAGTAAAGTGGTTGGTTGCATGCTGTGTCTTTAATCAGGAGAAGGAGAAAAAGTACATGTTGCCTCTTGACAACCTGAAGCTACGAGATGTGGAGAAGGGATTCATGTCGAGCAAACATGTCTTTGCTATATTCAACACTGAGCAGAGGTGAGTGCAATGATGCCAACGACCTTTCGACCTTTCGAACGCGTGTGTGGGTGTATCACACAGGAATGTGTACAAAGACCTGCGGCAGATTGAGCTGGCGTGTGACACTCAGGAGGACGTCGACAGCTGGAAAGCCTCGTTCCTCAGAGCTGGTGTTTACCCTGAGAAAGATCAGGTATTAACATTAAATGTAATAACATTAACAAATAGGGGATGTGCCGACATGCCTGACAGGTATTTGAGGATACACACACGAATGTGATTAGTACAGTTCTGGATAGGTTAGACTCGTTGGCCTAGATTTTGTGATGGTTAAAGTAGGCTTGGATTTAAATTTAACAGTTTTCATGAGCACTACCCAGTAGCCCCTTTTTCACTGACCCGTTGAGACCCGTATTTTAAAATCAACGAAAATATTTGTATTTGTAAATACGTGTAAAAAAAAAAAAAAAAAAAACTCTTCTGCTAGTTTTTTTTTTAATTACATTAGTACCTTGACTTATGACTTCAATTCACTCCCTGACCAAGCTTAGTACTCAATTTACTTGTATATCAAACAAATGATCCCAATAGAAATAAACTGCTGTACTGTTAATCCATTTGAGCCTTGAAAACCACCACAATAGTTTGTTTTATTAGAGAAAAATACAGTAAAAGTAGACATGATCATACAAAAGAATGAAAAGAAAAAAACATGACAAGATTTTGTCCTGCAGTATTTGTATGCTGCATATGTCTTTTTAGAGGACAGGTCTGGTTAGTGACATCAGGTGCTGAATTCAGTCGGGTCTCCGTGTCTCCCTCCGCCTCCAGCCCGACAATGAAGATGGGATGATTCCAGGCGACACCGTGTCAATGGACCCACAGTTGGAGCGGCAGGTGGAGACTATCCGGAACCTGGTGGACTCGTACATCAGCATTGTCAACAAGTCCATCCGGGACCTCATGCCCAAGACCATAATGCACCTCATGATTAACAGTGTAAGTTTTCCTTTTTTATTATTTGCACCTGTGGAATGGATAGATAAATAGTCTTTATTGTCATCATACACGGGCAATGGGGTTCAAGGATCTCCTTTCAGTGCAGCATATATCTAAAATAGAAAAGTAAAACAATCAATCCTGTAAAAATAAGCACACTATCCAATAAAATACTAAAAAGAGATTGCACAGCATTCCATCCTGTAAATGTCTACTGAACATTGATGTTCCAGAGGTATCCTGTGAGATGGTCAGGGGTGGTTGGGCTTAGCGTTTATAGCCAGGATGGCTTTTTTTTTTTTTTTTTTTTTCGGGGGGGCAAGTGACCTTGATGATATTTTGTGCTCTACTGAGACACCGTGGGGTGTAAATGTCTGTCGAGGAGGGCAGCCGATGATTATATTTCAGGATCTCTTTGGTTCTGCTCGTTTTGTGTTTACTGGGCTATAGGTATTAAACACATTGACCAACTCAGCAATTAATAAATAGAGACATGCACATTTGTGGGGACTAAAAGACTAATTATTCAACCTTGCGTTTTTCAATCTGTCCCCCTGAGCATGTACATCTTTATCAAGAGGCCTGTACTAACAATAGGGTGAACTTGCTGTTTTAACCATTTTGCTGATCTTTTCTGTTTAAAAAAAAAAAAAAAAAAAATTGGGTCTTGTTCCAATTCTTCTGCCAACCTCTTAGATGTCATCCCATTTTCCAAATATAGTCACAGTCTACCTGAAACACACAAGTATGTGTTTCAGGTAGACTTACTACAAAGGTGCCAAACACCATGTGCAGCATGTGCTCCCAAGATCCGATCAAAGGCCATCACTCACGAATGTCTAGAAATGTTCTCATTTTTCCCCCAATTTTCCCCATAAAAGGTGCCACAGAGGTTGAAGTGGCAAGAGATTCCTGATCTAAAACTGTCTTAATCGGTATTCGACAATGAAACGTTGGTATCCTTAGAAATATGCGAGCCATGTATGACCACTGGAGTCATAATTCATGCCCACAGCTGTATGTGTGTGTATATATAAATGAATTTACATCATATCAGCACGTACAGAATTGCAGAAAAATACATCAATGAGATTGATGGAAAGACTACAAAGAATACTGAAGCCTTGGGAAAAACAAGGAAATGCGCATTTCCTCATTGTGTGACGCCGATGAGGGACACGCATGTACAATGTTGTAAATGTTCATATCCTACTGTAAAAGGCAGCGCTTAAATAGGATGAAGGTGAAAATGATGAGAAGTGTCCTTTTAATTATTTAGCACAACCAACCCATTAGCAAATTTCAGCTCCGAGTTCTTGTTTTTATGAATAACTAGCTTTCCAGTACGTTGTGCATTTTGGGTAAGAGATGTGTTTGATGTATCTTCAAAAGATGATCTCACGTTATTTGTGCATATCCAAGGTCTGAGGATGTTCTAAATTTGGTCACAGTGTGCAAACAAAAAAGTCCAGGCATATTAATAAATCACTGGTTTGTGCGTCAAATGTGCATACGCAAGATTAAAACGCAAGCACTGTTCATAAATGAGGCCCGTTGTCTTTGACAATATCCTTGATAAAAACCACAACAGAATCACTAATTTCCAGAATACTCCAAAATTTAACCCCCAGATATGCTTCCATTCTGGGTGGAAGACATTATATTTGAGTGATGCGGCATGTTTTTGTGATACATCATTTATAAACTTTTTTCCATTCAAGTCACCTATCTAAGCTGTACAACTCAAGTGGGGAAGAAACAATCTTTTGAGAGTGCTAGTAAAAAGAAATGTAAAAAGAATATTCTTTTTGACCTCCAGGCAAAGGACTTCATCCACTCTGAGCTGTTGGCTTATCTATACTCGGCTGGGGACCAGAGCAGCTTGATGGAGGAGTCTGCTGAGCAGGCTCAGAGGCGAGATGAGATGCTCAGGATGTACCATGCTCTGAAGGAATCTCTGGTCATTATTGGTGACATCAGCACCACCACTGTTTCAACGCCTGTGCCTCCACCCGTAGACGACACCTGGATCAAAGAGTCTCGGTAATGAGTAGAATGTGTGGTTCACTAGCTCGAGGGTTATCCGTAGTAAAATCGCAAAAAGAATCAAGTTACATGCATGTTTAGTTGATTGAAGACTCTAGATTGCCTGTAGGTGTGAATGTGAGTGCAAATGGTTCTTTATTTGTGCCCTGCAATTGACCCCTCCGTACAGGGCACTTAACAACGCCTCCTGAAGTGACGTCACGCCACGTGCGCTGACGTAAGACAAACAATTCGTAAAAATGGCAGATACAATACAATACATTCTTAACTGAGAGAGACGCCATGCTTCTGATTTCATTCTATCATTCACACGTAGCAATGTTATGCTAGCGAAGAATGTCTCATTCATTTATACGAGACGTGTATTAAAAATCAAATATAGGGCAAAACCTGTGCCTATGGATAGGTTTCCGATTACGCCATCTTGTGTGTCATGGAGGTCAAAGAACACAGGTGATGGGTGAAGCGTGAAGTTTTTTTCTGTCGTTAATTTATCCGATTGGTCTAAGGGTGGTGGTGAAGTCATTGGAAAGCTATCCATTGATCACCAATTATTTGAGAGGATGCATGGGCAAAAATGACTTAAGTTTCCTGACTGAACTGAGATGGTCGTCTATCTCAGTCCTGCAGCGACCCGGCCTACCTCTGCGACAGCACCCCCTCCAAACCGACCCCCGGCAGTCAGGGGACCCACTCCCGTTCCAGCCCCACCCCTGAACCCCTCACCGGCATTTGGTGCTCCACCAGTGCCTACTCGACCTGGACCACCACCCGCCCAGTCCGGTTTTGATCCAAACGTTCCCCTGATACCCTCCAGACCAGCACGTGTGCCTCCTGCACTGCCACCGGGCATCCCAAGGTAAGGAACAACAACAACCTCATTTTTAGCAAGTCATTCCAATAACCAGTGTGACATTGTACTAATGTAAAATAAATGGGTTTTTAAATGACACTTTATTACAAGAAAAAAGTTTGTGAAAAGGAACCTTCTGTTTTATTCACATTTGAACCTGGAAGTAGTCATTTTTGGGCCACCAATCAACAGATAATCCAGTGTGTCTACTACCAACACTCCAGGTCGTCTATTTTGATGCATTTCCTAATTTGTGACAGGGGAACCACTCCTAAATGTACTAAACCATACTTTTCGGTGGAAAAGTAGCAAGCAATGCTCTTTTCTTTTACATGTGCAGGGGTATAAAGTAATGGGAAAGTCAAAGGTGGTGGTGCTTCTGGTGCTTTGGGGATCATGGTGCATGGCGAGCTGATGATGTTTTTTCCTTGCATGTTTCTCCCACCCCCCCCCACAACTCTACCTCCCTTCTGTCGTCCTGCAGCAGGAGACCCCCGGCTGCTCCCAACAGACCTACCATCATACGTCCTTCAGAACCCTCTCTGCTTGACTAGAAGCACAAATATGCAACCACATTTAATTTAGTTTACACTTTTTTTTTTATTTGCAATTAGTTTATTATATGCAGTCAATAGACATACCGTATCCATTTTGTCTGTGTCGTTGATTCTTGAACAACGTGCACAGACTTTTGACATTTAAGCAAAGGGATAACTGTGATGAGTCTTTTGGGTTAAGAAACATCTCACTTTCCATATAGTGTTTTATGTTAAATTTATTTTGATATGATAAAAATGTCTTTTTGGGGTAATCGTTAAGCAATTTCTACATGCTGTTCTTTCAAAAATCTTACACGCTATGCTTTTCAATATTTAAGCAGCACTTTTTGATGAGTGGCTTCTCTGCTTTGTTTGGCAGACCTACAAAATTATACAGTATCCTACACTGAAGCACTTAGTTGTTCCTTAATGTTTTTGCACAATTGCTTCCATAATCTAGTTCAGCATCATACTGTAAGTATGACTTGCGTTTTCAAGACATTATTCTATCCATCGCTCACCAGTATTCAACCTACGGTGAAGTTTAATCCTCCCTTGAGTTTGTGTATCCTGATGATCACATCAAAAGCCATAAATATCCTCCTATGAGGAAAAGTGCCTGCCTATCAAATTGTTCTTTACTGATGGCCTTAATTAAAAAAATGATCTGTTTTTGCTTCATTTGTTTTACCTATCCCTTTTATATGTTTTTCATTTCTTTGCATGCTAATTAGTGTTGTGTGTTGTATGACAGCATGCTCACTTGTGTACTGTTTGTCGGCTTTACACGTCGGCTCAGATGACATGTCATTTACAATAGAGTTAAGTGGCAACATCTGTGCAGTGTAGGCTTGTTACATTTTCGTCAGAATGTGGCGCTGTGCTAAGTATAGTTGCTTGGAGCAACAGAATAAAAAGCGTGGAGGTATTCATAGAGCTGGAATGACAAACTAAGAGGTATGCAACAAATTTTACTGGTATTATATTTGCTTTTCCATTGTTTATAAATCGGCATTTGAATTTAAAAAAACAAAAACATCTGCCTCTTCCCACAGACGACCTCCACACTCCTCTCGTGGCAACCAAAGATGATGGAAGATTTGACATGCATCAAACTGGTTCCTCAACAATCTAGGAATGGATGCCCTCTTTGCCCGTGGCACATCAGGAATTTGTTTCCCACAAGAGAGGATGAGCACAAATGTAAATTAATATGGTTTTTATGTCCACTAAATGGGAATTTTATACATGATGGATGTGAACCTCAATCTAATTCTGAGCATGAAAGTACGCTGGGCATCTCAAGTTGGACATGGTAGAAAGGTTAATTTCATTCAGTTGTCATTAGTAATTCAAAAAGTGATACCTGCAGTCCGCCAAATTCATTAAACAGAAAAGCAAATTTCAACTCACACTCCAATGTATACATTATGCTCCAGATCACACACAGAACCAGACACACAAGCGGGCATGCAAAGAGAGATTCTGAGTGAGGTCTGCCAAGTGGAGCACAATTGGCAAGCTTTTTTTTTTTTTTTACATTTTGCTCAGAGTGGGACCCAAGACTTATGTACTTTGACTCCCAAGCCCAAGTTCTTCCACACTGAACTAAACCATTTTGATTGTTGCTCATGTAGTATCATTTCTTGATGGTGGATTTTGGTCATAAACCCACACTAAGCCTTGTGTGTTGAATCTCACTTTTTCCAATGAAACCACTGAAATAGCCTTCAACATGAAACATTCTGTATAACTGGCTGTATGTAATATGTATTGAAAATTAATGCCAAATGTGTGAAATTTGAAAATCCTTTTGTGGTTATTAAGAGATGTTTACACATGTACTGTATCTTGAACATTGGAGCTTGTCTAAACTTAGATCTCTTCTCACTACATAAAAATGCCACATACTATCACAATAACACTTATTTGTGAACAGGAAGTTACCATAACTACCAAAATAAAATGTAAGTTTTTGTAAGTACTGATTTTATTCTTTTAATATCAAGTACAACATTTTTTACACAAAATTCGAGACAGTCTATCACAAAACCTTTAAAAACAAAATCATAGCGATGGCTGTCTTGAAATCGTTGCTTTCAAATTTTACAACAGCAGTATGACTCAATGGATGCATTCCCTCAAAGGTTCAGAGTACAATTATTAAATACAAAGGGGCAGGACCATGATCTTCATAATTAATTTTTCAAACAAGCTCCGTCTAGAGAAAAAACAAATCGAACAAATGCAAAACTATTGCAAATTGTGTAAATGGAAAGGCTGATAGATTTTACAAGCCACTGACCTTTAACCTTTAGCAAAAGCAAAATTATAACTTGGAGCATGAAGCTAGCCATACCACTTTAAAATGAACTGCAGTGCCTTTTAAAATGTATTTTTGCATTGGTTTGTGCGAAAATGTCACATCAAGGCACTAAAGGAACCAAAAAGACCACAAACAGGATTTGTTCTTCATTGTGAACTGTTCTTGTTCAGAGTGGTGCATGACAAGCTTTCCGATGTCAAACCACATCAATTGCTGCTGACAGCTGGTGTTCCTGTACAATTAAAAATCTCCACCCTCGTAGTGGATTGCGATCCCCGCCCAGCCTGTCTTGTCACAGCTGAGAGTTGCTTTTATGTGAACACTCTCCGCTTATCGTCAAAAAGTTTACGCACAGTGTAGACCTGAAAAGAGGGAGGGGGCCATAAATGTGTAAAAATCACCCAGATGACTTCCTAAATGTAGTACTTACCTGCGTGAAGGCCACGCACAGCATCACCAGCACACTGGCACATGACCAAAACGACACCCTCCACAGGTTATCTTCCAAAAGGTTTCTGTCCCTCGCCTCAAAAGCTCGCAGCACCGTTTGCATCTGCCGACTACGCTCCAGACGTTTGTGTACAGAGTCCATGTACTCCTGAGGAAGTAAAGGGTAATCAGGCTTTGTCTCTCGTTTTCAGTACACATTCATAATAATGCACATTTTGGGTGACAAAGAGATCCAGAATGCAGGTCCAATGTCAAATCTGTCAGGGATCTCAAACAATAACATGAATTGTCCCAGTTTTTGGTATTAATTGTGGAGAGTAGACTGCAACTGGCTGATGGCCAGTTCAGGCTCTACTCCGCTTGTCGCCCAGAGTCAGCCGAGATAGGTGTCGGCACGCCTGCGACCCGTGTCAGGATAATTGTACAGAAAATGGAGGGATTGATATCAGTGAAGCGTTAGAAAACAGATATACCTACCTATACTGCAGTGTTTTGATTGGTCAACAGAGAATCTGCACTTCCATGTAATAACAAATGGAATCAGGGGGTTTTATTTTTAAACATTTATTACAGTAATTACAGAAAAACAAGAGGAATTGGTATTCATTTTAGTAATGCATGTCCTGGTTGGCAGTGATGTAGAGCTGTGCCTGCCAATCAGTTACAACAAGCAGTTCCACACGTTAGAAACAGTGTTCAGTATGACACACTACGATTCTACACAAACTATACACACTATTACTGAATGCAAAATATTTGAAATTATTATATTGTGCAAGTGTCATAATGTTATAACTATATATAGTACTATTCAGATTTTTCTAATTTATAAGGTCTTAATTCTATCATTAAACTGTACTTACTGTATGATATACTGTAAACTGCAATGCAGCCCTATGGGGGCATGATCCAGTGAAAATTGTAGGCCAGTCGCAAGTACAGAAAAATGCAGAGGCTCGTGGCAGGAAGTGGATCTGCCACAAAACATTGCTAAACAAAACTGAGCATTCATCCAAAGGATTGCGAACCACGCCGGTCGTGACCCAGGTTAATAACGTCCGCCACCGGTGCTGTTAACCTACAAGTTACCGGTGACAATTCAGCTACTGTGGGTCAAAGATGGAGGGGTGGATAGCAGATACATTGGCAGAAAGCAAAGAGGAAAGCTCAAGACCTACAAGTGAATGTGGAGACTTTGAATGTTGGGACTGACTGGAAAATGTTTGGAGCTGGTTGACAGGATGATTAGATGTTAAATATATTGTGTAGATATTGTGTGTCCAGGAAAGCAGGTAGAAAGGTAGTAAGGCTAGAAGTTTATGGGGAGGGTTTAAATTATTTTACCATGGACGAGATGAGAAGAAAAATGGAGTGGGGCTTATCTTAAAAGAAGAACTAGCTGAGAATGGAGTGATGAGGCTGTAATGTATAATCTGATTAGCGGCTATGCCCTACAGGTACAATGTGACCTGCAGTTGAAAGAGAAATTCTGGAAGGAACTAGATGAAGTAGTTCTGAGTATCCCAGACAGAGAGAGTTCTGATTGGTGCAGATTGTAATGCACATGTTGGTGGAGGAAACAGGGGTGATGACGAAGTTATGGGTAAGTACGGCATCCAGGAAAGGAACTTTGAGCGACAGATGGTGGTGGACTGTAAGGTAGTGGTAGAGGAGAGTGTAGCTCGACAGCATAGGATGGTGGTGTGTAGGATGACTCTGGTAGCGTGTAGGAAGATTTAGAAGACAAAAGGTAGAGCAAAGAACCAGGTGGTGGAAGCTGAGAAAGCAAGAATGCTGTGCAGCCTTCTGGAAAGAGGTAAGACAGGCTCTCGATGGACAGGAGGAGCTCCCAGAAGACTGGACTGCTACAGCCAAAGTAATCAGAGAGACAGGCATGATAGTACTTGGTGTGTCCTCTCCTGTTTCCTACCAGAAGGAAACCTCATACAAGAAACGAGGTTAGCTCAAAAGTGGGATACCAAGAGGACCAAAGAGAGCAGAAAGGAGAGGCAGTTGGTCCTGTGGCGGTATGGAAGCATCAAGGAGAGGCAGCTGAGGAGTTTTTGACCAGCTTGTTTAACAGAATTCTCACGGGTGAGAAAATGCCCGAGGAATAAAGGAAAAATGGGCCACTGCCCACTTTGAATGACAAAAGTGATGTACAGAGCTGTGGAAATATTGATGAGCCACACGATTAAGTTATGGAAAAAAGTAGTGGAGGCTAGACTCAGGACAGAAGTATTTGCGTGCAAGAGTATGGTTTCATGCCTAAAAAAAGTACCACAGATGCATTATTTGCAATCATGATGTTGATGTTGAAGGTCAGAAGGAGCTACTTTGTGTCTTTGTGGGTCTAGAGAAAACCAATGACAGAGTACCCAGAGAGTACTTACACGTAGAAGAGAAGCATATTAGAATAGTACAGGATATGTATGAGGGCAGCAGAACAATGATGATCTGTGCCCTAGGTGGATGTGGGACTACATCAGGGATCAGGCCAAAGCCCCTTCGTGTTTGCAGGGATACAAGGTGATGTACAGAGGAGAACAGTGGTACTGAAGAGACAAAAGGAAGCAGAGAAGGAGGTGGCGGAAATGAAGATGTTGACGAGGCCTGATCAACTTAGAAATGAGCTCCTCAGTGGGACAACCGAGGTGAGATGTTTTAGGGACAAAGTTAGAGACAGAAGAGTTCAATGGTTTGGACATGTCCAAAGAAGAGAGAGCGAGTATTTTGGCAGAAGGATGCTGAGGATGGAGCTGCCAGGCAAAAGAGCGAAAGAAGGACCAAAGAAAAGGTTGATGGATGTTGTGAGAGAAGACATTAAGACAGTGGGTGTTAGGGATGAAGATGCAGGAGATCGTAGTACTTGGGACGCTGCGGCCAAAAGTAGACAAAGACGTGTACAGTATAAACTAAACTATTTAAGACAAAGTCAACCTTTGCTAAATGGTTAGCGTTTGCAATTCACATTAGCACACTAGCAAATATTTTAATTCAAGAAAAACAATGACCATTTAGCTCACTAATAAATGTTATCAGTATATTACACATCAAATAATGTCTTAAAAATTACTTATAGATGCTCCTCTGTCGTTTTTGGCAGTGCGTCCATGTGCAAATATCCTTGCGGTAAACATGGAACAGCGACCAAAATGTTTCCAGTTTGCGCAAATTTTAAATAAATTATAAATATTTTTATGGCCCCGAGGCAGAAATTTTTATGACGACCAATTTTTGTGGTTAACCACCCCACCCCCACAGCCTTCGGCAAGCATATAAATTGAGTGAACTCCTTCAAAACATTGCAACAGCCAGCTCACCCTCATATCCTGCAGCTTGTACTGCAACATGTTTTCATCCAACTCCTCTGAACCGGTCCACTCATCACCACCATCCACATCTCCTCGTTGTCCCTCGACATACAGCTCAAAGAACACCATCTTCTCTGAGAAGTGGCTGAAGCTGTTGTCAAAGCAGACTTGATAGTCTCCCTCCACTGTGGGCTCCACCCTGGGCAAAGAGCAAAACCAGGAAATAAAGCCGGCAATAAACAGATGATTCCGGGAACAAGATTGAGGATCTTGGTGTGATTTGCAGTGGCACTCACACATGAACGCCATCAGAGCGACGGGTCTCTGCAACCATCGGGGTCCCCTCTGGATTCAGGATGGTGAAATCCACATCCATGCCAGCTCCTCCTATAACCTGGTATTTAAAAAAAAAAAAAAAAAAAAAAAAGACAATCACAGACATTGTTTTTTAGTTTCTAAACAGATGGAGCCACAACCACGAGGCAAAAGATAATTACAGTGAAGGGGTGTCCAAAGTGTGGCCTGAATAAATATAAATAAATAAGAACATAGACTCGTTGCTCCATCTTATTTTTTTTAACTTGCTGATCATCTCCCAAAATTCCGATACTGTAAACTCTAACGGAAACAAAATGTTTCAATTTTTCACAATCTGCAATAGCGAGTCGTGTGTGTAAGCTTACTACTAAATAATCACTGCTCATTAATTTACAATTCTTATATTTCAGGGCGACATGCAGACCTGCACATTCTGATGCAGTGTTTCAAAACCTTTATTGAACCAAGCCACATATGTCACATGGGGGGGGGGGGGGGAGAGATCATAGCGAACCATAATACTAAATCTGTTACCAAAAAATGAATAAAAATGGATGCACAGGTCAGTTGTATAACTTTGTGACATTTTATGGAAGAGAATTTGAGATGTCATTATAGGTCACCCCAATCGATAGCTGAATAAAGCAGAATTATTTTTAAACAAGTTTTTAATAAAATCTCAAACAAAACGTATATAAAAATATTTATAATAATGAAATATAAATACAGTTACGCTAGCTTGATTCCTAGGGTGACGAAAAGAGCAGACAATATTTACTTTTCTCAATATTACGCTGGACTGAAACCGTGATTAACTTTGTGCTGTTCCGTACATCTGTTGATTGCTAATTTAAGCGATCGACAACAGAAATTAGGTAAAACATGCCGAGTTGATTTAATGCTCTGAAAGTAAACACTGAATGATAAGGAACTGCTGGGATTTTTAAATCGGGAGCATGAATGTTATTGGGTATAACGTTACCTGATATTCGACCTCCATCGTACCATTCTGTATTGCCTGTTGGAAGAAACAATCGGATTTCCCGGCTTGCAAAAGAAAAGTGAACTCCCTGCTCTCCTCCCCGAAACACCACCCGAAAACTACGAAGAGCAGCAGCCGTGTTTTGCTCACATGGATAAGATCCATGGCGAGAATATTTGCTCAAATACAGTCACAGGTTACACTCAAGACATTCCTTGAAATCGTTCTTCCGCACGAGAACTTTCTCGTACTATGATTGGATGGATCTCAAATTGACGTTTCGTGGCCTCTTGACCAATTAAAAGAGAGCACCTACCTCTTCAAAACCAATCACCGCAGAGAATGACCTCCCTAGTTTTACAATCCTTTTGCGGGTACACGTCAACGCGGTTGCCATATTGAGTGTGTCAGATCTGCCCTTGCGCCAATGCAAGTTAAAGGACTGAACCTCGGAAAGTGAATCCCTCTCATTTAACCAGAGGTAAGCACCCACAAACACGCACACTCGCACGCACACACATACACACAAACAAACAGTACGTAATTGGAAAATACAGTCTTATTCTTTTCCTTTCGGCTTGTCCCGTTAGGTGTTGCCACAGCGTGTCATCTTTTTCCATCTAAGCCTATCTCCTGCATCTTCCTCTATAACATCTACTGCCCTCATGTCTTCCCTCACAACATCCATAAACCTTTCCTTTGGTCTTCCTCTTGCTCTTTTGCCTAGTAGCTCCATCCTCAGCACCCTTCTACCGATATACTCACTCTCTCGTCTCTGAACATGTCCAAACCATCGAAGTCTGCTCTCTCAAACCTTGTCTCCAAACCATCCAACTTTGGTTGTCCCTCTAATGAGCTCATTTCTAATCCTATCCAACCTGCTCACTCCGAGCGAGAACCTCAACATCTTCATTTCTGCCACCTCCAGTTCTGCTTCCTGTTGTTTCTTCAGTGCCACCGTCTCTAATCCCTACATCATGGCCGGCCTCACCACTGTTTTGTAAACTTTGCCCTTCATCCCAGCAGAGACTCTTGTGTCACATAGCACGCCAGACACCTTCTGCCAGCTGTTCCAACCTGCTTGGACCCGTTTCTTCACTTCCTTATCACAGTCACCGTTGCTCTGGATTGTTGACCCCAAGTATTTGAAGTCATCCACCCTTGCTGTCTCTTCTCCCTGTAGCCTCACTCTTCCCCCTCCACCGCTCTCATTCACGGACATATATTCTGTTTTACTTTGGCTAATCTTCATTCCTCTCCTTTCCAGTGCATGCCTCCATGTTTCTAATTGTTCCACCACCTGCTCTCTGCTTTCACTGCATATCACAATATCATCTGCGAACATCGTGGTCCAAGGGGATTCCAGTCTAACCTCATCTGTCAGCCTATCCATTACCACAGTGAACAGGAAGGGGCCCAGAGCTGATCCCTGATGCAATCCCACCTTCACCTTAAATTCTTCTGTTACGCCTACGGCACACCTCACCACTGTTCTACTGCCTTCATACATGTCCTGTACTATTCTAAGATATTTCTCCGCCACACCAGACTTCCGTATGCAGTACCACAGTTCCTCTCTTGGTAATCTGTCGTAGGCTTTCTCTAGATCCATAAAGATACAATGTAGCTCCTTCTGACCTTCTCTGTACTTTTCAATTAGCATCCTCAAGACAAATAATCCATCCGTGGTACTCTTTCTCGGCATGAAACCATACTGTTGGTCACAGATACTGACTTCTGTCCTGAATCTACCCTCCACTACTCTTTCCCATAACTTCATTGCGTGGCTTATCAACTTTATTCCTCTATGGTTTCCACAGCTCTGAACATCGCTTTTGTCCTTAAAAATGGGAACTAGCACACTTTTCCTCCATTCTTCTGGCATCTTTTCACCCGCTAGTATTCTGTTGAATAAGTTGGTCAAAAAACCCACAGCCACCTCTCCAAATTGCTTCCATACCTCCACTGGTATGTCATCAGGACCAGCTGTCTTTCCATTTTTCATCCTGTTCAGTGCCTGTCTGACTTCCCCCTTACATTGTTACTTCCTGGTCATTCACGCTCGCCTCTTCCACTCTTCTTTCTCTCCCATTTTCTTCATTCCTTAACTTCCCGAAGTACTCTTTCCATCTACCGAGCACACTACTGGCACCAGTCAACATATTTCCACCGCTATCCTTAATCACTTTTACTTGCTCCACATCCTTCCCATTTCTATCCCTCTGATCGGCCAACCTGTAGAGATCCTTTTCTCCTTCTTTCGTGTCCAACCTCGTGTACATGTCATCATATGCCTCTTGTTTAGCCTTCGCCACCTCTACCTTTGCCCTATGTCGCGTCTCAATGTATTCCTTGCGCCTCTCCTCAGTCCTCTCAGAGTCCCACTTCTTCTTCGCTAATCTCTTCCCTTGTATGACTTCCTGTATTTTGGGGTTCCACCACCAGGTCTCCTTCTTTCCTACCAGAAGACACACCAATTACTCTTCTGCCTGTCCCTCTGATCACCTTGGCTGCAGTAGTCCAGTCTTCCGGGAGCTCCTCCTGGCCATCAAGAGCCCCAGTCTCATCCCTTTCATGAAGGCTGCACAGCATTCCTTCTTTCTCATCTTCCACCCCCTGGTTCTCTGCTCTACCTTTGTCTTCCTAATTTTCCTACCCACCACCAGAGTCGTCTTACACACCACATCCTGTATTATGGTCCACCATCCAGTATCTTAGGAGGGAAAAGTGGTACACCATCAATACTGTATACAGCGGGGATGGGGCGCTGCTGACTTTGACTCTCGATGTTGTGAATTGGTGGGAAGAATACTTTGAAGACCTCAATTTCAGTCGCTTCTTACTCTCTCTGTCTTTCACTGAGTGACAGACAAGGCTCATTCACTCTATGTAGATTTGGGCGCATTCTCTCTCATTCGGTCTCATTGGGTTTCACCCTCTTTTACTGGTCCCAGAACAGATGCAAGGTTTATCGATCCAGCCTGACACAACAGTATATAACGAAATCACCATTGAGTAGATTTTTAACTGAAGAGCCTTAGTTGAAGATGTTGATGTAGATTAGCACTTCTAAAATGTTTTACACAAATTGCCACCTCCAAAAATACATCTATAACTACTACCATAATGACCAACATAAAAATACAGCAGCGTCATTGACAGTGTTCATCAACAACGAGCCACAAGTTTCTTTCTTAAAAAGTATATGTAATATTATTACATGGCACTTAAACATTATATATAGTTGGAACATTATAGGCGTTCTTAAATATAGTCAAATGCACATGAGTTAAATTCCATTCAAATATTTTGAACAGAAAAGTTAAATAAATACTGTACCCAAATGAATATTTCTAAAAAAAGAATTCAAAAATTCATAAACGCAACTGCGTTGAATATAAAAGTGAAATACAACTAAACTGTACTCACGTTGTACTGGATAAATAGTAAGTAAGTAAGTTTCTTTCGGCTTGTCCCGTTAGGGTTCGCCACACCGTGACATCTCAGATGAATAAAAAAAGGTTTAATCCACGATTTTGATTGGAGGGAATTGTTACCTACCAATAGAGGGAGCTGTTGTAATATTAGTCACTGAACTTTCACAGTTCTCTCGGGAATCGTCGCCGCAACGTCCATGCTGGCATAGTATTAGACCACAACATATGTTACGTGATGTTAATGGATGGTTTTACTGTCATGGCAACCTGTGTAGAGAGAGAGAGAGATGCTAGCCGTATGCAAGTCCAATTCTGTGGTATCCATCTGTGAGGAGGTTGTCCTGCCTCAGAACATGTGAGCAACATTGTGGCCAGTCCCTGCAAGATGAGCATTTGGAAAAAAGAAACACATTATTTCGAAATTTTCAAAATCTGTTTCATCCATCCATCCATTTTCTTTGCCGCTTATCCTCATGAGGATCACAGTGAGTCCTGGAGCCTATCCCAACTTTCAACGGGCAGGAGGCAGGGTACACCCTGAACTGGTTGCCTGCCAATCGCAGGGCACATGGAGACAGACAACAGCCGCACTCACAATCACACCTAGGGGCAATTTAGAGTGTCCAATTAATGTTGCATGTTTTTGGGATGTGGGAGGAAACCGGAGTGCCCGGAGAAAACTCACAGAGGCACGGGGAGAACATGCAAACTCCACACAGGCGGGTCCAGGATTGAACCCGGGACCTCATAACTGTGTGCCCAGCGCTTTACCAGTTGCTCCACCGTGGCGCCTTTTTTCATTATACAGTATCTACATATTTTTTTAAAAATTACTTGGCCTCAAGGTGGTCCAACTCGTTCGATTGTTGGCCTCACAGTTCTGAGTGATTTGAATCACAGCCCCGCCTGTGTGGAGTTTGCATGTTCTCCGTGTGCCGACGTGGGTATTCTGCGGGGACTGTGGTTTCCTCCCAATGATAGCTGGGATAAGTTTGAGCACTCACGCGACTCTTGTCAGGTAAGTGGCTCAGAAAATGCATGGATGGATTTATCCACACATCCATCCATACATAGATAAATTTTCTTAGCCACATATTCTCACAAGGGTTGCGGGGTGTGCTGGAGCCTATCCCAGCTGTCTATGAGCAGGAGGCGGGGTACACCCTGAACTGGTTGCCAGCCAGTGCTAACCACTCACAAACCGGAGTGCCCAGAGAAAACCCACACAGGCACAGGGAGAACGTGCAAACTCCTGACAGGTGGGACCGGGTTTGAACCCGGGACTACAGAACTGTGAGGCCAACGCTTTCCAGCTGATCCACCCTGCCTGGATGGATTTATCCATCCATCCATTTTCTTGGAAACTTATTCTCACGAGGGTCGCGGGGAGTGCTGGAGCCGATCCCAGCTGTCAATGAGCAGGAGGACCTCCCCCCAACCACACGGAAACTGCTGCTGTAGCATTAAAAAAGCATGGTCAAATGCAGAGAAGAAAAGAGAATGTTTTTGTGGAGGATGAGCATAAATCACAATCACACCCCAGCCCCAACTATTTTTCATACTTATTACAAGGAAATGATACTCATTGTGACGCCATTTAAAGACGTGACAAAGAAAACAAGGACAATTGATGGGGTTGTTTTCATTCTTTCTTTCTTTTTTTTTTTTTTTTTTAGAACATGAGTGCATTACTACATCTTCATGTACTGTAAGTGCACCACATGTATAACCTTCAAAAAGTAGCAGAAATACACAATGCCGAACCTATTTTTCGCCACTATTTGCATTTCTAAGATTAGTCTAAAGAGAATGTGTTACTTTGGCAGCATAAACAATACCAAACTATTTGGACAGGTGTACTGTAATTCTTGTCTTGGCTTTGATGCCGTTGTAACATTGAGCAGACGAAATGGTGAAGATGTTCTATAAATGCAAGAATGGAGCATGGAAATGTCCATTTGACACACCAAAAAAAAAGAGAATAAGGGAAGTGTCAGCTGCAAGGCGCCAACTATATATTCATTTAGTACGTTGTGGGGAGTGTCCCACACGCATTGGCTTCTCTTACTCTCAACTTGTTTCTTCCCTGTGTCATCTTCATTTCCTCCTTACACGAGCTTGCTAAAAAGAGCAATATTGGTGACAGTTGGCAGGACACATGCGAGGCAGCTGGACTAAGTGTACAGTACTTACTCCTCAAGTGGTGGCTGGAAGGGTAGGCATTTTCGAATCTCACAACATATTTTGGGGAGAATTCACATTTGTGTGTTTGTTTTAATCATTTTTTCTAGGGTTTTTTTTTTTTTTTTTTTTTGTCTCGACCTGTAACTTTCCCAAACTGGGGAAATTAGCTGCTGAATGTGTGGCTGAGTTAAGAAGAAGCATCTGGAGCGCCCATAAATCCAAGGTATTGTCTTCATAAAAAGAACGGAGATTGTTTTACTTGTAGCTTGTTGTCGTGTCTGTTCTCAGACAGATTTTTTCTCCCATTTGCTAGCAATAGTCAGACTGTGGCGTAATCACTTCCGTGAAGTCAGGTTGCATCGCTGTGTACTCGCGCAAGGAGCGACCGCTATTTATTTGGCCTGTCTGTCTTCCTGTCATGATCTTTCATTTTCTGTCTAGACTTGTCTCCGAGTCTGCCTGCTATCTAGTTCCCCAGATGGGCCTTTGTGACCTGGTGCCCCCCTTTTGTATCCCAGGTGGAGCAGGAGAGAGAAGATGGCAGAGGGCAACGCGGCGAGCCACCCCCAAGTCTTTGTGGTGGACAGCCGAGCCGGCTTCTCCCCCCCACCCAGACCTGTGAAAAAAACACGATGGACTTTGATACGGCACAGATTTCTTGTGCTGGTGGTGACGCTGAGCGTACTAGGACTTGTTGTCGAGGGATGTTTTGTCTATAAACTTTACATGAAAACTGAGGTGAGATTCATGTCTGCCTGCCTATCTTTGCCTTTCCAACCAAAGTGAAAGTGTTTTGCGTACATTTCTCCATCGGAAATTTCCATGTTCCTTAGTACCTGATCTCTCTCTCTCTCTTTCTCTCTCTGTCTCTCTCATGCCTCCACGAACATGCACACACTCACACAAACACACACGCAGGCTGACATACCAGTGAACATCCCCTTTATGCTTGGAAATTACTCTTAAGTCACATGTCCAGTGCGTCAACTGTATCAAGAGGACTCACGTTCTCCAAATTTTTTTTATGAAGTGTGCTGTCTTAGCAAATAGTTTATTGAATTATAGAATAATAATCTTTTTTTTCAAATACTTTTGAAACATTTGGGTTTTAATGTCATTAAGGTTTAAGAGCAACAGCATCTGAAGATGTTTTACTGAAACTGTAATGGGAGGTCACTCAAAATAGCTCAGATGTTACTCCTCTATGGAAGTGTTTTTTTGTTTGTTTGTTTTTCCACAGATAGTAAAAATAACATTTTCCCGTGTCCCAGTATAATCTTGACAGTAAAATCAAGTTCAGCTACGGTAAATTCACGATTGTTTTTACATCCACCATTTCACTCGCATTTGTTGTATATCATGGTTTTGATATTTTGATTTTCCCATTCTATTTCCAGCTAAAGACCATTCTGTGTGTGTGTGTGTGTGTGTGTGTGTGTGTGTGTGTGTGTGTGTGTGTGTGTCTTTCAAAATTGCTCCATTAGAGCTCTGTTTTTTTTTTTTTTGTTAAACCTCAACACCAAAACTTGCACTTGAACTTGTGACATCTTGTAACTTTCTCAATTCTTCTCACTCTCCCCTTCCAGGCATTTTCCATCTGTATGTCAGATCCACGCTGTCAAAACATGTCCAACTCTAACATATTTGCCAAGCAGGTAAGACTGAATGAATGAGCTTGCCAGTGCCTAACGAGTCACTTTACACTTTCAAAGGGCTCAAGGTTTACGATATTTGTTTTCCTCTTGTCTTGCAGGTTGGCTCCTTGAAAGACCGAGTGGCATCTGAAGGTATGATCATGATCATGAAATGTAAACAAAACAGACAAAATAACAATGTCAAAGCCATCACTTCAAAAAGCCCATATCTTAAGCACAAGTGTGTCCCGACTTCGTTAGATACCTATTTCAGATTTCTGCGTGGATTATTTAATAGAGTCATATTTACGGCAAAAAATAGGGGAGTCTGACGTTCATCTCCTGTGGGTGCAGCCAAGTATCATAAACATGTCTCGATTGCTTGATGATGCAACAGCCACTGATAGTGTAGTTCTACACACGTGCCTGACTCTGGTGCGGGCGGCGGGAGATGGTGTCGATATGAACGCTGTGACCGATTGGTTACCAATTCGGGGGAAGCCAGCCTTTTCCCTGTTGTTAGCTGGGATGAGCTCGAGTGTTAGGAGAAGCCCCTTAGAAAATGGATGGTATATTCAATAGTTTAATCTACAATAATTGTCGTACTTAATAGATTGACCAATGAGCATTAAAAAAAGATACTGATGGATTTTCTCCCTTTTATGGCAACAGGAGCCTCCAATGAGGTTCACCCAACTCCATCTTTGTTGGGACCTAAACCCTTCGCTCACCTGATGTGTAAGAGTCCTATTTTAATAAATTACCAAAAATACTTGATCTCCTTGAAGGTACCGGCGTATCCCACCTCTCATCTTTATTCACAGGCAGCAGCAATCCCGTCGGGGAGAAGAATGTGGTGCAGTGGGTTGACAAACATGGCGACGCCGTCACCCACCAGATGAGCTACAACAACGGCCGGTTGTTTGTGGAGAAGGACGGTTACTACTACCTCTACTCCAAAGTGCAGATTAATGCCGTGGAGGTGTGTTCTCCCATAGAGCACAAGGTGATGAAAGACACCTTGGCATATGAGCAATCTATGGAACTTATGAAATCAAAGAGGTGAGTGCGTGCCTGGTTTCCTTCTCAATCTGGATGGTCGCATTCAATTGCTGGCATCACTTTGGCTTTTTCTTCCAGGTCCCACTGCTTGACCCACAAACGTTCAGGTGTGAAGTCATCAGGGGATGAGGATATATGGGACAGTTTTCTCGCAGGGATCTTCCACCTGCGTTCTGGAGATTACATTTTTGTCACATTGGATAATATACAAAAGTTGCGTCCTGGACCCACGAAAAATTTTATGGGAGCATTTATGATATCTCCATAGAAACATAAAAAAAAAAAGAACTCATCGCACATTTGACTCATTGTGATTTACTTCTTCCCTTCTCTCTGGATGTATTAGAAGCACTTGTGAAAAAGCAGCATCTCATGAAACTGTATCTGATATTCAGACTACATTATTTGTTGCATCTTGATTGTTCTGCAGATGAATACAACTTTATTACAGACTGTGAAAACATGCTCTTAAATTTGTTTCCAAGATTATTAAGTGCCCCGAGCACGTAAAGACCATAAACTTAAAGACCACATTACACTGTCAAAGATTTATTGATGTTTTGTAAAACACACACCTGCAAAGCAATGTATGTGTGTTTGAAGAGCAGGATCTGGTGCCAGAAGTTTACCCGAAGAAGCTCGGAGTACGAACACAATTTGTTCTAATCTGTTCCCAACCTCCAAATAGTAAATCCCTATTTTAATTCCCATTTTTGTGAAAACATGTACACCCTGTATTTAATTAAAAAAATGCACACATTTAAAGCAACTTAAATGTTTATAATTTGCTTTTTTGTCGCGGTGGGATGGTATCGAGGGGCCTGAGAGTCACTGAGGAATTCTCCCTCCACGATTTGACAGCGTAATAATTCTCCGCAGTAGCTTCTCCTTTTCTTCTATTTACTGTGAGCTTTGCTTTATAACACTAGTCGCTCCTTTGGCAACACCAGCCGACTTTTATGACATTTATATTCTTTAGGATCGCTGAAATAGTCGGCTTAGCCATCCAATAATAATTACCTCGAGCTGTAACAAACACGGACGACATTTTCGTACTTAGTGATTATCGCTATCCTCAGATCCACTGTGGATCGCTCAACTTTCCTTTTTCCTTTGCTGCTGGTACCACGGGCTGTCTTTCTTTGGGCCCAAGGCAAAGAAAATACTGCGAAAAAAAAATCTCGAGAAGCACTCACAAATTTGCGTGCTCATACTATGACTGCCTGCCTGATCCGGCACCACTCGTGTCCGTTCAGCATCGCTCGGCTTTACTAGGCTGCACGTTCAAATTGGGTTCAGTTTTGCACGGATGTTTGGAACCCGAGAATTGGGTTGTTTTTATGCTGATTATTTTGGTTGAAGTCCGATCTGTACGACGTCTGAGTCGTACGACTGGTTAGAGTGTCTGCCTCACAGTTCTGAGGTCCAGGGTTCAAATCCCGTGCCCGCCTATGTGGAGTTTGCATGTTCTCTCTGTATTTGCGTAGGTTTTCTCCGGTTTCCTCCCACTTCTCAAAAATATGCAACATTAATTGGACACTCTAAATTGCCCCTAGGTGTGATTGTGAGTGTGGGCATTTGTCTCTATGTGCCCTGCGATTGGCTGGCAACCAGTTCAGGGTGTACCCCGCCTCCTGTTCGTCGACAGCTGGGATAGGCTCCAGCACTCCCCGCGATCTTGTGAGGATAAGCGGCTAAGAAAATGGATGATGGATATATATATATATATATATATATATTATATATATATATATATATATATACACACACATTTGAGAGAAGAAGTAAAAATAAACACCTGTGATATTGTGGTTGCACAAGTGCACACACCCTCTTATGGATGGGTGTGGCTCTTTTCAGAATCTAGCAATCACCATTAAACACGTTAAACTTCAGTCAACATTTCAACTGTCACCATTTAAACTGCTTCTGATTGACCCCAAATAAATCTTAGATGTTCAAATTGGCTTTTGGTGACATTTTTGTCATCACGTCTTAGAACACACACAAGGCATGGTCCGCAGAGAACCTCCGCAGCATCAAGGGATCTCATTATTAAAATGTATTAATCAGAAGAAGGGGATCAAAAAATTCTGAAGCATCGGTGCCATCTATTGAAACATTTTAGGTGGAATTGATGACAAAGGGTTTTTTGTTTGTTCGTTTATTACATACTAATGAAGGAAGAAAAAATGGACTACAGCAGAAAAGGGAATTTTTTTCATCCACAGCAAAAAGGCAGGTGGTTGAGTATCACTTGGGATCTATAGTATTTGTGCATGTGCCCGGTAATGTTCTGATCAACATACCAGGGTATAGATACTGTGAAGGGTGAAGAAATGGCCTTTTTCAAAGGTGGAGGGAGTTACCGGATCATAAATAGAGCACGTTTTTCACTTAAAACAAAAATACAGGGAGAAAGAGGCGCAAACAAGCAGTCAGTTTGAAGGTTACTGCGTCAAAGGCCTCGCAAAGCAAGCCTTTGCTGGGGTGGAAACTCAGAATGTGCTCCAGACTTCAGTCAGTCATAGACCACAAAGTATCTCCTTCTAAATAATACAACTTGTGGTTTTTGTATTTATTGTTCCACCATCTTATCAAAACACTCCTGAGTCCCTGAAAATGGATTTGATCTGCGTAAAATGGTTTCAATTCAGAAATAGTAAATGCCATATTTTAAAAAACTTTTTTTTTAAGTTGAATATGTATACTTTAGTTCGATCTTGTCTTAAATTTACAAACCATTGTGACATTGGAAAGACAACAAATCGGGGAAAAAGTCATTGTGAAACTATTTCTCCATCTTACTGTATTAATGTATTGTAAATAACAGCACCGTTCTGAGGATTCAAAAGGGCATGCAAGACTTCAGAAAGCAATGTTGACACAGACAGCATGATATGAAAGTGTTTAGACAGAATAATTGGGTTATTTCCTGTTGTAAACCCCAAATCAACACATACACATCTCCCGTGTACACTTTAGAACTTGAACGTTGGCCGTCATGTGGTTGATGGCAACCTGCAAGAAGTGATTCAAACTCTATTTTACTCTGAATTCTTCCATGTTAATGGTATACATTTTTACAGTACCTTTCCTCATATAATTCTTTCATAAACAAAAACAAAATATACATTTTTAATTTGGATGCAGGTTTTTTTTTCCTAAATAACTTGTTTGATGAGATCCAACTCAGGTCTTGCATCAAAATGGATTGAAATTGTTAAAAATGCCTTAAAAATATGTTTATTATTGTTGGTGGTGTGCAGTGGTGTAGAATAATAATAATGATAATCATCCATTTATAGTTTAATATTTCTGTAATGTCTATGAAATAATCATTCTAACATTCATTCAATTTCATGCAAGTGCGTCACCTCCACCTCAAGACCCTAGATGCTTTTTTTTGGCACTTAAAAATAAATAAACAGGAAGTGATGCAGTTACTTCCCGCTACATGCAACAACAGGGAACTTTCCCCTTCGGTAGACACTTTTCAAATATTCCACTTGTACTTTGCCACAATCACTGTCACAGACGTCATTTTCTCCTTTTCATGTGATGCGAGCGCGCACACATACAGTATAAGCTCATACGTTTATTTCCATGTTAAATATGGATACAATCAACACTATCCAGTTTGTCCATGGGACTTAACATTGTTTCATCGCATTTTCAACATCATACATGTGATATTTTGATTACACTTCACAACAAAGTTTCCCAAATCTATTGATACATCACTGCATTTTGCACTTTAAATGAAATATGTTATATTTCCTCATCAACCCATTCATTTATTGCCATTGGAGAGATTAACTACAGAAAACTAATGCGTGGAATCAGTTGACGAGAAAATATTAAAACTCAATCAAATCATTTTTGAGTGTACTCTTATAGTCTCCCACAAATTTCCAAAACTTTATTTTTACAGGCTTGTAAAGGATTTTACCTATTAATTTGTGTTGATTTTGCAAAACTGAAGTGCTCAATAAACCTTTTGTGCTATTCACGGGGTCATCTTTGAATGCGTAACAAATCACGTCTTGTGTCTATTGTGCTAAAACAATCCATTTTCCAAGCCACCTATCCTCACAAATAAGTGATTTACTCTAAGTGTTGCAATGCTGTACTGACTGTGATTTCATTGCTGTTTATTATCCATGTGAATCCAAATGAGAACCTTGTAGCCACGCATAAAAATAGAACCAGAAACTTAAAAAGAAAAACTTGAAGATTGCACATTAACACTAATGTAGTGTTATCAGCCTACAATAACTTCATATTTGACATATAGAAACCTGCAACATAAGTAGTCCCGCGGTGTTAAATAAATACGCACATCATCACAATATGTCAAAAATATATACAGTGTCCAGTCAACATCTCCTCCCTGATTGCGACGTCTCTTTCTTTGCGGCGTCCTTTTTCAGGTGAGCTCCACGGAGTCTTTCCCACTATGCTCCTTTCACGTTCTTTAGTTGGGTTACTTGCAGGTCACGTGCAAACAGTTCTGATTTCAGATCTTAGTCCACAAGGAACATGCCCAAGTTGGAACCGGTGAGCTCCAGTTTCCAGTTCTCCAGCCCCTCCTTTGCCACGCTCATGTGGGTGAGCAACTGCGTGTTGGCGTCCAACCAGCCCACTGTCCAGCACCTCTTGCTCGCTTGTTCGGAACCCGCGAGAAGGTGAACTTGGCAGCTCAGCTTGTGCCCCACATTAACACTCAGGAGGCCAGTACTGCACCTGTACGTGCAGGTCAGGTTAAGGTTCAGGTATATGAAGTAAGTCCCCGCACGTTTGGGCCACAGCGAGTGTTGCTTTGAGTCAAAGTTGAAGTTGCTTCCGACAGACTCCCCGGCGCTGTAGTGGACTGGAGCCCACTCAACGGTTGAGTTCACCAACTTGCCTGTAGGAGGAGACAAACACATCCAATTAGGAACACGGACTTTCTCGTGCCTGGAACAGACTACATGACAAGAGACTCCCGAAGACTATTGTTGTCATATGTTGCCATGTCTCGGTCAGAAACTGGCAACACGGCACGGGATGTAAAACGATAGCAACACATCCCGTCGTTTGATGGCCACAGGGCTACATCTTACTGTTGGGAGAGGCAGGACCGTAAAATGTAACCGCTGCCATCATGGCAAAAACAGAGATGATTGCAACAATGTATTGTGTTGGGTACATGAAGCTTGTTCCTCGGCAAGCGACGTTAAGCTTTTTTTCAGTAAAGTGTGCGTCTATGCAGAGGAAAACATTAAGCATCCATAAATTTCAAAGTATTGGGCCGATCATTCTAATAGTTTCAGAAAAATTACAAGTTGTGATAAGCACAACATTGAAAAAACACGTGTACATTGCAGATATATTTCTGAATGTGAAAAATGTGTGGAAATAATTTGTGGATTTGAAAAATGCTTCAATTGCAGATATATTTGTGGATTTGAAAAACACGTGTGAATCGTGGATATGTGCATTGATTTGAGACATGTAGCTCTCCATACAAAAAAAAAATCCTCAATATTTGGCTGATTGTTTTAAGATTTTTAGAGGTAGACGTGGTCTTAAGTAACAATGTCCTGATTTTTTTGTTTTGATGAGAAGTGATCAGTTTATAGACTTTAAGGGACATTAAGCCTTTTTACGTTAAGCATTTCCGCCAATCCCCCCTAAAAGATGTGAATGCTTATTTCCGCCAATACCCCCCCCCCCCCCAAAAAAAAGGTGTGAATGCTTATTTGTTTATTACGTGCCCTGCTAGCGGCTTGAGCCAGGCTGTATCGGCCTATTCTCACCCAGTCAGCTGACCTACAGCCCTCCTCAGGATAACCACTATGAAATGGATGGCTACGTGTCGAAATGCATCTCACCCAAAAAAAAAGCAGACTTACTTGAGACTGCCTCCAAGAAAGCAAACTTCTGCATCTGTCAACACACAAACAATATTGATATACTGTAAGAGGTCATGTGTTTGAAAGACAAAATAGCGTGTAATTCAGTACTTTTTAAAAAAGTACCTTGTAAGCCGGACTCGGAGAGAGTCCTTTTAGTTCTTCCTTTGCGAACTGAAACGGATGCAGCACCGAGCCCACTTGGGAGCGCAGCGCCATCAGAACCGGCACGCACACCACAGCCATAGCAGTAAGCGCTGCAAACAAGACCAGGATGGAAACGAGCACGCACGCATCCAGACAGCGTCCACGGTCTCGGCCTTTCTTCTCCTGACACTCAATGTCCATGTCTTTAGGTCCCAACAATAGGCACATAAGGACGGCTGAATGCAGGCGACGTCTGCAGAAATTGCTTAGCGGGTAACCTCCACAGGACTGCGGCTCTCTGCACCTCAGCCCGGTGCAGTCCACGGGATTGAACAGAGTGACACCGAGTCAGCCCTTTTATAGTGTTATAGTGAGAGTTCGGTTTCACACTCAAAAAGGGGGGGGGGGGGGAAATCACGGAAGTCATGGGTTTCCCTCCTCGCCATTCTCACGCCGCCACCTCTTCCTCCTCCGCGATGCATTTTCCGGGGGCGTGAAAACTTTCCGAGAGTCCCTGATGTTTCGCAACCTCCAGTTGCAGAAGGAGGCGCCAGCGACAGGGGAAGAGAAATCGGTTCCACTCGCTCCAGTCCCTAACACTTGGTCAAACTGTCAACTTGTCAAAAAACAAAAAACAAACAAACGAAAAACAGTACCACAAGAGATCATCAAACCCGTGAACAATTCCAATCCCTAAATTAATAAATACAAAACAACAACGGGGCGGCTGGACAGCGTTGGGCTCACAGTTCTGAGGACCGGAGTTCAAATCCTAAGTCAGAGTTTGCATGTTCTCCCATGGGGGTGGGTTTTCTCCGGGCACTTGGGTTTCCTTCCATATCCCAAAAACATGCAACATTCATTGGAGACTCTAAATTGCCCCTTGGTGTGATTGTGAGTGCGGCTGTTTGTCTGGACGTGCCCTCCGATTGGCTTGCAACCAGTTAAGGGTGTACCCTGCCTCCTGCCCTATGATAGCTGGGATAGCACACCCGCGACCATCGTGAGGATAAGCGACTCTGAAAATTGATACATGGATGAAAAGTGTCAGTCTCGCAGGAAAATGTGCGTGGAGCGTTTCCTTTTTGGGGGCGTGGGGCATATTTGCAGTGTTTTACTTTAATCGTCAAGCTAAAAAAAAAAAAAAAGGGGGGGGGATGTTTTTTCCAGACGCAATTCTGGCAAAACCACAACAAACGGTTTCGACGCTCACGCCAACCACGCCAACCGGCAAGAAAGATTAAAGCATTCATGTGACGTCATGAATCCCCGCCCACATGTGACAAGTGAAAGGGAGAGCAAATGCGACACTATCGCTTTCGTGACGTCGTTTCTATTGTGTGTATTGTCAACCTGTCGAGAAAAACTGGTACGACTCCTTGAAGGAGCTCTCCTGGTTCACAAAATATGGATTGGCTGCTCAAATTTGCACACTTATCATTGGGGAAATATTAACAGGAAGTATCCAGTTCATACTGTGTGGGAAGTTTTCTCTGAAACTGTTGTTAGTCATGACTAAAAAAAAAATTGGCAATGATGGGTGTTCGTAGTAATATTATTATTATTCAGTCTGCTGCATACTGTGAAAACACAAATGTGCCCCCCGTCACCCAAAGTGTAAATTAGTTGCAGCCTCGACTATCCCATAGGTGTGAATGATTGTTAAGAGGGGGCTATGCGGGGGCGCTTGGGACATTATTCAGGATTAGCTCTACTACGAGTACTACTCAAATGCTTACACACACAAACTACTGTAAAACGCTCTCATACACGACTCAAATCTTCTCATATGTCTCCCTCTCATGAAAATGACTCAAACACGCTCACGGTCACCACTCAAAAACTCAAATACACGACCCAAACACTCATAGTCATCACTCAAACTCTCATATTCACTACTTCAACATTCATATTCACTTCTCAAACATGCTCATATTCACTTATCAAAGAAAATAAATGAAATATTTGACTGGGAATGTGAGTAGTCTGCTGTGAATATCTACGATACGAGTTTCACTAAGACAATAAAATTCCTTTATTCCCCTTGATCACCTCATTAGGTACACCCGTACAGGAGATTTAAAATGCAACTATCCGGCCATCCTGCCTTCAACAAACCGTATCAATTTTAGATTGTAACCGCAGAAGTGTTGAAACTCTTGTCTTGAGATGGGAAGTAAACACACGCCCGCTTCCGCTTTAGCCCGAAAGGGACATTTATTGAGGCTGCATCCGCATTGGGCGTATCGCTTTGACAGAAGGGTCAGTCTATCCCGACGTCATTACCGGCACGGCTTCTGATTGGCCGACTACAACGTCATATTCTCCCGCACTTACACATTAAGAGTGAGGACAAACGTTATTGTCAAATTAATCGATAAGTATACAACTCAAATCCTCTCACTCATCCGTCTCAGAAGCTCACATACATGTTTGTCAAAATTATTTACATTTTTAGACAGATAGATAGATAGATAGATAGATAGATAGATAGATAGATAGATAGATAGATAGATAGATAGATAGATAGATAGATAGATAGATAGATAGATATAGATAGATAGATAGATAGATAGATAGATAGATAAGACTATACACAGTCAAGTATTTCATCCATCCATCCATTTTCTTAGCCGCTTATCCTCACGAGGGTCTCAAGAGTGCTGGAGCCTATCCCAGCTGTCAACGGGCAGGAGGCAGGGTACACCCTGAACTGGTTCCCAGCCAATCGCAGGGCACATAGAGACAAACAGCCACCCTAACAATCACACCTTTGGGCAATTTTGAGTGTCCAATCAATGTTGCATGTTTTTGGGATGTGGGAGGAAACCGAAGTGTCCGGAGAACACCCACTCAAGCACGCGGAGAACACGCAAGCTCCACACAGGTGGG
Organism: Syngnathoides biaculeatus; assembly: GCF_019802595.1. NCBI lineage: Eukaryota > Metazoa > Chordata > Actinopteri > Syngnathiformes > Syngnathidae > Syngnathoides > Syngnathoides biaculeatus. The sequence continues at coordinate 1,264,108 of NC_084648.1, read as the reverse complement.
CCCGGGATTGAACCCATGTCCCCAGAACTATGAGGCCAACGTTTTACCATCTAACCACCATGCCGCACAAGTATTTTCATGCTTTCATACTACCGCAACCGTTGTGTGGATAAGCAGCTAAGGAAATGGGTGGATGGATATAAGTAAGTCCATGAGTGTGACATCCGTCTATCCGTCTGTCCATCCATCCATCCATCCATCCATCCATCCATCCATCCATCCATCCATCCATCCACCCATCCATCCATCAATCCATTCATTTTGTAACATTTCTACTCTTAAGTGTATGTAGATGAGAGTGTTTACTCAGGACTAGTAACTATTCACCCTCATATTTTCACTTATGGGCAATGTAGCGTCTTCATTGAACCAGACATGCATGTTTTGGAAATGTGGGAGGAAAAGAGAGTACAGTGCACTGAGAAACGTGCAAACTAAAAAGATCTGAACCAAGATTCAAACCTCGATCCTTTTGACTGTGAGGCAGACATGCTTAATGTACATTTCACTGTACTGTGGTTAAAAAAAGCATCATTACTCATGAAAACTTCCCACTCTGTATGAACCACAAACTTCCTTTTATAAATTTCTCACCTGCTCACTAAGCAGATTTTAACACTTAATCATATCATGAGGCATGCTCCTTCAAAGAGTGTTTGAGTGAAAGATGAGATGCATTCTGAAGTTGTCACCAGGCAATTACTAAGCACATATAGACAAACACTCATTCCCATTTGTGGGTAATTTAGAGGTTTCAATCAACATAACATGATTTTTGGGGGTTAGCAGAAGGCCGAGTACTTTGAAAAACACAGCATGGAAAGCCCTGAAACGAGAGTTGAACCTTTTGACTGTGAGGTAAACATACTAACCACATCATGATGTGCCTTTTAATTATCATGCATATGACTTTGTTGTCATCAGATAAGTAGCTGAGATAATTGAGATAAAATCGAAGACAATAAATTGAGACATCAGTAGCATTAATTGAAATCACACTTTTAGTGTTTTGTATTTTTTTAAGTGTAATCCATCATACTCTAAAAGCCATTTACACTGTGCTCAGAAAAGAGGCGGAAACGATTAAATGAGATAAAACATAAAAAATGCTTTCCTTTCATCACAAAATGACAAATATAAATATTACTTATCATTTCCTGATGTGGTCGGGCTACCTTTTCTGTTTCAGGTGTGTCAAATCCACTGAAACATTTTGCACTGAAAAAGTGGACATGGCATTGTCTCCCCAGATGATGTAATCACACATTACATGCTGAATTTTAAGTCAGCGCTTTGGTAACTTCGACTGACATCAGAAACGACAAATGCGAAACAAACAAGGCCCGTGATGGGAAAATGTGGGGATTGTTTGCATGGGGGCGTGACAGACGGAGATGCGTAAATCAGCATGTCGCACTCACGATATTATGACAGCCAGTCAGGAAAAGTCATATGCTCCTATGAGCTGAAAATTCAAAGCCTTTTGTTCCTTCATGAAATAAAACACACAAAACACTATAAAACACACACAGATATTGCCCAAGTGTCTTTCTGAGCTGAGTGTGTTTACAGGTGTCAGACAATGCAAAAGTTGTGTTTTAAGGAATGGATAACGAAGAATTGTCCATAAATCTGAGCAAAAAAAAAAAAAAAAAAAAGAAAAATATATAGTTTGTATTACTTATCTTGAAGTATGGATGCAAATTTCCAGTTACACACATCGGCACATTGCAATTAATGATATACTTTGATGTATTTTCAGTGTGCCATTTGGGAGGGAGAAAAAAAACCCACCATCTAAGTGAGTTTGGGTTTTTCAGTGTTTTCACTTTCATTTTTCACCTTTACAACCAGACTATTTCACAATACAGCAAACCTCGCTAAGAGTCAGCAAAAGAGAAAAGTTGTTTTTCCTGTTACCTTCTGCCACTGTCTGTGCGGCAGGTTACACCCATGATGAGTAATTGCAGCGTTACAAGTCTGACTATGAAAGCCAGCCAGGAAAAGTCATGTGATTATTGTGAGCCAGAAACACAAACCTTTGATCCTTAATTAAACCACATAAATGGGCCGTCTTTCTCAAGTCCAGTTGTGACGCTTATCCTCAGACTGAGGGTGAGGAGCCGACACACGAAAAGCGGAGAGCACCTTGAACAAGTTGCCAGCCAAACGCAAAGGAACATATGGACAAACAGCCAGTCACATTCATATTCAGAGTCAATTTAGTCTTGAATGTTTTTTGTTGTTTTTTTAATGTAGGAGGAAGTTGGAGTATCCGACAAAAACGCTCCAAGCACAGCGAGAATATGCAAACTTCACAGTCTGGCTGGAGTCTGGACTCAAACCCACAACCTCAGAAATGTGACTGACTTCTTGTCCACCTGTGGTCCAATGTACAGTAATTTAAAAAGCAAACTAAAATAATGAAACTGGGCTGGAAAAGGGGGGGGGGATCCCTAATTTACCTGGATTATTTTGTCACACATCCTCTGCAATCACACAATTTCTGTGTACCTTTTTCGCCAAGAATAAAATAATGTCTTTATTGGCATTGTGACAATGACAAGCATGTTGACTCAAACTGCTCCAACTCCCAGGTTTTTCCAAATTGTGTTTAAGGGCCTTTGACAGATATTTAATAACAATGAGGTTCTTCCAAATGAACAGGAGTGTTATTCATTTTCTCCTTCCACAGGTTGGTGCTATCAAACAGCACACTAGAAACAGCAGACATTCAATAGCTTCTTTCCATTTCCCATTATGTATCTTCTTAAATATCTGACTGGTAATTCACTTTTATAACTTAATCACTTTACGTTATTTGCATTATTGTTACTTCTCAATATTACCATATGACTGGAAACCCTCAATTGCTTGAGGAGTCTTTGCAGTACTTGCACAATTATCTTTGTAGCAGCAGGACTGATCACCTTGCATTGTTGAAATGACCCCTTATTGTATATATTTTAGTGGCTTGTTTTCTGCAGAACTAGAGTGGCTCCAACCCGCGTGGAAAATTTCCTTATGTTTTTAGCACAGTCGGCCAATAATTATTCTTATACTGTTTCCTAATCATTCTAGGGTGGTCTTAGCAGTGTGACCCTTTCCTGTTGGGCGACCCATGATCTAAGACTGAAACTAAGCTTAAACTACATTTTGCTCAAGAATGCAGAAATAGATTTTATTGTTCCCAGCAGAGATTCAAGGCATGCTCTGCTGGATTCTGCAAAGCAGCCTCAGAACCTGAGCTTCCTCCATGGTTCGCAGTAACTTGTGTTCTCTTCTTTCTGGATCCTTCTTTTTTGTATCTTTAAACAGAGGTGAGGTGACTTACCAAAAAGCTTCCGTTTTGTCTCATTTGTCCAAAGGATATTCATGACCAAGCTTTGTAGCTTGGTGATATGCATTTTATTAAAGATTTACGTTCAACCCCTTAATGAAGGGTCCAGCAATTTCGTCAATGTGTGTTCGTGCTATTTATTTATTTGCTTACTTACTTATTAATTAATTTATTTTATTTTAATTTTTTTCTCACTATTATTCTTTTTTCCCACTGTCACTTTAAAACCTTTAAAAAAATAGTGCGCGTTTTACAAAAAAATTGTACCACGCACTCACCAAAGGAGAAAAGAAGGCTTGACTGCCATCTAGCTGATAAACCACTACAACTGCATTACGAAACCAGCGGACGTATAAGCTCACTTTCCTCAAATGTAGGAGGTCACATAACATAATTACATATTGAATTGATTCAAACACTTAACATCTTGATTAAGTGCGCAAACAAAATAATTTAAGTCACGTGTTTTCCGCCGTGCAAGTGTAAAATAAAGCAAAGGGCTGTAATGAGACATGAAAGCAATTAAAATATCCGTCCACCCATTTTCTTAGCCGCTTATCCTCACGAGGATCGCGGGCCTGCTGGAGCCTATCGAGGCTGTCAACGGGCAGGAGGCAGGGTACACCCTGAACTGGTTCCCAGACAATCGCAACCCACATGGAGACAAACAACCATTCACACTCACACTAATTTAGAGTGCCCAATTAATGCATGTTTTTGGGGTGTGGGAGGAAACCGGACTGCCCGTGGAAAACTCACGCAGGCACGGGTAGAACATGCAAACTCCACACAGGATTTGAACCCCGGTCCTCAGAACTGTATAAAAAAAGTAAGTAAGTTTCTTTCGGCTTGTCCCTTTCGGGGGCTAACTCAAAATGATAGACGTTGATTGACATCACCTCTAATTTTTTCCTAGAAAGGAGTCAGACAGAAAAGTTTTGAAAGTTGGTGATGATGTGAATAGTCCGGGGTACAGGTACGGGATGGCATGCACTTTCCAAACAGGCGGGGCCGGGATTTGAGCCCAGATCTTCAGAAGAATAAAGCGCTACAGCATCTAGCCCGTCGGGATAAACATCACAAGGAAACCACAAGCAGCGCAGAGTTTGAAGGCGAAGGATGTTCATCAAGTTCGTGTTGGCCGTCTTGACGAGTTTTGCATTCTTTGTTTTGCCATCGCATCTTCAACCGCGTCAAAAAGCAGTATCTTTGTGACGCTTCTGGCAAAAGTAAAGCCTCTGGAAACTTTCTGATGAATAGTTGCTCGCCTCGTGTTTCGTTATGCGGGGCCAACCGGCGCCGCAGCGCGCCCACGTGAGCGCAGAGACCCGAACCAACCGATCCAAAGGCGTGCACACCAAGAGCGGCTCGCTGCCCGCACACGCAGCAGCGGGGATGGAGAACACCACCGACAATGAACCGACGCAAATTGGACACGCTTTATTCACAAGGAAGCTTCTGGTGGTGTCAGACGTCTTGTGCCTATTACTGGGTAAATATAATATCCATCTTATCCACTTCTGAAGAACAACGGGAACAAATGAATCAACTAAAACGTTTTGCTTACTTTTTTTTCCTGTTCTGAAGACAACATAATGGTGGTAGATTTGCTTCAAAGTGCTTATGGCTTTCGTGTATACAGCTTATAAAGCGTACACTAAACAAAATATCAAGTATTCCATTTTTTTACCGAGTGAATGAACTTGAAATTAGTTTGCTTAGAATAGCTGGATGAACATACATTAGTAAATAGTAGTTTTCAGACAAAGTGGAATTGTCACCCCCTCCCCCTACCTATTGATCTCTGACAGCTCACTAGTTGGAAATCACTGATGTGAGGAGATCTCATAGAAGCATTTCTGTCCATGCCCCAAAAAGTATTATACGTGCCAATTTCCTAAACAAGGAAACACCACTTTGGTGACAGAATGCACTTTTAGAGATCTTAAAGTTAGAACTGAAGTAATTAGCATAATAGTAAAAGTGACATTGGACAACAGGCCTCCAAAGAGATGGACTTTGTAAAGGCCAATTCAGATGCACGACGATGCTACTGCTTGTACCACTATTCCTATTAGTAATACCCAAAGTGTCTGTGCGTACTTGCTCACCCTTCTCAGAGTTTATTAAGACAAGAAATACAAGGATAGTTAACATTCTACAACTCATTATGTACCATATGCCTTCTGGTGGAAGAATATTTAATTCTGCTTATGCCTAAATGTCACAGCAAATGGCATACCTAATTTGCAGAAAATTTGGAGACCACAAACAAAATTTGGAGTAAGTAGATAATAATTTTCATACAAATGAAATGAAAGTGGATTATTTCTTGTGGTGCAGTTGATGACATATAAATGCGCCGCAGCACACTGTTTGGGAAACATTTGTACAATTAAAAACGCCAGTTAGGCTACACTGACACTTCAGTGAGGCTTTTTGCACATTTAAGTAGATGAGCACAAGTGCGATTGTTGATTAATTATTTTAAAATAATGAAAACTATTTGCACTTTTAATAATTGATGGTGTAGTTGAACATACATCAACCTTAGCCACATTTTAAACACATTTTGACGTTAAATGATTGTGGTCTTGGGGGTCTGGAGGTTGTTGCCACATTTTTGTCATTAAAATGATCGATTCGTCATGGTTTTCTTTTGTGATATTGCACATGCACGCTGTAATCTGAAAAGAAATCCAACAAAACTTTTTTCCCTCCCTCCATGTGCATGTAAGGCTTTTATTTCACAGCCATGCGCGCCCTCCGACTCTCTCTGCCAGCTGCTCCGTGCATTGCCCAGGGAATTGTCTTGTTTCCATAGCAACCACTTGTTCTCAGGGTAGAACCATGTCGGCGGGGAATCAGGGAATTATATTTGCTATAAATAAATTTGTGTATGATATGTTTTGTGTGTGTTTGTGTGTGTGTGTGTGTTTGTGTGTGTGTGTGTGTGGTGTGTGTGTGTGTGTGTGTGTGTGTGTGTGTGTGTGTGTGTGTGTGTGTGTGTGTGTGTGTGTGAGACTGTCCCTCAGAGTGACAGGAAGAGGTTATGTCATGACGGTAAATGTGAACACTTGCTGGCCGGAGAGGTAGTGCACAATGTGTCGTGCATTACTGTCTTGCGTTCTCTAATATGTGCGTGCAGTGTAAACTATGGGGCAGAAAATGGTGCGGGTAGGGGAGGGACTATAAGAGCTTGTGGGAGGGGCGTCTTGTTGTAGGCAGTGTCAGGCTGCTACTGGCTCTGATTTGTTTCAGTATTCACTCTTTTGTTTCCGAGAGGAGAGCTGAAGTTAAGTCACAAACAATCCCCCTTTCTTCCTCATCTGTCCTCTTCTCACACTGTCAGCCAGTCCTGGCCAAAAACTTTCAAAACGTGGGTATAGAAACAGTAAAATTCTGCAAGTTCCTTCAATCTCTCTGGAGTCATGGAGTGACCTTCGCATTCCTCTTCTGGTCTAAGGACTGAGTTTCTCCAGAGACAACCACTAGGGCAGTGTTTCCCAGTCTTTATTGAGCAAGGGCACCCATTTTTAATTGTAAAACATCCCGACACAGCACGCAACATCAATGTCCCAAAATGTATGATTCCTTAAATGATGATGATCTTGTCTCAATTTATTCACCAATTCTGTCCGTGTGAAATCTGGGCCTGTTTCATTGAACAAAAAGCTGGTCGTGTATCTGGGAAGAAATTCTGTTGTATGAATGGCAACAGGGCGGCACGGTGGAGAGCTGGTTAAATCCCGGATCCGCCTGTGTGGAGTTTGCATGTTCTCCCTGTGCCAGCGTGGGTTTTCTCCGGGCACTCCAATTTCCTCCCACATTCCAAAAACATGCAACATTAATTGGACACTCTAAATTGCCCCTAGGTGTGATTGTTAGTGCAGCTGTTTGTCTCGATATGCCCTGCGATTGGCTGGCAAACCGTTCAGGGTGTACCCCGCCTCCTGCCCGTTGACAGCTGGGTTGGCTCCGGCACTCCCGCGATCCTTGTGAGGATAAGCGCCTAATAAAATGGATGGATGAATGGCAACAGGTGGATCCGCAGCTTTAGTTCTGCCACCTAACGGAAGAAGAACATTTACTTGTTCTGCCCGTCACTGCACTGGGATAGATTGATGAACAAAATATATATTTGTACTCAATAATAATTTTCATCCACATTATAGTAAACTGAAAACAAGTACAAGAGGAAACCCATAAAATAAATAAAATCAAATAGAATCAGAAGCACAATGAGCAACTGGTTAGCACATCTGCCTCACAGTTTTGAGGACTCAGGTTCAAATCTGGCCTTGCTCCTGTGGAGTTTGCATGTTTTCCTTGAGCGCAGGTTTATAAAAAGAGGAAGTCAATAATATGCTGAGCTTATAAATATAAGGTTGTTTCCACTTTGCTGTTTGGCATCTCAGCAAATGTGGAGTTTCCGAAAAAATTCCATATTTTAATTTAAAGCTGTACTATGATTTTTTTGTGCCCACTATTGCTAAAATTCAAATTATTGGAAAGCCTGTATCCATCCATTTTCCGAGCCGCTTATCCTCACAAGGGTTGCGGGAGTGGTAGATCACCCTCGCTGTTAGGGCGGGGTACACCCTGAACTAGTTGCCAGCCAATCGCAGGGAACAAGGAGACAGACAACATTCACACTCACAATGATACCTAGGGGCAATTTAGAGTCTCCAATTAATGCATGTTTTTGGGGTGTGGGGGAAACTGGAGTGCCTGGAGAAAACCCACACAGGCACGAGGAGAACATACAGACGCCACACTGGCTGGGCCGGGATTTGAACCCCGGCCCTCAGAACTATGAGGTCAACAATCTAACTGGTTGCCCCTCCATTCCGCCCATATCACAGAAACCGACACACACAGTGGTGTTCAGACACCCTTAAAATTGTCATTTATCCTAAGTTGAGTTTTCTCCTCTGTAATGCAAAAATGTATACACAGCACCCCATATTGACAGAAAATAGACATTGAAATGTTTGCAGATTTATTAAAAAGATCACAAAGCCATAAGTATTCAGAGGATTCGCTGTGAAACATTTTTAACTCAGGTGGTGTCCATTTCTTCTGATAATCCTTGAGGTGGTTCGATACCTTCATTGGAATCCAGTTGTGCTTGATTATTCTGATTGGACTTGTTGAGGAAAGCCATGCATCTGTCTCTATAAGACCTTAGAACTCACAGTGCATGTCACAGTAAATGAGAATCATGAGGTCAAAAGAACTGCCTGAAGAGCTCAGAGACAGAATTCTGCCCAAGGTTACGAAAAAAATGTGATGCACTTAAGGTTTCTAAAAGCACAGTGCCCTCCATAATCCTTAAATCGAAGACATATGGGACAACCACAACCTTTCCGAGAGCTGGCCATTCAGCCAAACTGAGCAATCGGCGAGAATAGCCTTTCTGAGAGAGCTAAAGAAGAACACAACGATCACTCTGGGTAAGTTCCACAGATGCAATCGGGAGATGGGAGTAAGTTCTAGAAAGGCATCTATCACTGGAGCCCTCCAGCAGTCGGGACTTCATGACAGAGTGGCCTGACGGGAAGCCTCACATCATTGCAAGACACATGAGAGGACCCATGGACATAATTGTTCAGACATAATTGTTCTGGAAGTGAATTTATATAGATTGGCTGCTCTGCAGTCATAGCCATAAATGCAGTTTCAACAATGATTTGCATAGTCATTTCTTTTGATGTTTCAGCTTTGGTTTTCATTCGTGGGTTTCTCATTTTTATTTTTTATTTCATTTTCCAACAATTTTAATTCAGGTGGATCTCTTAATGATTTTGTTGTCCAATGAAGTTGTGAATGTGTCAGCGTTTGAGTCTTTCATCTCTCCCCCTCAGTTTCCATCCCATTCTTTGCAAGTGAGCTGAAAGCAGTCAGACCATACAGAAGAGGCTTCAGCTGTGGAGACCCCAGCATTGCCTACCCGTACCTGCTCTCAGAGGTCATACCAGACACATTACTCATTGCTGCCGGCATCCTTATCACGGGCCTCGTAGTGAGTGGTGCACTGGAAAAGCACTTTAGTGCATTGGCAATTCCATTCATAACACTTTGCTTGTGACCGTATGTCCACCCGCAGATCGTTGTCGGGGAATGTTACCGTGTGCGCTTACTAGGCATCAGCACCAAGGCCTTCGTTAGGAACAAGTATGTGTCCTGTCTCTACAAGGAGTTGGGTGCCTTCCTGTTTGGCTGCTGCATCGGCCAATCCCTGACAAACATGGCCAAGCTGAGCGTTGGCCGTCTGCGGCCGCACTTCTTGTCGGTGTGTGGCGTTACCTACATCTCACTCAACTGCACGCAAGGAACTTATTTGGAGTCTGTCAACTGCCCCAACACTGACCACCGCTCTATAGAAGAGGCCAGGTGTGTGTGTGTGTGTTATCTTTCCATCTGTCCATACAACCTGCTACCAGCCACTCATTTGTCTGTCTGTCCCTGTTTACTGCCATCTACTGTTTCCCCATTGTGTGACACTCCCAAACTGCAGTATATCATGCTTTTTCAAGTGATCTGTTTATATTGTTTTTCCCTGCATAGTTACTGTAATACGCTCACATGTAACTCCACATTCGTCAATGCGTTTCTTGAATTTCACGAGAACAAAAACACTGAGCATACACACACTAGCTGCTGTTAGTCACACTTCACTCTCAGACATTCACACGGAGACTCGCTAAGGTCACACGCCATCCCACCAGGCCCTGCCTCTTAAAGGTACATGCTGGCAAACAGACGTCACACTAAATGCACTCGAAATGCAGTCTTTACAAAGTACAAATGTGCATCCATTCATGCAACCACCAGCATACCACTTTTTCATACCCTGGACACTATGAAACAAATCTAATAATCCTGAATTGTATTTATTGTTGCTATTCTAAACGTTTTTTCCTTTCAATTTAGGAAATCCTTCTTCTCTGGTCATGCCTCTTTTGCGATGTACACAATGCTGTATTTAGCTGTAAGTATACAACCATTACTTTTGATATTCATTGCTGCATGGTCCTCCGTTTTCCACCACAGTTTTATAGTCAATAGGAATGAGATACAGAGCCATCACCAGGCCAGTGAGCAGCATAGAGTGAACCGGGGGTACTGAAAGGAGAAATGAAAAACACAGAGGTCGCTTTGTTTTCTGGGGGAGGGCTATGACCTCGACTTGCTGCTTCGCTGCTCCCCTCTATTGTCTGGGTGTGTTTGTATGCGATGTGCTGCATTTTTAGGTACTGATGTCTAAGAATGCATGTTCTGACACTACTTACATTTATACTTAACTGTAAGTCTTAACTTAGGAATGTTAGGAGTGGTTTGTAGTGGTCTTATTTTTATTGTTTATGGGATATTTCGTGTATGCTTGTTTTTTCACACTAACTGAAAGTAACCGATGAGCACAGGGGTGGTAAACCCGCCGCTCTCGGGCTGTATGCGGCTCTTTGGCTGTTTTCATGGGGCCTCTCATGAAGGCACGGAAGCATATCAAAGTTGATGTTTTTATCTAAGTTCGTGCATGCAGGCTTTTCTTGAGTTCATTAGAGTAGTTGTGAGGGTGTTTTGCTTCAGTTTAGTTAATTATTTATGTAGATGCTTTTCTTGGGTTTATCACGGTTGTTTTGGGTATTGTGACAACAAGCTCAGTGTGTGTGGGCATGTGCGTCGATGTGTGAGTAAGATGAGACTGCACAGGTGTGTGCAGCCGGAGGGTGAAAAAGAAAAAAAAAAGAGTGCCCGCTGGGGAAAGGAGTGAAACTTTTGGTGAGGGTGACTGGGGAAGAGTAGGGGAGGACACGTTGATGTTGAATTGGCAGAGAAGCCAATAAAGCCATTCGAGCAGTAAATCAGTGCTTAGTGGCTTTATTGTTCCCGCAACCCAGCTCAGCTGTGCAATGAGAGAAGGGCGTTAACCCCAAGGAGGACAACCTCAGCCCCGGAGAAGACTTCTCACCTGTGTGTCTCGACCACAGTCAGTTGACCCTAGCAGGATGGGTTAACGCGGTATTTTGCACAACTGGCATGCGCATTGAATGAAAACAGCTCAAAGATTTTAAAATCTAGATTGGATGCTTTTTTTTCGGTTGCCCTGAAAAATAAAAATGTCCAGGAAAAGGATTCAGTCCAGTCATGCTATAGTGAGCTTGCTATTCATGAGCCATGTATTACATCACACTGACTGTTTGTTTCTGGTGCAGTTTTACCTCCAAGCGCGGTTGACATGGCGCAACGCTCGCCTGCTAAGACCTGTGCTGCAGTTCTTCCTGTTTCTGCTCGCCATCTACACAGGTCTGACCCGCGTCACTGACAACAGACACCACCCATCGGACGTTGTGTTCGGCTACTTAATTGGAGCCTTCACTGCATACTGGGTGGTGAGTTTACCTCGTTTGCTTGGCTCTTCTGGTGCTCCAGTACATGTTCCCTTCTTAATTGAAATCTTTTGTGTCTTGTCAGGCCTTCTACATCTCATCCATGTTTAAGAGACCCAACTTGAATCCGTCTCCAATGGAGACTCAGGATAACCACCTATTAGCGCAGCACAGCATCTGCTAAAGAAGTGATGTCAAACTCATTTTTGTCACAGGCCACGTTGTATTTACGGTTTCCCTCAAAGGGTGCTTATGACTGTGAAACCATAAAAATCTTTAATCGCCTCATCATATTCGCACATGAAATTTAAGAACAAGTTGTGGAGTCAGAAATCAAGGGTAATGGGTAATATTGTCTTTTGGTAAGACAAAAATGCTTGCAATATCTTATTATCATTCATGATATGACCATTTAAAATTTTGGTACAGTTTTTAGCAAAAATCATGGAAGTTGATGAGTGATTTACCTTCGCGGGCCACATAAAATCATGTGGCAGGCCAGATCTGGCCCCCAGGCCTTGAGTTTGACACCCATGTGCTAACGTAAACGCGTAAACCCTAACCCCATCCACCAGCCAAGAGCTCTCGTGAATCTGAAGACTGAAACTTTTTTTTCCTATGAAGTCCTACCACATATTGTGGCTCAGTATTTTGGAAATGTGTGTGTGTGGGAAAAAATGTGACATACTGAATGTGACAAAACAATGCACAGCGATTGTGAGTCATTTTGCACTGTCATAACAATTTGGAAGTCATTATGACATTGAGTTAGTGCGTGTTCTGAATAGTGTCTTGGTGTCATGGCAACAACGCGCGTCTGAGGTTGTTGTTTTTGTAACAATGGACTAGAACACCTTACATGTTCTTTTGGGGTAGCCGTAATTCAGAGGTGTCGGCCGTGTCTGTCCAAACTTTGCTGTTAATTAATGGCGATGTTCATTTGAAGACACAAAGTAATGACAGTCATGTTTTTTCAGTGTAGTGCAGGTATTCAAATAGAACTTAATGTTAATTCACAAATGATACTGGCACGACTGATCTTGTCAAGAGTTGAAATGACTACAATAATAATGAGACTCTTGAAAAAAATTAATGGATAGTTCTCATTTACAGTATGTTTTATGATCTATGTATATATAACAATACATAACAGATCGAGATTGCACAAATTATTAAAGGTTTTTACTTATTCACGTTTGTTGTCATTTAAATGCATTAGCTTTTGTTTTGAAAATCAAACATTCACTGTATTTCCTGATTTTCCAATAACCGTCCATTTTGCTCATATTGCTAAAGTAGAGTTAGCAATTTTGAAACTCATGTTTTTTTTTGGTGCATATATTAACAGTCATTATGATTTGACAGTTTTATATATGATAATGTGAACTGTAAAAAATAAACCCATCAGTCTCTGGCTCATCTAATGCCTCTCTACAAGAAAACAATGCTCCAAAACAGGGGTGCCCAGACATTTTTTTACCCTCTACTCAAGCATCCAACCTCTCGCAATCGACACGGGTGACTACTTTTTAGAAAGATCTACCCACTACAGAAATGCAAAACATTTATTTTAATTAATTTATTTATAATCTATAATTTATATATATATTTATATTTATAATAATTTAATTATATTGAGGATTCTCTGTGTAAATGTATGTTTGTGTGCCTTGCATAACCGCATGAGCCAATATTACACAACATAATTGAAACATTTTTTGTAACCGAGTTCACAGTGATGATCACTAAACACCATACAAATGAAAATGCACACCTGGGCTTTGCCACTCACGTCAGTGGATTCATCCAACTCCAGTGAGAAATACTCAAAATCTCCGATGTCCTTCCACACATCGGCCATGGCTTAAAAGTGCTGTGTAACTACTCCTTTACAGCTGCAGAGATTTTATTAAAGATATTTCCACCTTATTTTAAAAGTTGGGACAACGAGTCCGCTATGCCCCTTTTACCATCATTCCATCTTGGAAGGACTTCTTGTGAACAATGATGTGATGAACCCGGAACGAATGGTGGCTTTCGCTGTTGAACTCTCGTGTGTGTGAAAAGTGACTGCTGTGTCCCAAAATTGTGATTTTAGTTGGTTCACTTATTCTCAGCTTGCTTTTCGGCGGAATGCCAGTGTCGTATTTTCCATAAAAAGTTCAAAAATGTCGCTCCACATTTCACTGGTCGATAAGGCAAACACACATCGTTAAAAAATTGTCCGCCTCCCATTCCCTTTTTGTCTTTTTTTCTTGGCACGGCGTTGCGATCGAAACTGCCTCGTGATCACGATCAACGCATTCAGCACCCCTGCTCCAAAGGTTTGACTTCTCTCATTTTTTTGTGCAGTTGTGGGCATAACAAAAAATAAAACTGATTTAGTAGATTTACCATGATACTAATACTCCCATTACATGAAATTTAGTCTTCAGGAGTAAGAGTTTCAGGTGATTGCGAGACTGTGTTCTGTTCCTGCGACGGACGTGCCCACGAGGGGAGAATAACATTATTGACACGTCGTAAATCAAGACTTCTGTCAGTGTTTTCCTTGGGTGGGATAATCTAGAGGCCCACGATTCGACAAGAGATGGATTTTTTTTCACTTTGTCACTGGTGAGACGGTGGACGGGTTCAAATGCGGTCTCGCCAATGTGGAATTTGCATGTTCTCTTGGTGCCTGCAGTTTCCTTCCACATCCCAAAAACATGCATGGCACCTTAACTGAAGGCTCTAAATTGCCCGTAGGTGTGAATGTCAGCGTGAATGGTTGTCTATACGTACATTGCGATTGAGTGACGACCAGTTCAGTTTGTACTACACCTGCTCCAGCATATCTGCAACCCTAGTGAGGATAAGTGGCAGAGAAAATGAATGTATCCATATTTATCCTGGAAGACTACAGTGAAGTGATAATGACTATTATGACATCGTTAGATGAGGCAAGACAGTGGATCAGCTGGTAAAGCGTTGGCCTCACAGTTCTGAGGACCTAGGTTTGAGCCTGGCCCCACCTGCGTGGTGTTTACATGTTCTCTCCGTGCCTGCGTGGGTTTTCCCCCAAAAGAGCATTAAACACCTTCAGCTCATTCAAAATGCTGCAGTTTAGATTCTGACCAGAACAAAGAGGTGAACGCATATTACTCCAATTCTAAAGCCTTTACATTGGGTTCCACTGAGCTTTACAAGAGATTTGAAAGTTCTGCTACTGTTCTATAAATCACTAAATAGTTTAGAGCCTCACAGCTGTAAAGCATTGGTTTCAGAGTTCTGTGGACCCAGGTTCAATCCTGGCCCCACCTGTGTGGAGTTAGCATGTTTTCCCCGTGCCTCTGAGGGTTTTCTCCCGGCACTCCAGTTTCCTCCCAGATCCCAAAAACATGCAATATTAATTGGACACTCTAAATTGCCCCTAGGTGTGATCGTGAGTGTGGCTGTATGTCTGTATGTGCCTTGCGATTGGCTAGTAACAAGTTCATGGTCTACCCCGCCTCCTGCCCGTTGACAACTGGGGTAGGCTCCAGTACTCCCCGCGACCCTCGTGAGGATACGCAGCAAAGAAAATGAATGGATGGATACTATTAGATGACATAAGAGGCCCCATAGCTCAGTGTTTAGAGCATTGGTTTGGTAAACCAAAGTCGAGAGTTTGTTTCTCACTGGGGCCTTCACTCCCCAAGAGGGCTTGCGTCAGGAAGGACATCCAGCGTTTGTGCCAAACAAATATGAGCATTCATCTGAGATGACATGCTGTGGCGACCCCTAACGGGACAAGCCGAAAGAAAGTATTAGATGACAAAAGGTGTTCATTTTAAACCTTTTCCATCCATCCTTTAATTGATTTGATATTGCTATTAATACATTCACATTCACACTGATGGGCAATTCAATCTACCACGTATTTTTTCAAATGGAAGAGGAGACCGAAGTACCTGGGGAAGCCCACACAGGCACAGGAAGAACATGCAAACTCCACAGAGGCGCGAGCCAGAGTTGAACCACGGTCCTCAGATCTGTGAAACAGATGTGCCAACCAGTCATCCACTGTCCCTCCAATCAATTTTTTTTGACAAGCAAATAAGATTTTAATTATAAGCCCAAACATTAATTTGTTACATTTAACCTTGTGTTGCTATTTTACTGACACATTCTATGGATCGTTGGACTAGGACTCGAACCGGTTAGTCAGTGCAAGCCGTGTTAAACGAACAAAACATGTTGTGAAATTGAATCATCATCATCCCTTTTAAGGTATCTATTTGTCTTATTTAAATATTTTATGGTTTTATTATGTGATATAAATAGATTCTAAATTGTTTCAGATGATTTACAGAACAGTTTTATGCTGCCATATTGCATATTTGTATCCTACTGTAGTTGTGGTTTCTACAATCGCTATGAAATAATGTTGATAGTAAGGTGGATGAAGGCCCAATGCTGACCACACTAATGTATAGATTGACAAAATAATGAAAATGTAGTTTTTAATATTTATAGTCCACAATTTCCACAAATATCTGTCACTGACTAATGTGAATATGAAAAGGTACACTGACTAGCTGTATCGGGTCCCTGTACATTTTTACTTTATATGATTCCTGACTAACCCTCGTCACTAGTCAGAGACAGGACAACAAAGATTAATTTCACATTTACTCGAACTTCAATAGCAATACAAGACAATTAGAACACTTCAGGGTAATATGTACAAGGATATCAAGGGTTGCAGAAAAAGTTCTGAGGTTTCACATGATCTGCTCTGGAGTCGAATAGTTCTGTTGCCATGACAACTCTGCTGCAAACTTGCATTGCCAACAGTCAGTGGTGACTGGAGAACAGGTTTTGGTCTTGATGTGATGGAACAAGTTGAAAATCAGAAGGAGGGCATGTGTGTAAGGCCCACCTTCATTGACATTGATAAAATGGTCCACTGTGATACATTAATTTGTGATACATTAATCCTAAATCATCATCATAAAAGATTTGCATATATATATATTATATATATATATATATATATATATATATATATATATATATATATATATATATATATATCGGCAGTATATATATCGTATATATATGTCATATATACATGTATATATATACACACACATATATACATATATATGTGTACACACAGACACACACTCACGCCCCCACTCTTGCTCTCTCTCTCTCTCTCTCTCTTTCTCTCTCTCTCACACACATACACACACACACGCATACACACCTTACACATGCATGGTCATCAAGTTACACACACATTCTTTCACTTCCGCTTGAGCTCGCCCCTCTTACAGTACGTATGGCCTCGTAAAAGCTACTAGAAAGTCATGCATGTGTTCTTTGAAAGGATTTGTTTTTTTGGTAACACAAGTGCTTTTGAGCCATCACGACATTGTTCTCTTGCTACGAGGAGGGGCCACACCCAGTCTGGACCAAAAGAAAGTCAGACAATGGGCCAGTAAGAAATAAAGTACCTGTATAGTGGGAAGACACGGAAAGGGTTCGGAGAAGGAGAGCACAGGAAGAGTTATGACGGATGAGTCACACTTCTAGAAAAGTAACAAAAAATGAGAAGGGGCAAGGGGGAGTCTCGTGGTGATTGGGAGATAGAAGCAGGGAGGTGCCTTCCTGGTCTCTGACATCATCGTTCCCTTCATCAGACAATTGAATTACATCATCATCTTCGTTATATTGGTTGAACACTGTTGGTTGTGCTTTTGTCCACCTCCCTGGTTTCTATGCCCCGATCACCACCGCCCTAGTCACAGGCTCGTCACCCGCTGCATCTGGCCATCGTCTCCTTCCGAAGAGGGCTCAGACGTGTATAGAGCCTCTCCGTTAGTCGTCGTCGGTGGTGGCTGATAAAAGGTCTGCAAGTGATTCGGCCGTGGGCCAAGAGGGGGCCTCCCGAGGCTGTAGGGCAGCTCCAGGGTGGGCTGCTGGGGTGGGCTGCTCGGGCTCAGCTGTTCTGGAACTTCGGGGCTACTGTCAGGATAGGACAGTGTTGGAGGGGAGGTGCGGCTGTAAAAGCGGGGAGGGGAACTACTGCGGCTGTAGACTTGGGGAGAGTGGCGCGAGTAGAGATTGTTGGGAGGAGAATTACTGTCCCGGGGAGCAAAGATGTTAGTTGGGGGCGAGCTCCTTGGGAACAGACCAAGGGGTGGTGATCGATGGTCCCCGGGGTAGAGTGGCGACGGGTTTGAATCCTGGCCATATAGAGGTGAGGTGTCAGGGTCAAGGTCAAGATCAGGGGTCAAAGGCAGAGTAAAGCCATCGGAATCCTCTCGGCTGCCATGGTACCTCAGAGAGCCTCTATCTTTTCCTCTTTTCCTTCCATCAAGACCCACGTCATTGCCCTCAAATAAGAAAGACTCCTCTCTGTCTACATCGACGCCACCACACCACACATCTAGTGCTCTGTCTTTCTGTTTGTCATTTTCTCTTTCAATTCCTGCTCTCCAACCATCTCTGTCATTCTCTCTCTCCATCCCAGCTCTCCAGCCCTCAATTCCAAAATCTTTTCTCTGAGTAATGAAAGTTTCTTCTCGGTCTGTCTCCACTCCTCCTCTCCATGCATCCATCCTTCCATCTCTTTTCTCCAAGAGATGAGATTCCTCCCTTCCTCTCTCCATTCCACCTCTCCACTCAGCCATATCTTCATTTCTCTTTTGAGAGCTAAAAGATTCCTCCCTTACTCTCTTCCCTCCCCTCCACTCATCCATAAGTCCATCTCTTTTCAGGACAAATTTCTCATCCTTCTCCCTATCCTGACCTCCTCGCCAGGCATCTACAGTGGCTTCCCTTGCTTTCATCAGAAGTGGCTCCTCCAGAGCTTTGTACAAGGGCTCCGACTCCTGTGGGGGTGGGGGAGGTGGAGGCGGCAAGGGTCTGTCACGGTAACGATCTCGGTCTCGCTCCCTGTCTTTTTCCGTTCCCCCACCCGTCTCAGCTGTGTTGCGGTGGCGGGAAAGGGTGCCTGGGGTGCGGCTGAGGGTGGAGTATGGCCGAGCTTGAACATCGGGGGGACGCGCTTGTTGTCTCTCCTGGAGCCCTCGACGACCTAGAGTGCCTTGAAGCTGCAGTCTCTCCCCCATCAATTCAGCATCTGCAGGAGTGCATGCGTGCGACCAGCCATCTTGTGGGCGTGGAGCCGTACCATGATCTTGTTCCTGTGATGTGGAATGTGTCTCCCCACCTTGTAAGTGGTGCCTCAAATGCGGCCAACCCTCTTGTGCATTGGGTCGATTGGTAGGCTGCACGGTGGCCGCCCAGCCCTCCTGGGATTGCTGTGCATGGCGAGTCAGCGTAGCGGTGTGAGCGATGGCTGCTCTGTCCAGATGATGAGGCCTTGCCAGGCTTCCGTAGCGCTCTGGAGGGACGGGAATGTCACCCGAAGGCCTCAGGTTGCTCTGCACCAGCTCAGAGATGATCATCTTCTCCAGCGCTGCTGCGTCAGATAGGTTACGACGCATTCCGACGCTGGTGCCCAGATCTGCGGCACCATGGGGGGTCAGCAGGGCAGGGGAGATATCATCACCTCCCATCACGACGCCTCCCTCCTTCAGAAGATCAGTGCTGCCCACCACTCCAGCTCGGGATCCAGGCATAGCCCCGAGTCCGTGTAGGGTAAAGGTATTGGGGGTGTAGCCTCCGTTGAGACACACGCTGTCCAGCCCACAGGACTCCTGACTTTGTGACACAGCAACTTCTACATGAAGAAACGGGAAATACTCAGTTACAAAATGAAAGACACACCCTATATTGCCAAAAGTATTCGCTCAACTGATGTGACTTGAATATGAATTTAAGTGACATCCCATTCTTAAGCTGTAGCGTTTAATATGTCATCTGTCTACGCTCTACAGTTATATCATCTTAAATTCTTGTGGGAAGGCTTTCAGCAACGTTTAGGAATGAGTTTATGAGCTTACACCGTGATGTTGGACGAGAAGACCTCGCTCTCAGTCTCTGCTCTAATTCTTACAAAAGTGTTCTATAGAATTGAGATCAGGACAATGAATACCAAGTGAGTTTATATCCATCAAATTCTCCCATCCAATGTTTTTATGAACCTTGATGTATGCATTGTTGCACTGTCCTGTCAGGAAGGGGCCATATCCAAATTGTTGGAAATGTCCAAAATATTAGCTCTTGAGTTCAAGTAAAAGGAATTCTGAATGTTTGTCTTCAGAATATTTCAGCACACCAAAAGATTTTAGCATTTCTAATTTCACGAGAACACAGCTGTGCATCAGTGCACAAATTAAGGTTCATAAAGACACGGATGATGTGGATGAACTTGAGTGGCCTGCACAATCCTGCCCTCAACCCTATGGAACACAAGGAATTAGAGCAGAAACTGATCCAACTATTCTAAAATCCATGTGTGACCTCAAAAAATGGTCATAAATTCTCATAAGACACTTCGAAACCATGTGGAAAGCCTTCCCTTATGACTTTAAGGATCCTGCAGAGTGTGGACCCATGTCATATTAACCACTACTGATCAAGAATGGGATTTCACTTAATTTCATAAATTATTCAAGCCAGGTGCATGAATTGTTTTGGTAATATAGCGCATATCATCAAAATATTGTTGTAAAAAGAATTGAATGAGTAGATGTATGAGCAAATGAGTAGAGCTTCTTCCAAAGATTGACGCTTTTTCAGTTTTACATGAAAAACCAAATGCGTTTGTTTTGAGAGAAGTATTTAATGTCAGTACAATCTATGAATGGTTAATGTGTGCAAATGTGTGAAAGGGTGGTCTATGAAGACAACCACGGTACTAAATGATTTGGGTAAGCACAATAAAGAAGAGCTCATACTCTTGTTTCGGAAGGTTCCAACTGGTCCACGTAAGAGAGGAACAGAGAGGGAAAGAGTCAAAGAATATTCCAAAACAAAGATAAAAACAAACAGCAGTAAGAAAGGTTGACAGAAAAGATCGCACACCAATATTCACCATGGTAAAATTGTTGACCTGTCAAAATAATTGAGTCCCTAAACAAATACAGTATATGAAAAAAAAAGCATTGTGGAATTTGGTTGATTACCTTCCTGATAACAAACACACAATGTGAACAATCAATATGAACCCATCAATCCTAAATTTTGGTTCCTTGGTTAAAAAAAATTGCTTCACAGTTCTAAGGACCTGGGTTCAAATCTGACCTTGTCCTTGTGAACTTTGCATGTTCTCCTCCTGCCTGCATGGTTTTTCTCTAGGCACACCAGTTTCCTCCCACCTCCCAAAAACATGTTTGGGAGGTTAAATGAAGACTTTAAATTGTTCGTCAGTGTGAATGTGATTCCAAATAGTTGCTTGTTTATACCGTTTGTGTCTGGAATTAAAAAAAAAAAAAAAAAAAGCTTGAAAATGTTAAGATACCATGCATATTTCCTAAATTTAGAAGGAAACCAGAGCATCTGGAGAAAACCCATTCAGGGACAAGGAGAACATAGGAAGATTGGATTTGAAACCAGGACTTCAGTGGTGTGTGGCAGATGTGTTAACCAGTCACCAAAGTGTTAGAAGTTTGTTTACTTTTACATACATTTCCAAATCCATTTGGAAGTCTCCCCAACCTCAACTATCTCATCACAGCATGCAAACTGAAACAGTAGCTATTTATAAAGAAGGAACATTTATTGGCCTACCTTGTAAATGTAAGAATAATACAGGCGGCAGTTTATGAACAAAACATAAATGGGTTCGATCAAGCGAGTCTCTTTTACGCTGAAGCTGTTGACTGATATTTTGCAATTTTTAGTCTTTAAGTGGCGGCACGGTGGATCAGCTGTAAAGCGTTGGTCCCACAGTTCTGAGGACCTGCCTGTGTGGGTTTTCTCCGAGCATTCCAGTTTCCTACCATATCCCAAAAACGTGCAACATTAATTGGAGACTCTAAATTCCCCCAAGGTGTGATTTTGAGCGCGGCTGTTTGTCTCTATGTGCCCTGTGAGTTGCTGGCAACCAGTTCATGGTGTACCCCGCCTCCTGCCTGTTGACAGCTGGAATAGGCTCCAGCACTACCCGCGCCCCTTGTGAGGATAAGTGGCAAATGGATGGAAGGATGGATAGTCTTTCAGTTTTCAGTCACAGAACTGTTCTTCGCAGTACAAAGTGAAGTAGGCTGACTTTGCGTGTGAAAATTGGCATTTTTTTAGCCTTTACAAAATCTTCAATATCCGGCATCAAATCCTGAGTAGCAGCCATGTTCAGAATGTGATTTAGATAGTAATCTTTACTTGAAAAATACACAGAGGGAGTATTTCAAACTCCCCTGTTGCATAGGAAAACTGTTCCAGCACAAAAGGCACAAAGATCAACCATTCAGCATGGCCACACAGATGAACAAATCAGCGTTAGTCATCAGTGTCCAGAGGAAAGGCCTCTGAAATTTTGCTGAATTATACCTGTGGAGGTGAAGGGCTGATTGTATCCCTGGGCCAACATGGTGTCATAAGGAGAGGCTCCTGTATGAGTCTGCAGGACTTGATTGGTCAGGAAATGATTCCCCAATCCAGCTATATGCAGAAAAGGGATGAATAAATGTTGCCGTGTGGAACTAAAGAGGTGTACAAAAACAATAAAACGGACTCTCACCTCTGTTAAGAGTTGGGGTGCTGTTAACATCAGCTGCGATGAAAGACGACTCAGTCTGCCGTCGCACCGTGTCGTTCCACATCCTCCGAATACGACTCTGGAGCACAGAACATCAGCATACAGTAATCAAAACAAAATCAGGAGGACATGGATAAAGAGTGCAAAATGGAGCGCTCGCCTGTCTGTTGGCTGTGGCTCTCCGACCCTGGCTGCTGGTGTAGCGGCTGTTAGAACGCAGTGCGGCAGCCTTCACCGAGTCCGGAGAACTGGACGAAGAGGTTGCACAGCACTTGGAAAGACGGAGACATCTCCCGTAGTCTTTCTGACCCTTAACACCAAACACAAACCATTGGCGGTGCACGGTCACATGACCGCCAAGATAATGTTGCTCAGCTCCGAGGCTGACCTTCCTGGCGAGCGTGCAGTGGAGGATGGTTATGAGGAGGCCCTGCGCAGTGTTAAGTGAGGCGAAGAGATAAGCCAGGAGGAGAGAAGGCGCAGACAGGAACATCAGGCCTGAGGACCAGTTGACACACTGCAGGAAGAGCAGCGTCAACGAGCCCACCGCCCATGCCCTGGACACACGACAGCACACATCATGAAGGAAAATCTGCTTTCGCCGGATCTTCTGCAATTCTACAGAATCAATGGGTCATTAGAAGAAGGCTCCACGCACGCACGCAGGCCATGCACTGGTCTGGGCGAGAGGACGTGTGAGGGCTGGACGGCAGCCGAGCCCTCATCCCTCACTGCACATTGCAACGCAAAGCAGCACAAAGCTTCAAACACTGGCTGGATCTTCGACAAGTAACAGGGTGCAAAACCACAGTACCAGTACAAGGGGTCCTGATGTTTTCTCACTTCCAATGGACCACCTCAATGCATTCATGGACAATATTAATACCAATTTTCAATTTTAGCATGTTCTTTTTTTTTAACCATTACACAAATGTGCCATATTGACCATGCACTCGTGGGTTTGTAACAGACCCTACTAACTTTATACTAGTGTATGTTTAATCAATCAAGACGGCAGGCTACTGTTAACATAAAACAACAACATCATCATGCGTTCGTACAGCTAACATCACAGGCTGAATCTCAAAACTAAGAAATTGTTTTTCAGAATCACGACCAATTTTGAGCCAATGTCGGAACACATTAGAGGCACTATGATAGCATTCGTGATCAAAATGTATGCGTGAAAAATAGTAGTCTGGTTTCAAATTACATCAAATGCTCGACGTCTGGATGTCTTTGACTTGGATGTTACCACAATGGACAAAAGTATTTAACCAAGGAGCTGTTTGTTTGTATACTGTGTCAAGCTTGGACAGAAGATAAACGAACACATAAGACCCAACATTTGCGCGAATCCCCAAACACACAAAAGCTCTCTCTACAGCGCCATGCAGTCTAAGCTATGATGCGACTGTCCCCAGTGTGAGCGTAATCTTGTTTTATATTTGCTTTGCAAAATTTTCCTACAAGGAGCGCCATTCATAATAATAAAAGCCAGTTTCAGTGAAACTTCATGAGATCCAGGTGGATCGAGGGCTCCAATGATCCTTTTATTGTAGCAATAAAAAAAATAAAAAAACCTGGAAATGTTTTCAATAATAGAGATTTCATTCCTATGATTACCTCCCTTTAAAAACATGAAAATTATTTAGTAGAAGTATTGAGTGTTATTTGAGTCTTATTTCTTTTCTATCAATGTGTTTCAATATTTTTCATTATTATTGTGTAGGCTTGACCTCTTATTTTCACACAAAGGATGCATAATGGTTCCAAAATAAATTGTGGAATAAGCTAAACATAACGAAACACATGGAACAAGGATCATAGGGATATAAAAACAATTACACACCTCAGGTTGTCATGGCGACTGGAGTCTGGTTTCAAGGCAGCAGTGCTATGCATCTTATGTAAGGTCATCACTAAGATTACAAGGTTAAGCTGTAAACATTAACACAGACTGCTGTCAGTGTTCTACTTTCACAAATACATGTGTACACTACATAATTGAGTAAGTGGGCAAGAATGAAAAGCTCACAGTGATTATAACAGCCACCGGTCCAAGGAAACTCCAAATGAAGTAATTGTCGGTTCGCAGCCAGCAGCTGCAGATAATGACAAAGAAGTTAGAGGTGGAACACAAACAACAATGATACCATCTATACACATCAGTCTTTAACCTTTAGAGGTGCGCAATGTTAACAGGTCCTTGAGCACCCTCCCAAAATCGACAGGAACAACTTATCACCGAAACAATGCATTGCAGGGCAATTCAATAGTGGTGTCAGAAAATGTGTCTTTACGAAGATATTCCATTTCGATTGGCAACGGATAACAGAGTTTTTCCCAAAAGTATTCTATCATCAGCATTCACTCACATCTGAATATAAGTGACATCCCATTCCTTATCCATAAGGTTCAATATGGTGTCGCCTCAACGCTTCTGTGAAGGCTGCTCGCCAGGTTTTGGGGTATATTTATGTGAATTTCTGACCATTCCTGCAGAAGCACATTTGTGAGGTTACACACAGATGTTGGACAAGAAGGCCAGGCTCTAAGTCTCTGCTCTAATTCATCCAAAAGGTGCCAGATGGAGAAGCGTGTTTCATCACTTGATAGAACTGTTCTCGCTTCCAGTGGAAGCATGCAGGTCTACACCACGGAATCCGCATTGCACTTTGTGATCTATTGCTTGGATGCAGCTGCTCAGACATGAAAACCCATTCCGTGAAGCTCTCTGCACACTACTCTTGAGCTAATATGAAGGCCACATGAGGTTTGGAGGTCTATAGCGACTCGGCAGAAAGTTGGCGACGTCTTTGCACTTTGCATCTGCTGACCACAATCCATCAGTTTATGTGGGCTACAACTTTGTGGCAGAGTTGCTGTCATTCCCAAGCTCATCCACGTTCTTATAATACAGCTGACAGTGTCTGGATTTTTTGCTTTTGTTAGAGTGAGGCCCATTATGGTTTGAATCTCTTCCACCCACATATCCTTTAAATCGCCATATCCTTTATATTTCCACACAGGTAGTATGTGATTTGGGTACCTTATGTGCCGACCGTTATTTGATTGCTTTTATCTGTCTTTAACTTTACCGTAGATTAGGTAGTATGGGAATTGTGTATTTTATGTGCTGATTTTGTTTATTTGATTGCTTGTTTTGACTATCTGCAGCCCGAAGGGGGGCATAATTCCTGTGCGTCCTGTAGGCTGGTCCCAAGACCGGATAATTGCAGAGGGTTGTGGGAGGAAGGGCATCTGGCGTAAAAGTGTGCCAAATAAAATATATATAAGCGTTCATCAAACGAATTCGATAACGAATTGGTCGTGGCCCAGGCTAACAACGCATGCCCCTGGCACTGTTAATCTGCAAGGCGAAGGTAGAAATTCAGATAATGGAGGTCGAAGACAAAAAGAAGAGGAAAGCGGCTTAGTCGGTAGAAGAACAACAGGCATGGACAGACTCTACAACTGTGTAGGGACTTTGAATGTTGGGACTATGACAGGAAAATCTCAGGAGTTTGTTGGCATGATCCATCCATCCATCCATCCATCCATCCATCCATCCATTCATTATCTACCTCTTTTCCGGGTCGGTCAAGGGGTAAGTATCTTAAGCAGGGATATCCAGACTTCCCTTTCCCCAGCCACTTCTTCCAGCTCTTCCAAAGGGATCCCAAGGCATTCCCAAGCCAGCTGAGAGACAAAGTCTGTCCAGCATGTCCTGGGTCATCCTCGGGCTCTCTTTCTGGTGGGACATGCCGGGAACACCTCAACAGGTAGGTGTCCGGGAGGCATCCAAATCAGATGCCCCATACACCTCATCTGGCTCCTCTCAATGCGGAGGAGTAGCGGCTCAACATTGAGCCCCTCCCGGATGACCGAGCTTCTCACCCTATCTCTAAGGGAGAGCCCGGACACCCTGCGGAGGAAACTCATTTCGGCCGCTTGTTTCCAGGATCTTCGTCTTTCGGTCACGACCCACAGCTGATGCCCATAGGTGATGGTAGGAACGTAAATTGATTGGTAAATTGAGAGCTTTGCCTTTTGACTTAGCTCCCTTTTTACCACAATGGATCTATACCAGTTCTGCATCACTGCAGACGCTGCACCAATCTGTCTATCGATCTCCAACTCCATTCTTCCCTCACTCGTGAACAAGACCCCAAGATATATGAACTCTTCCACTTGGGGAAGGATCTCATCCCCGACCTGGAGAAGACACGCCATCCTTTTCCAACTGAGGACCATACTCTCAGATTTGGAGGTGCTGATTCTTCTCCCAGCTGCTTCACACTCGGTTGGGAATCACTCCAGTGAGAGCTGGAGATCACTGCTTGATGAAGCGAATGCTGAGGCCACCAAACCAGACAACCTCTATGCCTCGGCTGCATCTAGAAATTCAGTCCATAAAAGTTTTGAAAATCGGTGACAAAGGGCAGCCTTGGCTGAGTCCAACTCTCATCGGAAACGAGTCCGACTTATTGCCGGCAATGCCAAACTGTGACACCGGTCGTACAGGGACCAAACAGCTCGTATCAGGGGATTTGCTACCCCATACTCCCGAACAACCCCCCACAGGAATCTCCAAGTCCACAAAACACAAGTAGACTGTTTGGGCAAACTCCCCTGCATACTTGAGGATCCTGGCGAGGGTGTAGAGCTGCTCCACTGTTCCACGGCCAGGACGGAAACCACATTGGTCCACCTGAATCCGAGACTCGGCTTCCCGACGAATCCTCCTCCCCAGTACCCCTGAGTAGACCTTGCCAGGTAGGCTGAGGAGTGTGATCCCACTATAGTTGGAACAGACCCTCACCCTTTTTGAAAAGGGGGACCACCACACCAGTCTTCCATCCAGAGGTACTGTCCCTGATGTCCACGCGATATTGCAGAGGCGTGTCAACCAGGATGGCCCCACAACATCAAGAGCCTTTAGGAACTCCGGGCGAATATCATCCACCCGCGGGCCCCTGCCACCAAGGAGCTTTTTAACCACCTCGGTGACCCCAGAGATAGAGGAGCCCGCCTCAGAGCACCCAGGCTCAGCTTCCTTGTGGGAAGGTGTGTTGGTGAAATTGAGGAGGTCTTCGAAGTATTCTCCCCACCGACTCACAACATTCCGAGTTGAGGTCAGCACCGCCCCGTCGCCACTATACACAGTGTTGACAGTGCACTGTTTCCCCCTCCCGAGACACCGGACGGTGGACCAGAATTTCCTTGAAGCTGTCCTGAAGTCGCTCTCCATGGACTCACCGAACGTTTTGCCCAGCAACCACCGAAGATGCATTTTGCTTTGCCAGCCTGTACCTATCAGCTGCCTCGGGAGTCCAAGAGGCCAGAAATGTTATTTTGGAGGTGGGAGTTGAAATTTCTTCTAACAGAGGAATCCGCTAGCCGTTCCCAGTAAACCCCTCACAATACATTTGAGCCTGCCACGTCGGACTGGCATCTACCCCCACCATCAGAGCCGATTCACCACCAGGTGGTGATCAGTTGACAGTTCCACCCCTCTCTTCACCCGAGTGCCCAAGACATGCTGTCGCAAGTCCGATGACATGACCACAAAGTCGATTATTAAACTGCAACCCAGGGTGTCCTGGGGCCAAGAGTGGTGGTGAGCCCACAGGAAGGGGGACCCATTTTACCCTTTTGGGCTGTGCCCGGCCGAGCCCTGTGGGTGCAGGCCCGGCCGCGAGGCGCTTGCCGATGAGCCCCACCTCCAGGCCTGGCTCCAGAAGGGGGCCCCGGTGACCCGGGTCCGGGCAAGGGAAACCAAGATCCAATTTTTTTTTGTCATCATAGGGTTTTGGAGTCGTACTTTGTGTGGTCCTTCACCTAGGACCTGTTTGCCATGGGTGACCCTACCAGGGGCATGAAGCCCAGGGCAATTTTTGGCTCCTCCGATCATCGGGACCCACAAACCCCTCCACCACGATAAGGTGACGGCTCGAGGAGGGGTTGACATAATGATTAGGAGAAAGGTTGATGTATTGTGCATCCAAGATAGAAAATGGAAAGAGAATAAGGCTAGAAGCTTAGGAGCAGGGTTTAATATTTTTTACCATGGAGTAGATGGGAAGATAAATGGAGTAGGGGTTATTTTAATGGAAGAGCTGGCTAAGAATGTCTTGGAGGTGAAAAGCGTATCAGATCGAGTGATGAGGCTGAAATTTGAAATTGAGGGTGATGCATATAATGTGATTAGTGGCTATGCTCCACAGGTAGGATGTGACCTCGAGTTGAAAGAGAAATTCTGGAAGGAACCAGACAAAGAAGTCCTGAGCATCTCAGAGAGAGTGAGAGAGAGAGTTGTGATTGGTGCAGATTTTAATGGACATGCTGGCGAAGGAAACAGTGGCGATGAAGAAGTGATAGGTAAGTACGCCATTCCGCAAAGGAACTTTGAGGAGCAGATGGTGGTGAACTTCACAAAAAGCATGGAATTGGGAGTGGTGAACACTTATTTTCAGAAGAGACAGGAACATAGAGTTACCTACAAGAGCGGAGGGAGAAGCATGCGGCGGATTATATTTTGTGCAGAAGATGTAATCTGAAGGAGGTTAGTGACTTTAAGGTAAAAGTGGGGGAGAGTATAGCTCGACAGCATAGGATGGTGGTGTGTAGGATGACTGTGGTAGCGGGTAGGAAAATTAAGAAGACAAAGGTAGAGCAGAGAATCAAGTGGTGGAAGTTGAGAAAGGAAGAATGTTGTATGGCCTTTCGGAAAGAGGTGAGATAGGCTCGAGATGGACAGGAAGCGCTCCCAGAAGACTGAAATACTACTGCAAAGGTATTCAGAGAGGCAGGCAGGAGATAAGTGTATAAATATGGTAGGTAAGGGGAGAAGGAGACTTGGTGGTGGAACCCCAAAATACAGGAAGTCATCCAAGGAAAGAGCTTAGCGAAGAAGTGGGAAACTCACTAGAGGCACAAGGAATACATTGAAATGAGACGTAAGGTAAAGGTAGAGGTGGTGAAGGCAAAACAAGAGGCATATGATGACATATAAACCAGATTGGATACGAAAGGAGAATAGGATCTCTACAGGTTGGGCAGACAGAGGGATAGAGATGGGAAGGATGTGCAGCAGGTAAGGGTGATTAAGGATAGTGATGGAAATATGTTGACTGATGCAACCAGTGTACTAAGTAGATGGAAAGAATACTTTGAGAAGTTGATGAATGAAGAAAATGAGAGCGAAGTAAGAGTAGAAGAGGCAAGCGTGAATGACCAGGAAGTGGCAATGATGAGTAAGGGGGAAGTTAGAAAACCACTGAACAGAATGAAAAATAGAAAGACTCTTGGTTCTGATGACATACCAGTGGAGGTATGGAAGCAATTTGGAGAGGTGGCTGTGGGTTTTTTGACCAACCTACTTAATGGAATACTAGCGGGAGAGAAGATGCCAGAAGAATGGAGGAAAAGTGGGCTACTCCCCTTTTGTAAGAACAAAGGCCATGTTCAGAACTGTGGAAACTACAGAGGAATAAAGATGATGAGCCACACAATGAAGTTATGGGAAAGAGTAGTGGAGGCTAGACTCAGGAAAGAAGTAAGGATCTGCGAGCAACAGTATGGTTTCATGCCTAGAAAGAGTACCACAGATGCATTATTTGCCATGTGGATGCTAGTGGAAAAGTACAGAGAAGGTCAGAAGGAGCTACATTGTGTCTTTGTGGATCTAGAGAAAGCCTATGACAGAGTACCAAGAGAGGAACTGTGGTACTGCATGCGTAAGTCTGGTGTGGCGGATAAATATGTTAGAATAGTACAGGACATGTATGAGGCCAGCAGAACAGCGGTGAGATGTGCCATAGTCGTGTCAGAAGAATTTCAATTCATGATGTATGGATTAGAGACAGTGGCACTGAAGAAACAACAGGAAGCAGAACTGGAGGTAGCAGAAATGAAAATGCTAAGGTTCTCGCTTGGTGTGAACAGGTTGGATAGGATTAGAAATGAGCTCATTAGAGGGACGGCCAAAGTTGGATGTTTTGAAGACAAGGTTGGAGAGAGCAGACTTAGATGGTTTGGATATGTTCAGAGGTGAGAGAGTGAGTATATTAGTAGAAGGGTGCTGAGGATGGAGCTGCCATGCAAAAGAGCGAGAGGAAGACCAAAGAAAAGTTTGATGGATGTTGTGAGGGAGAACATGAGGACAGTGGGTGTTTGAGAAGAAGATGGACGAGATAGGCTCATATGGAAAAAGATGACAAACTGTGACGACCCCTAATGGGACAAGTCAAAAGGAAAAGAAGAAGAAGATTTGTTGCACAGGGGGCATCCCATTAGAGTTGCATGCTGGAACTCACTGAACTCCTGAGAGTGTCCCATTCTTTCACAAATGTTTGCAAAAATAGTCTGCATGCGTAGGTGCTTTATTTTATTCCCCTGAAGCTGTGGAAGTTATTGGAACACTTGATATTGATTGTTTGGATGAGTGAGTGAAAAATTTGGCAATATATTGTATGTGTGTGTGTGTGTGTGTGTGTGTGTGGTGTGTGTGTGTGTGTGCTGAGTGGTTGTGATGAACTTACGAAGCTTTTGAGCCGTAGCCTCTGAAGTCAACGGCCGCAGACACAGCTACCACCAACCCGGGCACAGAGTAGCCACTTAGGTACAAATACTTCCGCCTGGAGTTACGACCCTCAAATACCTCACGCTGCAAAATGTACAGTTCCACTGCTTCCAGACATAACCAGCAGAACACTGAGAGCAATGAGAAGTGCAGCAGGCCGGCAATGATGGAGCACACAACCTAGAAATGTGAGAGAAGCATCATGCCACAAGACGAAAATACACTTTTTTCCAAGCACCCCTCATGTGATTTTAAAAGGAACTCACGGTATATTGTGTCTTATTGGATCCGACAAGGAAGAGCAGTTCAGTTATGAGCAGGTTGGCCCACAAGTTGCAGTGGATGGTGCCGTGGTCAGTGTGCCAGGGAGCTGCCTGGCAGCATAGGGTAGTAAGACAGGTGGCGAAACACACCAGAGCAACAGAGATGCCCACCCAGGAGACAACGTAGACAAGAAGTTCCTCTACTCCCACACCAGACTGTGAAGATGAAAAGAAAAAAAGATAGCACATGGCGTGTTTATTTTACATACCCATTACCAAAAAAAAAAAAAAAAAACACTTAAATGGTGTTTCAAGGGAAACCACAAAAGCCGGCAGCATTTAGAAACATCTTCCTCACAGCTACAACTCAAGAGAATTGAATGTTTAATTAAAAACGTCTTTATCTTACAAATTAGTGTGTAAAAATGGGATCTGATGGCTAAGACTACGAGGAATAATAGTTTCATCAGCCTTTCTAATTTGGGAACTAAACCCTATCTTTTCGTTTGAGGAGCAACAGTGCTGCTATAATTAGACAAGCGAATGATATACAAGCTTCCCACAATTGATTGATGTTTCTCTTAAATTTTTGGTTGGTTATTGAGTAAAACTTGTGAATACTACAAATGTTAAAACATAGTGCATGTCATGCAGATAATAAAACTGACAACATCTACCATCTAACACCATCTAATGTCTTTCACTCTTTTTCTCGGTCTCATACTGTGCAGTGTTTTTTTTTCCTTGCTTTGCCTCTGTTTACTTTTTTCTTGTTGATAAGCTTTTTTTTTCTTTTAAAAAATAGAACCAGTGACTCTAAAATATTTTTAAACCTGTGGGACTGTAATTTTTTGTTCATTTGCTGCTATATTACAATATTTTCTGATACCTTCTCACCATTACACAAGCATGGCCTGCTAAACAGCACAAGAATGGGGTTGGCAACAAGATGGCTCCCTTTTCCACTGAGGAGTGCTGCAAAGGACGTCAACTTTGGAAACGAAAATCCACCGTCTTGAAGTGTCTGCCTTTGTAAATGGATGGCCGGAGAATAAAACCACTCTACCGATGTCACAAAATGGTGAGCAAAAGTGTGCTAACAGACAGCCCATGAGAAACAGCAAAAGATCATCCAGTTGTTCTTCCTGGAATTTATTGGGAGCAAAGCCCCCAAAAATGGGACAACTACTGTAAAAGGGTGGACAGAACGGCAACACATTACCAAAGAATCCGGCTGACCTGCGTTTCGAGCAGCCTCAACCCTGAGCGGTCACTACCACGAATAGCAAGAAAAAAAGAACACAAGTGAATGCAAAACATTGACATCTGACTTACAAATGGATTTCAGCCACTTTTACAAGACCCTGGCTAAGAATGCGCATCCCCCAC